>NW_024962260.1:4345581-4820750 GCF_019238085.1 Lagopus leucura | reverse complement strand
GCTGCTCCAAAAGTAATACCTTCTATTTTATGGTGTTGGCCCCATGACACCAGAGGTGGATATTGGTGGGATGGCAGAAGAGTTGACCCTTCCTGCCAATATCCAATCACGTTTTGTTGCTATGTGGCTGATGGCAGCAGAGAGGCAGTGTGACACAATGGCATCTGACATGGAAGTGAGTATGGAGCAAAGGTGTGTCACTGACTTTCTCCATGCGGAAAAAAATGGCCCCCACTGACATTCATTGATGCTTGCTGAGCACTGATGGACACCAAGCAGTGGATGAATGTGAGCACAGTGAGGCGGTGGGTGTGGATTTCAGCAGTGGTGACAGTGGCAGTGTGTCACCTGCACTGATGCAGGTATTTCCGAGCACAGCGTGCAGGCTCTTGTACCTTCGTGGTGAAAGTGCATAGCTAGTGATGGGAAGTATGGTTACAAATAATGCTTTGTAGCATTTGCTCTATGAAACACTGTTATTTTGTTCTTTGCATCTGTTGTCTTTTCCATGGAAATAAATAGGAGGCATTACTTTCGGAGCGACCAGCGTATATTAAACAAAGCGCTGAAGCTGCGCAGGCCGCCGCTAGAGGGCAAAGCAAGCTAAACAATCATCATCCCTAGAGCGACAAAGAAAAGGATGTCACTCTAGGAGGCCTCTGCCATAGCACGCTGTGAATCACCAAAACGGGCTTACCCGGAGCTAAGGCCAAAAAGGGGCACCGACGGGAAAGCCAAGGCTAAACACGCAGCCTGCAGCCCCAGCAGGATGTGTCCGCCCGCAGCTGCCAGGCACAGTGACTCAAGGACAGGCAAAGCACGGCCTGCTTGCACGCTCTGGGCTTGACAACCCAGTGACCTACATCTGTCTCCGTAGGACTGAGAGCAGCTCCTCGCTGTGCTACGGCATGGTGCTGCAGTGTGCATCGTGCAGTGGGGGGTGGAAGGCAAATTAATTAGGAAAGCATTGGATTTGCTTGGAAAGAAAAACATTAACTGTAAATTAATTCAATCTTGATCAATGCTTACCCAGTTTGGGGTTTTTTTGTCTCATTTTGAATTTGAGTACCACCGAATGTGAAAGCTTCATTTCTTTCACATCCACCACAGACACTTGCTAAGTATTTCTGAGAGCTTGTTGCTGTAGTTCTCACTTAACCAGCTCCTGTCGTACTTACAAGATGAAATGCTGGCAGTTTTGTGTTTTAGGCATTGTACCACTACATCAGAAAGCAATTAAAACAAACGCCTTGACGATAACTGCTGAGCTTCACATTAAGCAACATTATTTTATACCAATACAGGAAAATGTCAGTAGGTGTTAACTATAAAAGAACATTCAGAGCAGCTCCTAGTATTGGTAAAAAAGGAGCATATCTAAGCAAAAAAGTGCACTCAGCAAGGTACTTGTCAGAGACACAGTTACAGGGAAACGAAGCCCCACATTAATTGCTTCTCTGGTAGTTATGTGTAATAGCAAGTATCTGCCACAACTCACCTCTCCCAGCTGAGAACAACCATACACTGCTACTTTCTGGCCACAACAGTATGGAGCTGTACAGATGCTTTCAGTGCTACATGTGCTGCACATGACTGCACTTCTTTGTGCCTTTATCTGAAGAATACAGAGGGCAGCAGCTGAGACATGAGCTCTATTTAAACCGTTCTCATCGCTGCCCACAGCTCTCATCTTTTCCTCTATTTACTGTCTGAAGCATCACTGATGAATCTGAATCAGTTAAATTGACATCGCTTTGCCTTTGGACAGCTTAGTCTAACCCTCATTGGTTATTTTGATCCTCCTGTGTAATGAAAAAAGCCAACTTGGATAAAGCTGAATGAGCAGTACTTAATGTTTTAAGCAGATTTCAGGGCTTCCCACAATTTCCTTAAATTTTACGCTAAAACTCTTTGAAATTGTCCTTACAAAAGCAGGAAAATACTTCAGGACTGCTTAACAGAAACGTCTGAGGGGTGTAATGGTAAAAAGCTCTCTCCAGACGTACAATTAGCCCGAGCAGTCAACCAGGACCTGCATTCAGCTCTTTGCAGCAGCAACGCTCACATCAGCAGCCCGTAGAACATCGGCAGGGAAAAGCCGTGGGCCAGCACATCCCCCGGCCGTCTCTTCCCCGCACAGCTCTGCTGTCCCCTTCCTTCTCCTCAGGAGCTGCTGTGAGGTGAAAGCCGGAGAGCCAGGGAGCTGTGAGGGCACAGCGGGGCCGGAGGCACTCCCACCACACCGAAACGCTCGGAGCTTCCATCTTAGGGCTGGGCACGAGAGCCGGCTCTCACAGCAACGCGCCCAGAAACGTCAGCGGCGGCGGGACAGGAGCGAGCGAGGCGCGTGACGACTACCAGCCCAGAGACGCGATACGCGATACGCGCCCCGCCGCGGGACGCCGCCCGCCGCCTCACAGTGCGCGTGCGTGTGAGCATCGCGCGCTCCAGCAGCGCGGCCGCGGCCTGCGCTTGTGCACTACGCGCCCTCACGTCAGCTCCCCTTCACTCCCCTTCTTTTTTTTTTCCATCATGCCTCGTAAGGAGCCGGCTCTCGCGAGAGAGCTGCTTTCTCGCGGCAACCGCCATCTTGAAGAAGGACGATCACGTGACCGCGTGCAGCCGTTCGCCTCCGCCTTCCCCTCCCCCACCCAGTGGGAACCGGGCCCGAATCGTCCTTCTCAACTGCCGCCGCCGCCCTGGGGCCGTGACCGCTCGCTCAGACGTCGCTTTTTGAGGATACCCGAAAAGCTCGCTGGTTTTATTTTTATTTTTACTTTTTTTTCCGGAACGAGCCGCCTCAGAGGCGGGACGAGAAGAGGAGCGGCACGTCACGTGATGGCAGAGCGCAGGGCGAACGCGCCAAGACCCGGCAGCGGCGGAGAGGGTGGGGGATGGGCGCGCGAGGGAGCGGCGGCGACCACGTGACCGGCTAGATCCCGGAACGTAGGGGGGTCGCGGATCACGTGGTACGGAGCGCGCGCCAGCGGCGGGCTAGGCGTCACGTGGGAGCGGCGCGCGGCGCCGTCACGTGGTGCGTCGCGGCGGGCGGCCCCAGCCCCCTCCCTTCCCCCTCCCCTGCGAGAGGGGAGGGAGGGCCAAGATGGCGGCCGGGAGTTAGAAAGCGGCGAGCGGCGGGGCCAGCGGCGGAGACTTTCGGGACCGGTCGTGGGAGGACCGGGGACGAGAGAGAGTAAGTCTGCCTCCGCCGTTCCGTTTGTTTGTTGGTTCCTCGGCTTCGCTTCGAGATGCGGCGGGGGCGGCCGCGGTGCCCCCGGGGGTCCGCTCCTCTCGGCGCGACGCGGCCCGTGGGGCGCTCCTAGGCGGCGGGGGCCGCGCCGAGGCGGAGCGCCGTTCCCGCGGCGCCTCTTGGCCTCCCGGTGCCAGGCGGGCCCGTGCCGCCGCCCTCGCCTTGGGGTCCTCGCCGGGCCGGGGCCGGGTGCGGGGGAGGCCGCCGCCCCTCGGGTGCCGCGCGAACTTCGGGGGCGGGAGGGCGGCCGGGGCTGCGGGGATCGGGCGGCGCGGGGGCGGCTTCCGTGCTCGGAACTGCCGCTCCGGGCCGGGCTCGGCCGTCCGCCTTTGTGCGCCCATTTCGGGGCTGCAGGGCGGAACGCCGCCGGAGCGGAGCCGGAGGCGAGCGGGGGAAGGGGCCGAATGGGTTCGGCGCCGTTAGGCGCTGCCGTGCCTGGAGACTCTTCGCCTTTCCCCGCGGTCCTGACGCTGCGAAGGGGATCCGAAAAGCGAGGAAGGGGCCGAAAACAAAAGTAGCGCACGGGACACGATTACGCAGCCAATTCTGATCCCAACCCGGAAGTTTATGTCCGGAACACGTGTTGGCGAGGCTGCGGGCTGCGACCCTCCGGCTGCGGCGGCTCGGGCACGGCAGAGCACCGGGGCGGCCGTTGGGAGCGGCTGCGGCTCGAGCCCCGCCGCGCGGAGCGGCCCCCGCCCTGGGGCAGCCGCAGCGCCGCGAGCCGCCGCACACGGAGCTCGGCGGGGTGAGCCGTGCGCGGCGTCAGAACGCCCCGATGGTTTGAAAGTGGGGAGAGGGGCCGCGTTGGTTTCTCTTTTATTTCTCCGCTGTTTCGTTCTTAGTTTCAGTTGATGTCGTTCTGTGTTTTCAGGGTGTGAAATAGAGCTCTTGCAGTTCATATGTTGGTAGTCTTGCTCTTGGTGTTTGATAGCTACTGAAACTTAGCGTGGTAATTGAAAGGCTTAAAGAGCAGTTGACACAATCTAGCACATCATTTCAACTGCCTGTGGTACCTTTTTAAGGAAAAAACCCTGTAGTTAAGAATTAACTTAATGATAAACTTTGAAATACCTGAGTTGTCTGGATTAAAATAACAGGTAAAAAGATGTGAATGTTTTCCAATCTTGTTTTTTTTTCCCTGAATTGTAAGCCTCGAGCTCATTGTGTAAAGCAAAGAATTTACTATGGTAGAAATTTTGCAGACAGGATCATATTCAGCTCATTTTTCTGTTTGTTCCTTACTGGCACCTTACATTAATGCAATATTATAATGCAATACATTGATGCAAGCTTAGAAACAAAATGTGGGGGGTTTGTCTTTCTGCTGAGCCGGTTCTTGGGAGTCAGAACTGGCTGCTTGAAGGCTGGGCCTTGGGCTATGCCTGCAACTGACTCCATGTGAGAAATAAGAACTGGTTCTAGTGTTCCAGTTCTGTTATTTTCTCTTCTGGGCTTCTACTTCTTAAATTTCTCTTGTCAGTATTCAGCTCTGGGGCCAAAAGCTGTGAGATGAGCAGAATCTATCTGGGTATTCAGAAAACTCTGTTCTGTGGGGTTGGAAGCTAGCATCCTTAAACTCTGAAGTTGTGCAAGTAGCATGCAGTCTAGAGAGCCAGGGGACTTCTCTGTTGTTTTTAGTACTGCATCAGCATTTGCGTGGTATCTCAAATGGCTTCCAGAGTATTTTGAGACCTCTGTTCCTCAGAAAGCTAATAAAAAGAGAACGAGTTGATTTAACAATGTCTGTGTCCCAGTCAAGTGCTTGTCTGAAGGGTTTGGCTATGGCTATGCTATGGTGATGGTGAAGTTCCGTTTGTGCAAGCTGTGGCACTGTAGTTCCTTAAGATTTATAGCTGAGTTCTTTAGCTACACAGTGTTGTGAAGTACGAATGGCAGACTGAGGACTTGAAAGCATTTTCATAGCTTGAGATTCTGATATGTTTTTTTCTTGGAGGAAGTGGAGAACAGGTTGTTTGACATGAG
Source organism: Lagopus leucura (assembly GCF_019238085.1). NCBI lineage: Eukaryota > Metazoa > Chordata > Aves > Galliformes > Phasianidae > Lagopus > Lagopus leucura. The sequence goes on along the minus strand of NW_024962260.1, from coordinate 4,815,514 downwards.
CTACTGAATGTCTTTTGTTTTCCTTCTTTCTCCTAAAGCTAAAATGGAGGGAGGGGGAGAGCCAGGTTGGCATGGATACGTGTCATAATATTAAGCGTGGCATTCTGGTTTTGTTTCTTTAAATCAGGAGTTATTTACATAATACACAGTGGTAATGAAACTGTCATTTTATCAGGGTTTCAGGCAGTGTGCTTGAGCTGTGTAGGGCCTTACAAAACATCAGGTTTATTCTGATAGTCCTCCTTGAAAAGGCAGCAGTATTTTCCTTCTAATGAGAAGAAAAAAGCTGGGATACAACTGCTGTGCAAACGTGACAAAGATGTGTTTTTTGGTTTATCAAACAGGTTGATTCTTGCTTTGTGACACCGGGCAGCCTGAGGAAACGTAGCCAGCCTTGCCTGTGAGCTCCTGCTTGCTCAGAGCAGTTCTTTGACTGGTGAAACGTTCAGGGAACAGCTTGTAATATTCACAACTTTTTTTTTATAAATATTTTCTTCTGGGGTTTTTTGAAATGTGGCAAACAGGTCCTTTATATAGTATTGCCAAAGCTGAGCTGCAGAGCTTGATAAAGTTGTTTTCACTTATGTTAACTAAGAAGCCTCCTACCTTGCAAGATTACGGGGCTGTTTCAGCTTGATAACGGTTCAGGCTCCATTAGTGCATGTCACAGAAAATAAGCTATGGAGATACTGCTGCTCCTGTAACTTCATCATGTCTTTACTGACCTGAAGGTCTATGAAGGCAGTAGGGAAAGGCATGGCGGTGTGGTGGCACGCACAACTTTGACCAAATCTAAAATGGGCGCCAAGAATTCAGTGCTTTTAATGTAAAAATTCTACAAGTTCCAAATTCCTTTTGTTCTAGTTTGAAACAATGTCACTTTGTTCGTGGCATACAGAAACAAAATAAATGAAACGAGTTTGTCCAACTTTCATTGTCTGGGCTGACAGATGAGCGAACAATTGCTGCTGTTTCTCCCAATGGTTGCTAACAATCCAGCAAAGGCCAATTTTTAAGGCTGTTAAAAGAGAGGTTAGGATGGTGGAAATGTAGCTGGGGGTTTTTCATGTGAAGATGGCTGTGATAGAGAAGTGGTGTCTCTAAACTAGTCAGATATACTTTGGAATTCAGGAGTTACTGTCCCAGCTTTTATTGCTGCTCATTCAGCATAAGTTTAGAAGTGGTGCTTGGATTGCTTGCTTCAGTGAGTGATGTTTTGGAACTCGTTTGTTTGCAGTACTGTAGCATTTTTTTTAAGATTTAAACATGAAATATGATTGAGGTAATGTTCAGCTTGACTTCAAATGGACTCGATAGGTTGTGGCACCATTTTAGGGCAGTTGGTGAAGATGAATTTATGGCTTTTTTTCTTGTGCTGGCTTTGCTCTGAAATTGGGACTCACAGCAAGCCCTTTCCTTGTGTTGCAAGAGCAGACTAGAAGTTGTTGCAAGTGTTCCTTTGTCTTTTTTCTTTAAGTAAACAGCCCCTAGCTTGCGATTTCCCACGTCTGAGTTCTGTATGGAGGGAGGTATTTATCCCTCAGCCAAGTCCCAGCCGTGCCTCCTTCCAGAGATAGCTTGAGCAGAGCTACATGCAGACTCAATAATGATGCAGCTGGCAGTGTTTTTTCATTTGTATGTTTAGTTGTTTTTTCTGACAGCGTTGAGCAAAGATGTTGGTGCCATGCAGAAGTGTCAGCTCTCTCCCAAATTAATACTGTGATGTTGTGCTTGCAAAGTGTATCAGAATCTTCACTTTGAGGGAGTAACTGGTGTAAGCTTCTAAACTAGATGAGATGGTTGCTGTCAGTGTTTGAGTCTGAAAATAAAGAATTTATCATCCCCATTTAAGTGTGTGTGTGTATATGTATAAATGTAAGCCCCTTTCTTGAGATGGGGTTTAATCCTTCTGAAAGGTGAAGTCAGCAGCTGGGTTTGCTCACTCTTATTGAGCCACTGGAGGCTGTAGGAAATGGGCTGGTGGGAGGGGATGTCCTCTGAAGGAGCTGACGCGGAAGTTTTCTGCTAGATGTCTTCTGGACCAGTAAACTTCAAACTAGGCAATTCTGCTGATCTAGATGATCACCTCAAGTGCCTTAAAGGAAAAAAACCCAGCAAAGTCTAGTTCAGAGCTATGGAGTGGCCTTTGGGATGGTGCTAGGGCAGTGGTGGTTCTGCCAGTCATCGTTTGTTGCTTTGGTATTTCTGTGGGCAGTGCAGGCTTTGATGTGAGGAGATGCATCTTTCCTTCTCCCCAAACCTCACCTCCACTCCTCAGTTGTGCTGCTGCCACATGAGTATTCCTCCACCAGAAGGGGGTCTTTCCCTGCTGTTACTAAAACTAAGGAGAATGAGAATCAATTGCCTGAGGTTTTATTTACTGCAAGAATTACTTGTTCTGCCAAACGTGCAAGGTAACGTGTGAGCAGCCAGATGGATGGGGCTGAGCTGCATGCAGAGAGAAGGGCATGTATGCAACTGAGTGCTGTTTCGGTCTGTGAATGTGTGTCTAAAATGACAAATGTTGTGCTCTTACCTGCTGTGGAATATATGATCAGCTTTGTTACCAATGGTGGTAGTGAGGGTGTGGAAAGCAAGTGAAATGAATTTCAGCTTGAGTTGTACTTTAGAATATATGGTTCTCTTACTACTAGGGCAGAATGCCCTGGGGAGAGCATTTAGAAGAGCAAAAATACATCTGTCTTAAAACTATATTTGGCTTTTTATGTAAGGTTTTTATACTACCTAGAGTAGGCTTTTGAAATTAATTTTGCTTGTCCTACGCGTAAAGGAGCTCGTGACCTGATGCTGGTGTCCTATTTAATGTGTAGTTGACAAGCTATAATAATGTTGGAACATTTGATCTTTCCAAAACAGAATTTCTCCCATGAATGAATTGCTACCTAATGAAATGGCACACAAGAAACAAATGCTTTCCTTACAAGCTTTTTATTGCTAAGTTGTTGTTACAAGATAAACTAAATGAATTTTAATTGTGCTTCCCTTGTGCAGTATGCTTCACTGACAGACGTGTATTAGCATAATAGTCTGTGCCACTTCTGCTGCTTGATATTTCTTGTGATGCTTGAAAATCAAGTATGATAAAGCCTAGGAAGGCATCTTTTTTCTGTAAGTTTATGGGTGTGACAGCATTTTGTGTAGCAAACAGTTCTTTTTTCCTACATCTGAATTTGATTGATACAATGAAAAGATTTCAAAAAATATGCAAGTGAGCAAATACAGAAATTGAAACTGTGTATGCAGGTCACTGCGCTCATAGAATCCAGGAAAAGTAATTTAAAATAAAATAAATCAAAATTAAATGTAACTTGTATTTGTGATCTTAATTTTTTAGAGATGGTGGAGCCAGGACAAGATCTGTTGCTTGCTGCTTTGAGTGAGAGTGGAATCAGTCCCAATGATCTGTTTGATATCGACTCTCCGGATGTGGTTCTTGCAACTCCGACTCCAGCTGTCCAGCAGGTTACAACAAAACCCAGTTTGTCAGAGGACAGAAGAGTTTGTGCTTCGTATAGCGGGGGGATCTGTAGCAAAGGGTTTAAGAGTGTGGGATTTCTATAGATGTTGTTGCTTGGCAGTGCTGGGCTTAGAAAATGACTTGTTAATTCATCTAAAACTTTAATGTAAAGCAGTCTGAAATGAACTGTTTCTGTCAGTGTAATATTTTCATCTTATTTGGCTTTACTACACTGAATGGGGGTCATGCATTCTTAGAGAGCTCTGTCTGTTGATTGAGTCTTGCTGCTTCCTACCAAATGTGCAGGAGTTCAACACGGGATTTAAACCTCAGGACAGCATTAAATCTGTGAGAACATGTTTTAGATGTGTTCTGGGAGCAGCACTGTCAAACAGTGACATCACAAAACTAATTACATTTTCTTTGTAGTTAACTAACAATGTGTTCAACACTTTGTAGGGGAATCAACTGCTCTCATCTTTATTTTCAGTGCAGCTCTTGTTAATGGGGAATTCCTTAACTCATTAACTTGTGTTTCGGGTAGATATTAAGGCTGAAGTTTTCATAATAGACATTTGCTGATACAAGTGCCTACTGATGCTTCCTTTCATTCCTCTGCAGTCAGTGCCACTTAGTGCATTAGATCTGGGGTTGGAAACTGAGGCCTCAGCTGCTGTGAAACAAGAACCAGAGACTGTATCAACTCCAGCCTTATTAAATGTTCGGGTAAGAACATTAAATATGTGTGTGTATACAACCTCATGAAGTGTAACAAAAAAGGCAGGGTGATAAAAATGCCATTATCTCAGTACTGTGTGTTGAGACTGAAAGCTGAAATACCTGTGAGTTGCTAACTTTATTTCTGTCAATGAGGAGAAGCAGCATACAAAAAACAACATTCTGGGGTGTCCATTGTGCCTTTAGTTCCCCTGTATGTGTATGCTGGGAGTATGGACGTTGTGTAAACTTGATCCCTGAACTGTGTATTGCCTTTTATAACTGCAGGTAATTCTCAGCACCACAGTTGTGGTGGTTGCAGCTAAACTGTGAATGTAAAGGGCAGATCTGTGGTGAGGTGGATGGAGTTCAGTGTGCCTGAAAGGCTGCACCAATCTTAGAAGTAATTCAGGTTATTCACTCCAACAGCTGCAGAGCTGGTTTATATGGTATACATTCTCTTCAGAGTTTCTGTGCCCTTAGTAGTAAATGTTTCTGCTCAGATGATTAATTTTCATCGCTTTCCTTTAATTTGAAAAAATGCAAAATCTGGAACACTTATCAACACAATGCTGTACTTAAAGGCACTTTGCTCAGGCTGCTGTACCACAGAGCAGCTCTTACAAAGAGTTCTCAAAGCACTGATGTCTCCTGGGCTCTATTTGAAAGGCTTGCAGAGTTTGTTTTTTCATGGTCATCTAAAATCTCCTTGGTTCTCTGTTGGTAGCAACCACCATCCACCACAACCTTTGTGCTGAATCAAATAAATCAGCTTCCAACGTTGGGGACTACAATAGTGATGACAAAAACAACGCCAGTTACAACGACGAGGCAGACTATTACTGTAGCAAAAATCATTCAGACCAGCACAACTACTCGACCCTCGGTTGCAGCACCAGCAGTACGGAATGCCTTGACCACTGCACCTTCAAAGGACCAGATTCAGCTGAAAGATTTGCTGAAGAATAACAGTCTTAATGAACTGATGAAATTGAAGCCACCTCCTAATATTGCCCAACCGGTAGCAACAGCAGCAAGTGAGTGTTCTTTTTTTTGTAACAAAATTGCAGATGAATGGTGAAACGTGAAGATACCTGCACACCTATTTTCATTCATATTTAGAGTATCAGAATAAAATGAAGTGTCCAGGAGACCTTGTAAATGCTATTCTAACTCTACAATTGATACAATTCAGGGTGAAAGGAGTGGAAGATAGCAGGCTTTGAAAAATCAAGCCTGTAGTTTACCATAAGGAATGAAAAAATGACATTTTAGAATGCAGCTGGCATGTTGGTAAAATTAATTCATGAACTGCACTGAAGTTGATAATTTAGCATCTTGAGCCTGCATGAGTTCTTGCTGTTTTAAATGCTCGATGTGGAACTGTGGCAAAAGAGTACATCTTGCATCTTACGAAAGAATTCATGGTATATGCTGATATTCTTATTACAGGGTGTTTCTCTAAGATATCTCCCATGAAAGGGAAGTCTTTATCCCTGTGTATTTCATGGGAAGCATCAAACCTGTTGTGTATAAAACCTTGATGTACTGAAAACTTGCTGCTTGCTTTTCATGTCCCTGCTTTAAGATGCTACTGATTTGGTAACTTTTGATAGTCTTTTCTTGTGTGTTGTTTCTAACATGTGGGTAGCATACATGGTCATCTTAAATACAGAAAACTGCATGTGTATTCTTAAGTTGCAATTTGATGTTAAACTTGCATGAAACTGACTTGGTTTTTTTTTCACATTATTTTTATTTTAATATGAGATGAGATCAGACTACTTGAATTTGCTTGAAAAGATCTCTGCTGCTTTGTGTGAGGCACACAGGCTTCTTGCTATATCCTCATTGTCTTTCAAATAAGGTTTACTGCTTTTTTTTTATAGGCAGAATTGGAAGTAACATGTTCTTTCACAGGAGAAATGCTTTATAGGATTTCTGATGGAGCCCTCTAAGTGAAAGCTCCAAGCAGCATCTAAGTCATAAGTAATTATCAAGACCCAGTAGGTGTTGCAGCAGCACAGCTGTAGGAAATAGTTCAGTATGGTTCTTTGTTCAGTGAAAAGGAAACATGCAACTTCTACAACTGCATTTCTAATCCTGTGTGTGGTTGTGTTTCAGATTCTTTTTTGTGCTTATTCAAATAACATTAGACAAATACCTTTAGAAAATTCAGTGGCAGAGAATTGTGTGGAAGGAAATGCAGTCTCTGTGTAGTTCAGGTAACTGAAGTTCTGGACTGAAAGCAAACAAATTATACAGCCTCTGTAAGGCAAATGCTTTATTTGTGCAGTTGTCTTAATTGTTTTCTGGGATCATTTGCACGAAGCACATTGACTTAGCAACCTAATGGACGCTTGACAGCTCCTTCAAATAATTTACATCTATCCTTGTATGAATTCAATTCAGTACGAAGTCCTGTTTCTGGTTGCTCTCAAGTGTGGGTGAGGGCAGGCAAGTTAACAGAACCCTTCAAGATGGAGGCTTTATTTTGTAAACTGAACAATTGAGACCAAAGTTGATTTTCTTTTTTTCAGAAATAATTGTAGTTCCGCCTAAGGTGGTAAATGCCACCAGCCCAGGTAAGTTCATTTCTGTTGAAACATCGGACTGTCTGGTTTGTTGCTTAAACTCCAGAGATTCAGTGTGGAGTATTTCTCAGTGTTATGCCTAGATTTGGTGAAGGTATCTTCATTTTGAAACTAATACACACCTGGCAGATGTGGTATTGCATGGGAAGTTTCTGTTAGTAGCAGTAGGATTTAACTCCTTGTGTGCTCAGGGGCATTTTTGGTTCTGACAAAAACGTTACTTGTATTTTAAGGCGTCTGTGTCCTACTGGACGGTAGCATCCTGCTCTTAATGAGTGAGAGGAGAGGTTGTGCAGTCTGACTCAGAACATCTGAAGGGGATTCTGGTTGACCACAGCTGTTTCTGTTCTTGTTTGGTAGCTGATCTAAGCAATGGTGCGGTGAAGAAGGAGGCTTCTACAAAAGAGGTAGCGAGAATATGGATAAATGATGTTAAAATGAGAAGTTTTTCACCTACTATGGTAAGTAGTACAAACAGTTAATTCACCAAATGAGTGTGTATTTTATTGGCCACAGCCAAGTGTGACTAGTTCTGGTGGTTACTCATACATGCCTTTTGTGCAGTAGAACAGTACTGAGTGCATCTGTTGCTTCAGAAGCTCCGTTCCTCTGCTGGATGAGTACTTGATTGGGTGACTAAAGCTAACAGCTGTGCAGAGCTGACAACTTGTGTACGAAATGATAGCTTCGAGTCGCTGCTTTTTACATGCAGGAAAGTGTGTTCTGGTTAAAGTTGATAAACTGAGTTGCTCTGTTTTAAGACAATTTGATTTAAAATATCCCCATCTGTGTAACTAGCAATGGGGAAGCTAAAAGACTGCAGCATAGATGATTGTTTGGGTGGTTTGATCTAGGACAGTAAACTGAATATCATTCAATATTCACAAGCTGTAGGTAGAATTCAGGTGCCGTGAACTCTTGAGTAACCAGTGAAGATGCTGAAACTACAATCAGGCTGGTTTGTGATAGCAGCTCACACTGACTGGCCTACAGAAGGCTGTTCAGGTGAATTTTGTAATGTTAAACATTAGAGTAATAATAGTGAAGGCTATTGAATTGTGGTTGAGTGTACTGTAGAATTTTCGTAGATTAAGATGGCATTAAAAACAGAATTCAGATTTTGGGAATGTAGAATCTAACTGTGATAACTGTGGTAACTGCTCCCTGGAGTTGTGAAACTGTGTAATAAATCTGTAAGTAGGGTGATGTTATGGGAGTACTGGGAAGTTAGATTTTTGACTATTAACTAATTGTTGTTTGTTAAAGGCAGTTCTGTGCTCCAAGTTTGACTTTAACGTATTGTAACAATAATTGTTCTCTCTGCAAAAGAGAGGAAGCTCCCTCACATTGTCTAGGTTTGCTAGAGCCTAAGAAATGCAGATTTCCTTTTGTAGTTTGCCTGGCAGCTCACTGGTTCATCTTGTACTTATGATGGGAGGACATTCAAGTGCAACTTGATTGCATTTCTCAGTTCAATTTCCAGGACACAGTCAAATATCACATTAATACTCTAATGCAGGTATTTCTCTATTCTAGAAAGTTCCAGCTGTAAAAGAGGAGGAGGAACCTGAGGAGGAAGACGAGGAAGAAATGGGCCATGCAGAAACTTATGCAGAGTATATGCCAATAAAATGTATGTCTTGGCTGTGACAAAAAGCTGAACTGTTGATAGCTATATTGTAACTATGGCAGAGTAAATAGCATATGCTAAAATTCCCATAGGATTTTAACTGCATTGAGTAAAACAGGCCTGTAATTTAGGGTGTGTTTTTCTCTAGGTATTTTTTTCTTCCATAGCACTCAGTTTTGAAAGTACACAGTATTGTTTTTTAATAGGAAGAGAATTCTTTCAGAAGTGCCTGTTTCAGAAGTGCAGTTGAACCAAAATGTTTTGATTTGTTTTTAACCTGTGTGAAGCTTTCTTCAGCAGAGAAAATAACCTTGTGAAAGGATTAAGTGTTCACTGCTACGCTTAAAAATTCATTTTGAGTCTTTAGGAGTGGAACTTACCCTAAGCATTTTCTGCCTATGTTGTTCCTTGCTTATTTTCCAGAACTGACTTTTTTTCTTTAAAAGAGAGAGATTTTCTACAGATGTTAATTGCAGTTTCCTCCTTTTTTCCTCTTTATTGTCATTAGTGACAGAAAGGTGTGATCTTACTTCCTAATTGCTTTGTGCTGTGAAAGCAAAGCAAAAAGAAAACATTGCGTGGGGTTTGTAGTTAAATGGTTAAATGCTTTCATTCCCAGATTAGATCTGCCAGCAATTAAACTATGTCTGTTCTAAATTTCTTCTCCTTTCATTCTACTTACAAACAGCACTACATAAATAGAAGAATGTTGCTTTTGTGATTCTGGCATCTTGGGTCTGCCTCTTTGGGGGGGAGGCAAGGTTCAGGGCAGTTTCTTTCAAATATCAAATACATATGTTTTTAATTTTTTATGACATGCACTTCTGTCTTTTTTTAAAGAAGGGTAAGATGGTGAGAAAAGAAACAAAGTTCAGAATTGCAGTTATATGCTCAGATTTATGTATTGCTTTGCATGTGGAAGTTTAACGCAATTTTGAGTAATTTTGTGCAATGAAATGTGTTTGTCAAGTTCAACCTTTGCAGTGGACAACTGCAGTTTATTTTAACAAATACAATAACCTGTGTTGCAGCAACAAAGCTGTTTGTTGTGCTCTCATCTTTCCCTCTTTCCCTTCCTCCCGTTACCTTTCCAACCAGTGAAAATTGGTCTGCGTCATCCTGACCCAGTAGTGGAAACCAGTTCGTTGTCCAGTGTAACCCCTCCTGATGTGTGGTACCAGACGTCGATATCAGAAGAGACCATTGATAACGGATGGTTGTCAGCTTTGCAGCTTGAAGCAATCACTTATGCAGCCCAGGTATGCTGGATAGATAGGTACAGCTTAAAAACTAACATGGAAGTCAGGAAGGTAACTATCTGACAAGTGCAGCCATGTCAGTTTTATAGTGAGGAGATAACAGAAGCTCAGAGCTTTAAGGTGCATTAAGAGGTTGTAGGTGAGCTTCACTGCAGATGAATGTGAGGTGCTACACCTAGGGAAACACTGTCCAGTTGACTTCCACAAAGCAGATCTCAAACTGTCTTAAAATTCACAAAGACATTTCAGTTATTTATTACTGTGAAATAACTGAATGGGCTGCAGCAGCCCTAATTAAGAAAGCCAGTGGTGTTTGATATCATTGGGAAAGGTATTGAGAAGAAGACTAGATATTATTTTACTACTGAATTAAAATCTCAGTAGACCAACATGATTATGTTGACATGCAGTGAGCTGCATACAGGGAGGAAGTGAAGGTTAGCAGACATGGGAAGATCATAGGAATAAGTTTCATAGGAATAAGTTGCCTGAGATTTCTTAGGCTGGGGAAAGAGAAAAACAGAAGGGGATACAGCCAACGTTTGCATAGTCAAGAAGACAGTAGAATTGTTCTTCACATCTCACAGAAGTGGCCGTAATGGGAGCTAGGTGAGACTGACAAAAGGATGCTTCTTTACACAGGGCAGTGATCATCTTGGTCTTGTTGCTGCGAAAGGCTGTGGAGAGTTTTAAAACAATAAATATAAATCTGTTAGTGGCTGCTGCATTCATATCCACCAATTCCTGACACTGAGGGAAGGAGATGGGGATCAGGAGCACATAAAGCAGCCAAACTCATACCCTAAATAGGAACACCTCTTCATGCTGTCAGGCTGTTTGGCTGGGAGGCTTGCTGGTCTCATCCAGTAGGATGCTTCTTAGGCTTGTTTGTTGATGACGATTTGCAGTGATGTATTCTGGAGAATGAATACAAATTTTTGTTCTTTGTCCTACAGCAACATGAAACATTCCTTCCCAATGGAGACAGAGCTGGATTCTTGATAGGTGATGGTGCTGGTGTAGGAAAAGGAAGGACCATAGCTGGGATCATCTATGAAAATTACTTGTTAGGCAGAAAACGAGCAGTCTGGTGAGTGTATGTGAATTCCTTAGAGCAGACACTGTACTGTCTGTGTACTTCAATTCAGTGTAACCTGTCTTCTGAGAAACAGTTTGCCAACTGGTCTTTGAACTTCTACTGTAACTTAAAGTAAATGCTTTTCTTATTTTCAGGTTTAGCGTGTCAAATGATCTGAAATACGATGCTGAAAGAGATTTGAGAGATATTGGAGCAAAAAACATTTTGGTTCATTCACTAAACAAGGTGTGGAAACTTTTTTCTATGTACAGTTGAGGCAAAACTGTAGGTACGCCTGTGTGACAAGTTGTGTGTGTTAACTGTTGCAAGAATATACTAATTTTATTAAAATTACTGCCTGGGTCTTGTTTGACAGGCCACCTTCTTACGAAGATCCGTGCAGTAGTTCAAGTTAATCATGTAAATAGGCCCCTTGTAGGATTAAGTCTTAGCATGTGATATTTGTTAAGCACTGTTCTTCAAACCACTACTGACACTGGTAGGAGAGTATTTTCCAGTAGTTGAGATCATCCTTAAATCTTCCAGACTCCAGTACTTTTTTCTTTTTTTTTTTTACTCCCCAGCATGCATTTTTTGTGTAATACACTTCTTTGTGTATGATGGCTGAATAATAGAACTTCTCAGTAATGTATTAAGGCAGCAGTAGAATATAAAGTTATTTTCTATGCTGTATGCTTAGATAAAATGTGAAGTGTGATTACTATTTGAGTTTGCTGAACTTAAAATTCCTTTTGAGTTACTGTTCTTGCTTTGTGAAGTCTTAATTTCTAAAAATGCAGTGAAGCTTCTGGAAATTGTCATTTACAGTCGTGGCCACGATACACTAAATAGCTATAAGGAATGCATCTGAACAACAACAAAAGTTAACTGTATTTAAGGAAGCCATGTAGTTGGAGAACCCAGACGTTGATCTTTGAGGCCTCAAATCTCGTCCTCAAGCACACGTTTAAGCAGAATGCTGTGTGACCTCTTAACAAAATTTCCCTTAGGCAGATGTGCCCTAAGCGTGAGGTGGGGGTCCAGGAGTTCTGAGTACACAGATGTTGAGATCACCAGCACGCCTGTGTGATGAGGTAGATGGCTCTGGGAAGGAATTCCTTAAATCTATTTCTGTTGCAGTTCAAGTATGGGAAAATTTCTTCTAAACATAACGGAAGTGTGAAGAAGGGGGTCATCTTTGCCACGTACTCTTCTCTTATTGGTGAAAGTCAGTCTGGTGGTAAATACAAGACCAGATTAAAGCAGCTTCTTCACTGGTGTGGTGAAGATTTTGATGGCGTTGTATCCTTTATTTGGAGTTAGCTGTTATTGGTATACATCTTTAAAAAACAGTCCTGTATTCTTATTTGCTGGTGCTTCTAGGTATTGCTCTTTTGTTGTGATAGCAATGAATTTATGTCCTTGGAGAGTAGACTCGTGGCAAATCTATTACCATTATATTATTATGATGCAGCTGTTGTACCAGAGATTAACTTCTGCTTTTTCTACAGAATAGGTGAAACAGTGCTCAAGTTTACACTGTGCCTCTCTCCAGGATGTTCAGTTCTTTCTAGGAGTGTGGCTGATACTTTAAAGAATTCAGTTGTGAAAAGCATGTGTAATTGTCTTATTAAATAACAGTGAAATGTTTTTTTCCTGAGTTTCAATTGAAAAATGTGACTGGTGTCTTTAAAGTTTATTATTGTAACCTATCTCTAACTTGTGGTTTTTCTTGCTATCTCCTTTTAATGCTCCATTCAAAACAACAAAAAGCTTGTCCTTAACCATGGTTCAGATAGTATTTGATGAGTGTCATAAAGCCAAGAATCTCTGTCCGGTTGGTTCATCAAAGCCAACGAAAACTGGTCTGGCTGTATTGGAACTTCAAAATAAGCTTCCAAAAGCTCGGGTTGTTTATGCCAGTGCCACAGGTATGTACTATCTGGTGTGTATTAAATGTCTCTGTGTGCTTTCACAGGTGCTGTTACAACTTATGTTGTTCTCCTAGGTGCGTCTGAGCCAAGGAATATGGCGTACATGAACCGTCTTGGAATATGGGGTGAAGGGACTCCATTTAGGGAATTCAGTGATTTCATTCAGGCTGTTGAAAGAAGGTAATATTTTGGAGAGCTATAGCAAGAATGTTTGTCATTGAGTGTGCTTTCCAGTTCCTTTGTTGTCACTCACGTAATCCTCTACAAACTCATCCTGTCACACATGAAGGTCTTTCTGCCTCTGGATTCTAAATCCAGCAAAAATGCCACTGATGTGGTGAAAGAAGGACATTTCCCCTCACTTGAAGATTTTGAGACTTCAGAAATTGGTTACGAATGTACTCCTCTAAAAATGTCATTGGAGTGGAGGAGAGAACATTTTGCTACTGATGATTAAAACTCAGTGTGTACTGAGTAAGTGCAGTATAGTCAGAGTCTCACAGTGTGCTAAAGCCCTCCAATGTCTGAGTGCTCAGCTTAGGCAAGGACTAGTCTTGTTGATTTGCTTTCTGGCAGAAGAAACCAGAGAAATTATGTATGCTGTTGAAAGCTACTACGTATTTCACAACTTCTTCAAAATAAATAAATGTGAGAGAGGTTGGGAAATAATGCCACTGCAGTATTCCTTGTTAGGTGAACATGTAATATATTCTGTTTCTGCCTCCTTGACAAGGATTTCAGACACCTGGGAATGTTACAGTAGGGTTTTGTGTGCATCTTCTTGCACACCATCTACCTGATGTGTGATTTTTCTAGACTGCAAATGCAGTCTCCATGTTTATTAGAGTAAGCATTAAATGAGTGTTAAAGAAATTGGAGATCCAAGCTTGTGAACAGGTGAGCTTTGCAGTTGACATCTGTGCTCTCAAGGTGATATTGTTAAAGGTGCTTTGCTCTTAAAGAGAACATAATTATTTTCCTACCAGCATAAATCTTAGTAACTTAACATGGTTTTGTATGTATTTTAAATCCTCTCTGATGTGTATAAAACTGCAGTGCAGTATTTTGTTGCATATTTGGCCAACCTTGTTATCCACATACAACTTAATATTTGATATCTCCTAGTGCATGGGGGGGAAGCAAGTGAATGTTTGTGCTTATTGGAGTCATACAGGACTCAAGAGTTAGGGATCTCACTTTACCCAGAGGACAAATTTCACGACCCTCTAATTAGCACTGTTTAGTTAAACACAACTATTGACTTTTTGCAAGCATTCCTCCACATCCCTAAGCAGCTGTTTTACTTCTTCAGCAGTAAAGTGTTCTTGTTTTTTAACAGTCATTGCTCTTGAAAGTGGACTTTTAATATGGACCTCATCTGTTTTTATTTTAGAGGTGTTGGTGCCATGGAGATAGTTGCTATGGATATGAAACTGAGAGGAATGTACATAGCAAGACAGTTGAGCTTTTCAGGTGTAACCTTCAAAATTGATGAAGTTCTGCTCTCACAGGAATACGTTAAAATGTACAATAAATCTGTGAAACTGGTAAGAATGACTTAAACCTGCTTCATGCCTTGACTTCCAAGTTCTGAGCTACTTGAATTAAATCTTAATGCTCCTGAAATAAAATGTAGTGCTGTTGAAATACAGGAATGGCATCTGCCTGTCAAGATTTCTCCATTTAAGACTTCAGCAGATGCTGCTAGTTCTTGTTTGGAGTCATAAAAGCTGTAGTTTTGGGTGTATCTTCCAATATCACTCTGGTACTAGGAGAAAATTAATTAGAATGATGGGATATCCTGAGTTGTAAATGATACATGGGTGCCATAGAATCACAGGGATTGGGGGGGACCTCAGGAGGTCGAGTCCAACCCCGCTGTTAAAGCAGGTTCCCTGTGACAGTTACACAGGTAGGTGTCCAGGTGGGTCTTTAGTGTTTCTGTGGAAAGACCCTTGGCAATCTGTCTGGGCAGCCTGTCCCAGTGCTCTGTCACCCTTACTGTAAAGAAGTTCTGCATGGTTTGTGTGAAACTTTCTGTGTTCAGGCTTCAGACCCTTGCTCCTTGTCCTTTCTCTTGTCCTGGCTCCTCATCCTGGCCTCTATTGATTTGCCTCCCACGTCCCTTTAGATGTGTATAAATATTTATCAGATCCTCCCTCAGTGCTCTCTTTCCCCAGGCTGAGCAGACCCAGGTTACTCAGCCTTTCCTTACAAGGCAGATGCCCCAGGCTATTTCTCATTTTTGATATGGTTAAGTCCAGTTCCTAACTCTGCCTGTGAGTTAAGCCACCTATCTGAGAGCACTGTCAGAATGTATTTTGAACACAGGCTTAGGCTATGATGGCCTCCCTGGATGTTTGTTCCACTGTTTTTCCATCACACTGAAGAGCTTTTTCCTAAGATGAAGCCTGAACTTCCTGACAAAACTTAATTACCCCTTGGACATGGATTAAAATGAACAGGGTCTTTACCTGCTGAACAAGTGCTTGTGCATGACTCAGTATTCACGTTGCATAGCTACAGTAATTAATTTTAATCTTGGACAGGTATGACATGAACTTCAAAACAGCAGTTTACTTGACGAGGGTTGTTCAAAAGTCATTAGATTCATATCCAGAGCTTGCTTATTTGCATGTAGAAGTCTTACTTTAACATTCTTGTCTTAGGCAAGTTTTAAAGGTTATAAGAAAACATTGCAGAAGTGAAAGTGCTGCGGTTTTCTTTTGGATCTCGCTTATACTTAATTATAGACAGTTCTCTTTGCTTTCTTACCTGAATGTATTAATGTAGAAACTAGATAATTAGAAAATGCTATGTATTTGCATTGGCAGTAGTGTAAATATACCCACTTTTCATTATGAGAGTAATTATGTTTCGAATTTACAAAGCCATAACTATTTTCTTCTTTCTGAGTTGTGTTTGATGTATGAGGAGTTTCCTTGACTTGCAGTCCCATAGTATTGTAACTTTAAACTTTGCTTGCCTTTATTTGGATACTGAGGAACATAACAATGTAGCCTTGCATCGCCAGGTGTAAAGCAATTAACACTCTGTTCTTCAGTGGGTCAGTGCTAGAGAGAGGTTCCAGCAAGCGGCGGATCTCATTGACGCAGAGCAGCGAATGAAGAAATCCATGTGGGGTCAGTTCTGGTCTGCTCATCAAAGGTTTTTCAAGTACCTTTGCATAGCATCTAAGGTGAAGAGGGTGGTGCAGCTTGCTCGGGAAGAAATCAAGAATGGGAAAGTAAGTTGATCAAAGCTCACCTTTAAATACTTATGGCTCTGGTTTTCTTGGTTATGGGAAATATTTCCACATGTGTGATAGCTGAGGGCTGTTGTGCATCCTGGTGTAGAAGCTGCTCAACGAGCAGAAGTTGGGGCAGAAGTCAACTTAGTCATCTTGGTAACACCTTGTATTTGTTTGTCCTTCAGTGCGTTGTTATCGGCCTGCAGTCAACAGGAGAAGCAAGGACATTAGAAGCTCTGGAAGAAGGAGGTGGTGAACTGAATGACTTTGTTTCTACTGCAAAGTAAGATTTGGTCAGAATTGTGTTTTTTTTAAAAAAAAAAAGTGTGTGGCAAAAGCTGCATGTGTGCAAGATGTCAACAGAATTGCTGTAGTGAATTGTTCATTAGTTTAATTCCGTGTTAAATGGTGCTTCATGTGGAACTGCTGGTCCTGTTCTACTCCAAGTGGGAGGGGAAGTAGACTTGTGCAGTATGTGCTATGGTGACACACAGTCTTTTATCAATGAGCCAAATCCACCTCTGAGGCCACCTTGCTGAAGATCTTAAGTGTCAGATTACATTATTTAAGCAGTAAGAAGATGTCAGTGGAAATAATGCTATATACCAAAATGAAATGTAACAGGTTGAAGTCTCACATCACTGCTGTTTAGAGGGTGATAAATATTATGATATGGGTGATAATTACACAGGGTGCTTCTGTAACAGCATTCACAAGGAATAATTGTTCACAGAAGTCACACAAGCTGCTGAAATGCCACTTAGAGGTTCTTCAAATGAGCACAAATCTGACTGAAGACTTCTTTTTTTTTTTTCCTTAAACAGGGGAGTATTCCAGTCTCTTATTGAAAAGCACTTTCCAGCTCCTGACAGGAAGAAGCTTTTTAGCTTGTTGGGAATTGACTTGACTGCTCAAAGCAACAACAATTCACCCAGAGACAGCCCCTGCAAGGAGAACAAAATAAAGAAACGGAAAGGTAATACTTCTCTTCTTACACTAATACCACAATGGAAGTGGCAGCTTTAGAGCTACTAGAAGTGCACTTTAGGGAAAAAGCACGGGGATGTAAGTATCAGTAGCAGTTGCCATGAAAGAGCATGTTGCCAATAGTTCTAAAACTACTGAAGAAACAGTGCTGTAAATTCTAGTTGCCACTTTGCTCAGAATCTGGGCTGATCTAGTTTGGAGTTGTATCCCAAGGTAACTTGTGCATCAGATGACTGGGTGCAGTCAAGAAAATAATGGCTTGCTTTTTCTCGTGGCTAAAAAAAAAAAAAAGTCTGGTGCCCTTTCTGGTGGTACTTCTGCCGAAAAACTATTGATTATAAAAGTACTGGGGGAGAGATCCTACTGGAAAACATCCAGCTTCTAGAAACAGATCTGTTTCAGTATTTTTTTTTTTTTTTTTGCCTCAACTAACTTTTTCTTTCTGTCCTTTGGTGGTGGTGGTGGAATTAGGTGAAGAAGTAAGCAGAGAAGCCAAAAAGGCTCGTAAAACAGGTGGCCTTGCAGGTAGCAGCTCTGATGAGAGTGAAAGTGAATCTGATGCTTCAGACAATGAAGAAAGTGACAATGAGAGCTCCAGGTTTCTCAGTTCTGGAGATGATGATGACTTCAACCCATTCAGAGATGAATCCAGTGAGGATGATGAAGATGGTGAGGTGCTTTTAGTGCTTGGTCAAGCAAGTAACTGTACTTTGGGAAAGTGAGCATGTAAGGTCTGTCTTCAGCATTTAATTGAGCTAAAGTGACTAATGACTTGGTTTAATTCTGGGATGAGAATTCAAGTGTTGACTCGTATCTCTTTATGCTGATTTTACACACTAAACTGTGGACTTTATAGGGCCCCTTTTGTAAAGAGAACATTGTTTTTTCCAAGGAAGGATTTTAGGTGAATGCTTGTTAACATTTTGAAAATATTTCATTTCTAGATCCCTGGTTAATTAGAAAAGAGCATAAAAAAATTAAAGAGAAGAAAAAGAAGAAGAGTATAGATCCTGATTCTATTCAAAGTGCCTTATTAGCTTCTGGTCTTGGCTCAAAACGACCTAGCTGCTTTACTTCCACTGTTGGCACCACCACTTCTAGCACCAACACATCAGGTAAGAATAAATTTATTGCTGTTGATTTAATTTTGTTTTTTGCTAATAAGTAGAGAAATTCTGAGTTGTAAATACTTCTGTGTTTCAGCAAACAGTAACACAAACAGCAGCTTTGTAACAAGTCAAGATGCTGTTGAAAGGGCCCAACAAATGAAGAAAGAACTGCTTGATAAACTGGAAAAGCTGGCTGAAGATCTTCCACCAAATACACTGGATGAGCTTATAGATGAACTGGGTGGTCCTGAAAATGTTGCAGAGGTGGGCTGATGTTCACAATCAGAGGAATGTAATGGTTTTTTTTTGCTACAGCTGTAGATTACTGTCATTTCCTTCTTCTAATAGGCCTCTTCAGCTCAATACATAACTTCAAGATTAGTCTATAGAATTATTTGACTAATATAAATCATATAAATCCCATGTAGACAGTAGTATAATACTGCATTTCTACAGAAATGTGATTTTGTTCTATGTTTCTCTGAACCACCTCTGAGTTCCACATGTCAGTTAATGACATTGACTGAAAAATAAGCCAGGCTCTCTTGGTAGATTTCTGAATTGATAACACTTCTAAGTTTTAAGTGTTTTAAGATGGGTACATGAATAAGTAACAGTGGTGTTTGAAGGTTTTGGTCACGTTGTAGTTTTGGTATTGCCATAATGAGCTTCTGTTCACTTTCTGTTTTCAAAGATGACAGGCCGCAAAGGAAGAGTGGTGAGCAACGATGATGGCAGCATATCTTACGAGTCAAGGTCTGAACTTGATGTGCCTGTTGAAATTCTGAACATCACGGAAAAGCAGAGGTTCATGGACGGAGATAAGGTAGCTCTTAAATACGATTTAGGAGAAGTTGCCAGATGAGTCAGCCATGAAGAGCCACGACTTGTCTGTCGGTTATCTCACGGTGATTTTAAGCACTATGAATACTAGCTAGAAAGCATTTCTGTTCTGTGCTGTATGTTTTATAAACCAGTGTGTTGAGTAGTGCCACCGAGTGTGTGGTAGAGCACTCTGCACAGACCAGGCTGTAGGTTGGGTGGGTGTGGAGGCCATGTGTCAATAGGGAAGTTAGCACCCCTAAACTAGTCTTGTGAAACTGCGTGTATTTAAAAAGCAAGTAGGCTTTTTGTGTATTCCAGATTCCTTTATCTGAATTACTGTGTACTTGTGCTAGCAAGAGAAAACTAAGTTGAGAGAGAGGGGAGGAAAGCACAGACTGGCTTGGTGTGCAAGGGAGAAAAGCTTTCAGTGAGAGGTTAGAATGAAAGGATGGAGGCTGTTTATCTTAACCTTCGTTGAGAAGTAATGCTTAGAAGAGTGATAGCTTTCAGCCTTTATCTTGCACTCTGAAATACAGACTGGAATAATCTTAGAACTTGAACTAATAAAGAAGGAGAGGAGAAAATCCCTGATGACCGGTTCATTTGAGCATGCTACCACAAGAGGGCAAATGAAGCAAACATAGCTGTTGTGTGGTCTGTTACTGCGTTCAGGGAGAACTATTTATGTTCCTGTAAGTGACTTCCACACAGACCAAACATTTACATTCTTTCAAGGTAAATGGAAATAGCAGAATAGCCACATGTGCTTCCTTTTATGGCATTAGCCCCAACTTTCTGTCACTTTTTCCACGTTGCTGTCAGAACAAGTCTCCCCCTGCCCCCTCTTTCTTTGCGACGTACAGGCCAGTGTCAGGGAAATGTGCCCTTTGGAATGGCAGAGCTGCACTGTGCTATTCCTCATTTGCAAAGGAAGGTGTTGCCAAAAAATAAATTGGGAAAACACTTACTGAAATAAATGAACTATAGAAAATCTTGCTAGCATTTCTAACTTGGATAACCATAGTTTTCTCACCTTCTCTTTTTCTTGAGGTATTAAGAACAAATGGCAGTTGTTTCTAACATATCTGGACTATTATCCAAAATTAAATTTTTCTTAGAATCTGAAGAAACTGAACCTTGATATTAGATTTCTCTTTTGCTAAATATTTTTTCCTTACTTGAAAGAACATTGCCATAATCTCGGAGGCTGCCAGCTCTGGTATCTCACTGCAAGCAGACCGTAGAGCTAAGAATCAGAGGCGGAGAGTTCACATGACTCTGGAGCTGCCGTGGAGCGCAGACAGAGCAATACAGCAGTTTGGTAAATGACTTCTTTGTATCTTTTCCTCTGAATTCAGTAATGCTGAGTAAACTTACTGCTCGTTCCTGTGAAGTTTGAAGCAGCCTTTGAAGGATCCTTCCAGTCTCCTTTACCTGTGGCAGAATTACTTTTATGTACAGTCATAGCTAATAGGCTCAAAAGCTTTCATAGAACCCTAGTGAACAAGTTCATACGGCAGCTTAGCTTTGTGTGCATCAAGTCTCTTCATGAAGTTGCCACAGCTCTGGTTTGTGTACTGTTGGCTGGATTACAGCAAAAGCTAATTTGCAGCAGGATTGAGTTCTGGCTATTTTCTTTACACAATTCATAGTTTATTAAAAATGCTAATTGAAGTGGAATTTATTTTAACATATGTTCTTGTATTTAACTGTCCAGGAAGAACTCATAGATCCAACCAAGTGACTGCTCCAGAGTATGTGTTTCTAATTTCTGAGTTGGCTGGAGAGCAGAGATTTGCATCTATAGTTGCAAAAAGACTGGAAAGCTTGGTAAGATTGTTTCAAGAAATGTGATCCTTCATATAAGGAGAACAAACTTAAATTATTGTTTCTTTAATTTGTTCTAATCACAAATATGTGTCTTAACAGGGAGCCCTTACTCATGGTGACCGGCGGGCTACAGAAACTCGAGACCTCAGCAGATTCAATTTTGACAATAAGGTGATGGTTGTGTTTTGTTTGAGAAGCTCATACTGTGGTGCTCGTTCTGCAAACAGCGTGTTGAGGGAGGATCTCTTCTGTCTCCTGTTGTGTTTTTACTCTAACTGCAGTACTGTCTGATGGGAGGGAGCCTTCTTTTCCAGACAGCCTGAGAGAATCTTAATTCTATTTGTAGAACTGTATGAAGCACAAATGTGTGCAAATTACTTCTCTGCATTTGCTCACAACTCAAGTATTAAGTAAATGACGCGTGTCCTTACAATTACTGTTAAAAAAAAAATTAATTTGGCAGCTGTAATTAGAAATTAACATTGGGCTGGTCACATAGTGTAACTTAGAACTAAAGCTTTTAAGCAGTTCCCCTCAGTATTGTTAAACAGAAGGGGAATGTTTTGTTGTAAATCAAACATAGTTGTTTGCCCCTTGTGTGCTTGGAGCTGAGACACAAACAGTTGATCACAGAGCAACTTTCTTTCTCTTATGTAGTATGGCAGGAATGCTTTAGAGATTGTTATGAAATCCATTGTGAATTTAGACAGCCCGATGGTCTCACCACCTCCTGATTTTCCTGGAGACTTCTTCAAAGGTAATTGTAATCTGCTGGATGTAATTGCTTGTCTTTCCTCATTCTCCAACATGCAGAAAATGCTAGCAGTGCTAGAGCTAGAGAACTTTGCTATTTAAACTGATCAGCTGGCCCAGATAGGTTCGCACCGGATCTATTTCTATGTGTTGTGCTGAATATTGAAGTTCAAATAAGAAAGGATGTGTGAACCCACTCAGTACAAGGCTTGTTGTTTGCTGACAGTAAGTTAGTTTTCCCTGTAAGTTAGCCCACTAGTTTTCCCTGCCTGTGTTTCCTGCCTTGCTTATCACTGTATTTAAGTAGCATTTGCAAGTGATGTGTTTGAGGTTGTCAGTTAAAATTGGATCTTGAAGCAAGGTTGATAAGCTGTCACTGGTGTATTTTTAGGTGGTAAAGGAACTGTGATCTTTTTCTTTTTCCTAGATGTTCGTCAAGGATTGATTGGTGTAGGGCTGATAAACGTAGAAGACAGATCTGGAATTTTAACTCTTGATAAAGGTATTTATGCTTTCAGTGTATCTGCAAAATGTCACCAGAAATTATTTGTCCTCATATATTGTGAGAGTGATTCCTAACAGCAAAACCAAAGTTGTAATTATCTTAAAACAAAACCAAAAAAACTTCAAAGACCTTGGGAATGTTTTCCTCATTTCTGAAAGAATGGATCTTGTTCATTTTCAGGTGCTGTGAACACTGCTTGAAAGCTTGTCGTCATAAAGCTTAACCTGTGACCTGATGTATTTCTTTTTTTCTTTTTTTAATTTAAGATTATAACAACATAGGAAAATTTCTGAATAGAATTCTTGGTATGGAAGTACATCAGCAGAATGCTTTGTTCCAGTACTTCTCCGACACATTAAATGCAGTTATTCAAAATGCAAAAAAGAATGGAAGATACGATATGGGCATCTTAGGTGAGTTACTCAATATCTCACTGTTCCTATGCTTAAGAAAAGAAAAGAGGAGTAACTCTGTTCTTTCCTTTCAAGATTTGGGCTCTGGCGATGAGAAAGTAAGGAAAGCAGATGTTAAGAAGTTTTTAACTCCTGGATATTCTACCTCTGGGCACGTAGAGCTGTACACAGTAAGTTTATTTTTTCCCCATTTGTATGATTGAATAAGACTGGCTTGCCCATAATTTCATTAAACACTTCAAATCTGCTAAGCTTCCACTGAGTGGAGGAGGAGGGGGAAGGAAGTCCCATGTGTTTCACTGGGTATTGTTAGGTTTTCTGGTTCTTCACTTCACATACCAGTAATTATTCTACAGGTTCTTTCATTTCAAATACCTGTGTGGTTTTCTTCTAGATCAGTGTGGAGAGAGGAATGTCTTGGGATGAAGCAACTAAGATCTGGGCAGAGCAGACAGGTCCAGATGATGGGTTCTATTTATCACTGCAGGTAAGATTCTTTGCTCTTGCCTATGTGTGTTCCGCAGAGTTTGTTTTGGGTGACCAAATAAGCTGTCATCTCTGAAAAATGTTTGAATCAACCACTGTTCAGATTTGAGAAATGCTCAGTCTTCAAGATTAATACTGATTTTATTTCCAGCTCTAATTATGAAGCACTCATTTTTTAGTTGTGCCTGGATATCTGCTTCTAGGCTTGAGCCTAAGTGAATAGCTCTTATTCAAACCTGTATGAGAAAAGCAGGTGAGCTCTCTCTATAAGGTGAATGTAAGTTTGGTACAGATCACTGTCTTCCAAAGGCATCCTTATTAATGGTTTTATTACTGTATGTCTGCATGCACTTGTATTCTGCAAAAATGCAGTAGGAAATCACCTTAAGGCAGGTGTTGTCAGCATGTTGACACTTACGGAGTTCTTTGGTTTTGTCTTTTTCCAGATAAGAAATAACAAGAAAACAGCTATTTTAGTGAAAGAAGTGAATCCTAAAAAGAAGCTTTTTTTGGTATACAGACCAAATACTGGGAAACAACTCAAACTAGAAACATGTGCAGACCTGAAAAAGAAATATAAGAAGGTAATCATTAAATGATTCAATTTCAATGCAAGTATTTTTTGTTTGTAACTGTCAAATCAGGTATGGATTGCTTTTTCTGCAGCATGGAGCGTTCTGGGACTTTGCAAGTTATATCTGTATGCTTTCTGTATTGCTGTATCCCAGGCTGTCTGAACACAAGCTGTGTTGTGAAGTGAGGTGTTTGTCAGGGCTAGGAAGGAGAAGGCTTATTTCTATGTGAGGTGTATCAGCGTGCTCTTATTAAGCAGCTGTGTGCAGCATATTCTTAATGATTCTGAAACTTCAGCTGCTTGCTGCTAATGTTCTTTTAAATACTATAATGAATTATTTGGTTTAGAGGCTGGTATGATATCTGACTTCATTTAAAAACAACTTCATGGTGATGATCTCTTTCACTTTTTAAGAAAATCATGTTAACTACTGGACAGCTGAGATTCCGATGTTCTTCCCGAGGTTTTGCTATGTGAAGAGTTTTGCTATTCCTTGGAGACTGCATTTTGGCTGAATACCTTTTGGAACTGCAGATAACTTCTTCCACCATCAGGATGTTGTTACTCCCTGTTTTCACATAGCAATGAGCAAATTGGTTTTGTTATCTGCAAATCTTATGTCTTCTACTTGCTAACCTTTAATATTCCATTCTGAATTACTTTACCAGGTACCTTCTGAAGATGCTCTGCCACACTGGTTAGAGCAGTACAACTCTTCTGCAGACACCTGCACACATGCTTACTGGTTAGTATTTGCATGCACATAGAGATGCTTTCTTCAGCTTGAATTATTTACCTGAACTCATCGCTGCTGTTATAACTCAGCTTTTCTGTGTGGAACTTAAAGGTGTTTTTTTCTCTCTGTCCTCTAGGAGAGGCAATTGTAAGAAGGCAGGCTTGGGATTGGTTTGTGAAGTGGGACTCCGCTGTCGAACTTACTATGTCTTGTGTGGTTCAGTATTGAGCGTGTGGACAAAAGTAGAAGGCGTTCTAGCCTCTGTGAGTGGTACAAATGTGAAGATGCAGATAGTTCGTCTAAGAACTGAAGACGGGCAGAGGATCGTAGGTAAGTGGCTCGTCTGCTCCTTTATTTCCATTCTGAGGTGGAAGGGAGTTGTACCAAACTCTGTTAAGAGTTGTTTAGGAGGCTTTTCACAAAGATGCTTACGGGAGAAATGGCTCCTCTGTTGAGGAAGGGCAGAAGATACTATAGAATCTGGGTTTGTCATACAAACATCAGTTTGAGTCAGGTTGTGGGCTTTGGAATGTTTATTCTCTCAGTGCTTTCTGACTGTGGACAAAATTCAGACTGTTTCCTGTCAACCTGCCTTTGAAACTGTAAGGGCTCCACTGTTGCCATTTCTGGCAAAGAACAGCCCTTAAAATGATTGTGAGCTTCTGAGCTTGTGAAACCAGCTGCTCAGAGTGATGTTGAGATCAGTACGTAATTTCTTGTCTCCAAGCCTCTGTAGGGGAGGTCTCATGGAACAGGTACCCTAGAGGATGTAAATAGCCTTGTTTTTTTTAAGAGGGATTTCTTGTGATGCGTAAAAATCAAGAGGGCTCCTACTCCAGTGCCAGTGTGATAAGATGTTGCAGCTGGCAGTTTCATGTCTAAACTTCCATGCTGTTGTAAGTTCTCTGAGACAAAAGTGGAAGTAGGTGACTTGTCATTTTATCCTTAGGTTACTGGCTATCACACAGAAAACAACTGAATTCTACTGATTTAAGACCTCTAGAATCTGAGGCTTCTGAAGATAAAGCTCTTAGAACAAAACTTGTGGCTGTGCTTGATTAGATTTGACATCAAAAACAGACACTGAGTGTTGCATAAATTAAAAGGTGGCATTAAATCAGCCTTCAGCCTGAAGTTTTAATGAACTACGACTTGTGTAAGCTTGTGAAACTGATTTCTTGCTGTTTTCAGGCTTGATCATTCCTGCAAATTGCGTGTCGCCCCTTGTCAACCTCCTGTCAACATCAGACCAGTCTCAGCAGCTTGCAGTACAACAGCAGCAGATATGGCAGCAGCATCACCCACAAAGCATCACCAACTTCAACAACGCCTAAGAGGACAAAGTGCAGGTGTTGATTTTGGTGTTTGAGGAACAGGCTGTAAAAGCATATCACTTGCATAAAAATCAGGGACAGATTCCAAAGAAATATAACTTTTTCAGTTCAGTTGTGTGCTCTCAAATACTTTGGGAATAAAGAGATCTAGAAAGGTTGGTAGAACTGAAAGCCAGCAGTTGTTTATGGTGGTGCATCTGTCTTTCCTTATGCTCTCTGTAGTGCTTCCTGTTTGCTCTTTCTTTTGGCCTTTTAAGCTACAAACCACAATTTGTTTGGAAGTGCTTGAAAGTCCCCAAGCAGGCTTTATTTTTATCTTGTCATACAGTGCTCAGGGTTTAACGCAGTGCATCAATGCCATTGCTGTGGGAGATATCCTTGAATGCATGTATTGAGTATATATATAGAAAATATATATGAGGTTTTTCTCTTCAGTTTATAAGTTTATAAAAGCATGAAACCTAAAGGTTGCACATCATGCATTCAGGTTCCTTCCCAGTTTCTGTTTGACAGTGCATGTCTTTGGAAACGGGCATGGACAGGATAAACACGCAAGACAGGAATTCAGAGAGAAACACAATCTTAGTTGTACAGCATTGGTTATTATTGCATTTTTATAGTGTTTATACCCAGGTGTTGCATTTTTTCTGGTTCTCTCCTGGGGGTTATATATTTGAGTCTACAACATGTTCTTTTTGTGATAAAAACATCTTAAATTAAAATTAGTTCATTTTTAATGTATTAATGGTATTCCTAATGTGTACGGCAAAGAAGGCTAGATGCCTGTTTTCCTTAAATTGAAGCATTTCCTTAATCCGAGGTGGTTATGGAAACTTAAGTGCAAATTCACTTCCATCTCGCATACAATCTTATATTTTTTACTTCATTAATGTAATTTAATTTGTCACTTGTAAGATGAAACCTTACTTGAGCTGTAAATTAGAGAATGGGAAACACTTAAGGGTTCCGCTGTATGTGCTGTTTCTGTTACCCAGTAACTTGAATACTGTTTAATATGTTGTAAGACATTGTAGAGTTTATCTGGAGCTGTTTAAAAGAAATTGTAATGTACAAATGTGAATAGTCACTTATCTATAATATGGGTAAGTTTTGTTTTGCCTATAATAGTAGATGTTTATAAGAAAGTGAAGGACAATGTTTGTCATTTCTTGCTTGCACAGGTTGCACTATTGAAAAATTGAGATTGTATAAACCTGTCCAAAAAAACTACAAGATAATGATCTTGTAGATGTCAATAAAAGTTATTGTACTAACAAGAAGTGGAGTCTTGTTTAGACAATGTCTGTGTTCCAAAAAAGCTAACAGGGCTGTACAGTTGGAATGTGACAGGACTTGGCATGTTGCAGCCTGCTTTAACCAGACTTGTGCCTCGTGCTCCAGTTTCCTTCTTGCCTCAGTATTTAAATGTTGATGCAAATTTTAATTAATCTCTCCTGATGGAGCAGCAGTCCATCACTTCTGTAAGTGTGCAGGGAGCCAGACCTGCATGTCAGTGTGTGTGTGCAGTGAGGCCAGAAATGCTGCAGCTGCAGGCTGAAGTGAGCCCCTCAAATGGATGGTTTTGCTCGGGGCTCCATTGACAGTGCTGGTGCCGATGCCCTGGTACACTAATGGTGCACGTGTGTGGGGAGGGGAAGCTCTCAGCTTGCTTTCCTCAAATCTGCTGACTGCAGTGGTCAGGAGGTGTTGGAGACAAGTTGTACGTACCCTATGGCTGTAGCACCTGCTGCTCTGCTGAGCTGTGTGTAATGCAGGTGGTGGGTGTGTTCTGGGCTGGTATTTGCTAATCCTCTGCTGGTGGAGGGAAGCTTGCCTGAATGCTTTGATATCAGTAGGAGCTGATTATGCATTGGAAAGCTAGACCACAGACAGGGAGTGGGGGAGGATGTTCGTGTTATGTACCCACTGCTCTGTGTGTTTGGCATCCATTCCAGAAAAGATAGTGGGATTTCTAAGAAGTATGTTGACAGATCATACTGTAACAGATAGTGAACCAAATTGCTAGGAGCAGCAAGCTGTGTGTGTGGACTTCACTCTACAGAAACTTGGATCCTTTCAGATGGTGAAACAGCCCTTCTATCTTAATCCTCAGTAAAATGGGTTGGTAGATGCCCAAGGTGTCCCTGCTCCAGGATGGAGTTGTATTACATCTTTAAAGGTCTCCTGCAACCCAAACAACGTTCCATGAAAGGGCAATTTTTGTAACTAAGGGTTATTTAAATACACTTCAGCTCCTAAGTGCTCTCCTCAGCCTACTGCGTCAGCTTTGGTGATACTAAATGGGTATTGTCTGTATTGAGAGCTCAATGCATTATTTCAGGATTTTAACACTGTTCATCCACATCATTTTAAATCTCTCACAGCTGTGTTCCATAGATTAAAAATAATAATAAAGCAGTAATTTGTGTTCTCCACTCACTGCTCTCTGCCTGTTCCCTCCTGCTTGCCATCAGTTCCTTGGTGCTGCCACTGAGTTATTAACGCATCGGCATCCATGGCTCCAGAGCGTGGTGACATCTCAAAGGCCCTCATCCAAGGTGGAAAGTTAGTCTTCAAGCTGCAGAACTGCTACTTGTCAGAGCCTCTTGCTAGATGGCTGGGGCTGGTTTTGTGAGGGTTTTTTTTTTTATTTGGTAGTAGTTTGTACCTTGCATTAGGTGCTGTTAAAGCTTGGGCAGAAAAGGACTCTAAATAGCAATTTAGATGGGAGAAGGACAGTGAGGAGATAAGGTCTTGCAGTGCTGCCCTTAAGAAAACATTCTCAAAAGGGGGGAAAAAAGGGAGGCTACTGTTTTGTCTCATAAACTACAAGGTTAGAATTGTATTGCTATTTGTTACTTGCGGAACACAGATCTGCTTCACAAAAAGTGCTGTCTGAAGAGGAGGTAAGATTTACAAAGGACAAATACCTCCGATAGCAGAGGGCGGAGCTGAATGTGAAATGCTGGAGGTGATGTCTGTGCTGTGGGAGTTCTGGTAGTAGGAAGGGAAAGGTGCTGCTTTGAGTTGACCGGGGAAATGAAGGGATGGAAATGTGGGGTTTCTTTATTTCTTCAAACATCCCTTGACTGCTTAATACTTAACACTGCCAGGTTCATATTTAAAACGTCTGATGCAGCACATGCAGTTACAACCCTCTGAAAACCCTCTGCACAATGAGCTTTCAGTTTCTTCCAGTTGATGTATGGTCTGTTGGGAAAACAAACCCCTCAGAAGGACTGAAGTTTCCCCAAAGAAGCTCAGTGCTTACCCAGTGTAGCATTTGCTCCACAAATGAAGAAAGCTCTGCAACCTGTATGCATCTGTCGAGTGAATTATCAAGGGGTTTTTGTATTTTCCTGTTGTGTTCAGATCCTATTGCAGCCTGTACGTGTATCTAAGGAGTATGTATATAGAGAAGTTAAAGGCTACTGAGTTTATGAATGTAAATAATTGTTTTCTTCTTTTTTTTGGGGGGGGGGGATGGAATCTTCCCAAGCTGTGGTTCTATTTTACTCAACTTGCCATCCAGACCGTCTGTGTACTCTGCAGCACACACAGTGCATCAGGAGCTTCCACAGGCTGTCTGCCTACATCGCAGGTGTTCTCTGATGTCACAGGAGCTGTGCCTTTCCCCTTATTCCCATGCTGGGATGTGTCTGTGCAGTGGTTTCCAGGATGAAGTCCATTTTGCAAAGTCCATTGACTGCAGGAGAGCCGCTGCGAGAACCATCCAGCTGCAACGAGCAACAAAGTACCTCCAATGTTTTCTGTGGCCAGTGTGAGGTTTAACAGTAAGGGTGGAGAAAAAAGCTTTGTGTTGTGTACTGGCAGCAGTGGCGTACGGTTCTGTGTCAGAATCTCATGGTACAGACTGACAGTTGGCAGAAGTAATAAAGCAGTGCAGCCGCAGAACGTGGAGTGCAGAGTGAGCCATGGGAAACCTCCAGGGCTGACACTCCCGACAGCTGAGTGCGGCGTCGGCTCCGTTTCTGCTCAGGGTGTTTGCCCTGCTGGAGAGAGACAACTTCTTTGAGCAGAAAAACAAAGGAGGGAATAAAAACCTGGAAAGGTCGGTGTCTCGGCCACAATGACGGCAGCTGAGGGCAAATTACCACTGAAATCTGATGCTGAATTGACAGATAAGTTAAAACCTAGTGAGAACGTGGTCAGATTTGCTTCTATTTCCTAATTAGACCAAAATCGTGTTTGGGTGGATGGGGTTTGAGGCCATAAGAAGATTTGAGAAGGATGTGCTGAGAGCGTGGACTGAAAGCAGTGCGGCTGGAGCACTGGGGCAGTTAGCTTAACCCATAGAAATGCGGGTAGGTTTAAAGGATGCATCTTGAAAAGGGTCTTGCGGTGCTGCAGGACTTGAACCAACACGTTGCACTTTACCCTCTGAGATCCAGATTTGGCCAGCGCTTCTGAACGTCGTCGTTCTCAGGGCATAACTTCACAGGAGCAGTTTCCCCGTGTTTCACTGGCGCCGTTAAGGACAAAGAGGCGCTTCTGCTACCATTTCTCTACACCTTTAAAAGTCCAATGTGACAAAATGCAAAGGTGTGTAAAGTTTAAGATAATCGTGTGTGGGTTTTTGTATTGCTTATCCTAAAGTCAAACGTATGCCAACCTCAAAGACTTCGCCCTGCAGCGCAGTACTGTGCAGACTGTTCTCCATTGAGCAGGCAGTACCTGTGTGTGCCAACCTTTCCTACACAGAGCAGCAGTACTTTGCTCAGCAATAAGACAAGGTTTAGAAAGACTTAAACTCATGTAAATGAATTGTAGAACGCGATGAATTCTGTACTGAGGTTTGGTTTGCTTGTTTGTTTGTTTTCTTTTGGTAAAATGTCCTCAGAGTGTTTTTGTTTTCAAAATATGTTTAATTACACTTTAAAAGGCCAGAGAGCTGGTGAGCTGAGGGCATTTACCCTAGAAAGCCCAGGTATGGTATATTTGTTCCTTCCTTGAAGTCCTGTTACACATTTATAAGCTGAGAGAGTTGACTGTGCCTGCTAAATTCACAATGAACTGTGGGGCACGAAGCATAGATCTGTATCAGCTTAGTCAAAATGGCCAAGTCATAAACAGGGTGCAAGTGATTTAATTACCCCTGGGAAGGAAGCCCTGGCCCCTCTAGGCAGCAGCAGCAGGATGGTGGACAAGACTTCAGGGCCTCTGCACTGCACTCCTGCCTTTGTGCTGGATTCCTGTCTGGTCTCCCAGCTTTGCCTGCACTACTGAAGTTAGAGGTGACGCTATCTCCTGTGACAAGCATCTGCCAGGGTTGTAAATCCCTCACATTCAGGATTGCCCTTCCCGCTCTGTGTGTACCTAGAGCCTGGCTGGGCTGGTGTGTGTGGCTGTTGTTGGGCTGGCAGGCAGCTCGTGGGGAAAGCACAGAGATTCTCTGCTCCAAAGCACCCTGCAACCTCCTCCCTGCTTTTGTATGGGGAGAAGAAAGGTTCTGCAGGCATTATCAGGCAGCATTACAGGGCTCTGTGTTCTGCATTGAGCAGTTACCCAAGGCAGGAGCACAAGAGGTGTCACACATCCTGCCAAAATCTGTGTCTGAAGTTTGCTGAGGGCCATGCAGCCTGTCCGGGGTGCTCTGAGAACCTGCAACAGTGCTGCAGCCATTTACCCCTGGTTTTCCTCCTTCTCCTTTCTCCCTCCTCTGCTCTCCTCTGCTCTCCTCTCCCCCCAGTCGTTGTGAAGCTCCACATTCCTTTCCTCACAGTCATTTCCATTTTCCAGACCTGGGCTTTGCTTCCACTCTCTCCTCCACTTCCTTTGCTCCAGTGACCAATAACAAAATAATTAGGGATGCTCTCTTCAGGCTTTAAGGTCAATATATTGTAATAAGGCTATGAGAACAGAGGAGTTTGTGCCTCCCAATTGTTTCAGTAGTCTGATGACGCTCATTTTCTACTCTGAAGGCATTCTGTGAGGTCAGAAAAGCCAAACGCTTAACCCCGATGCATCCTTGCAGAGAGTGACACGATTCTGCATATGTTGCAGGGGCCACTTGCTGCTCACCTTCCCATCAGGGCGTGTGGGTGTTGGACACCGGCAGTGTGTGAGAAGCATTTTAAGTGAGGCAGCACGCAGCTTTGCTGTGGATTCCTCCGGTCCCGGACACAAAGCAGGTTCAGGAGATTCTGCAGACAGCACTGGGATGAAAGCATGGCTCCGAGCCCGTCTGCCCCAGCCAAAGGGCGGAGTGATCCCGCCTGGGCCCGCAGCCACACAGAGGCAGAGCGGCGCAGCCGGCTGAGTGCGCCCCGGGCTGCCCGCCTTGGCACGGCCTTCAAGGATCAGCAGTGGGAGGGAAGCAGGAGCCCAGCCTGCAGGGCAAGGCAGCGAGGTCCTGGCAGACAAAGCGAAGGCATCGAGCAGGGCGAAGCTCTCGCCCATCTGGAAGGGCGATGCAGGCACTGTGGGACCTGTCCCTGTGGGTGGCAGCAGGACTCTGCATGGCAGGGCTGCCAGGCCGTCCTGCTGGCTGCGCCTCTGCAGCTTTGCTCGCCTGTCTGTAACCAGCAAAACGATTTGCTTTCTGTTCTTATTTTTCTTTGCTGGTTTTCATTGGAATCTGGTTGGTTTTGATACTGATGCCTGCTCCTTGTTCCCCTGGCAAACGGCAAAGAGGGAAACTCTCATTACAGAGATTCCAGGCCTGTGCTTTTGTGGCTGAGGGTTTGGAAACTTCTTGTTGCCAATCTGTGGTCCTCCAGGGAGAGCTCCGGCCGGAGCAGGAGAGAGCAGGCTCGCTTCTCGTGCCGTCTCTAAGGTAAAACCAGAGAAGCATTAAGGCTGCCTTCTCTTAAACGTTTCCAGTCCCTTCTGACACCTTTACAGGTGCTGTTTTTTTTCCTCCTTCCTGTGCACGCCATTTCCAAAGCAAAGCATCCCCCTCAAAGATGGAATGAGCCTGGAAGCAGCTCCTCGGCCCACAGGGCAGCACCCGCACGGCGATGCTGAGCAGCTGTCTGCCTGGCAGGGCTGCTCCTCTTGGCAGCCAGACAAAGGACGCAGGAGTAGGAGGAAAACAAGGCTGGGAGGGAAAGTCGCTCCAGATAATACAGCATCTGGCCTTGGGAGAAACCATCTGAAAGTGGGGAGCAGGGCAAGGCTGGGAAAAAGTTTGTCTGGGAGAATTTATGGAGTCTGTCTGGAATGGGGATTGAGTGTCCAAACTTGCATCCAAAATCATAGCAAGCCTGTCTGCTGATGTGGGCCAGGTGTTGAAAGAGGATTTCCTGGGGCCTGGCTTGCTGCTGCTGCGGTGGCATTCTTGGCTCCATTGCATTGCAGCCTGCTTTGCAAAGGATCTCGGAGGGCTGCTTCTCCCTGGGTGAGCGATATGG
Source organism: Lagopus leucura (assembly GCF_019238085.1). Classification (NCBI taxonomy): domain Eukaryota; kingdom Metazoa; phylum Chordata; class Aves; order Galliformes; family Phasianidae; genus Lagopus; species Lagopus leucura. Next base: position 4,782,649 of record NW_024962260.1, on the reverse strand, counting down.
ACCCTGGATATTTGGTATCTGGAGGTGTGAGGAGCAAAGTTACCAGGGTTGAACTGAGGAATCTGGATTTCTGCTCAGGATCAAGTGGTCCTTGTCTGTTTTCATGAGGATGGGGCAGCAAGTAGCTAACATCAGCCAGAAAACAGATGACAGCAGAGGGACACACCGATGGCTATCAGCTTTTTCTCAGGAGCAAATCGAGTAGGAAGGAAGCTTTGTATCATCAGGAGGATGCAGTTGTAGGGAACAGGGACAGCAGTGTGAGAAGCTGTTGCAAGCTGATAAGGGAGTAACAATGGAGCCAAAAAGAATAAGATGCACAATTTGCCCACAAATTGCCAGAGTCCCAGGTGGCCTCAGGAGCAGGGCCTGGGGCAGGAGTTCTGTGCCAGGAGGTGGTGACTCAATGTTATCCTACAAGAAAGGTGCTTGGCTTTGTAAAATACATTTTAAAATAATATTTGCTAGAGCTAACACTGCAAAGAAAGAGACAATAGTATAGATAATCTTACGTCCCTTCAGATGCAGAAAACCTGGATCCAGTAGTCCTCTGATTGGCGTGCAGCATGCCAGGAAGGCCCTGTCTGTGGAAAAAGCCCATTTATTAGACTTTATTGAAAGACTTTTATTGAAAGAAAACAACTCCGGTCATCATTTCAGCTGTCAAACAGAACGAATGTTCGGATGAGAACTTCTAGATAAAAGTAAGGCCATGCGGGTGGCGTAACCACCAGTGTGAAGTGGGACTTGCCTGCACATTGCCCTGCTGTGAGCTGGCCAGGCTCATCCTGCAGACACAGAAACGCACAGCACAGCGCAGGCCTGAAGCCCAGGCTGTATGTGCAGCACAGTGCAGCGCAGCACAGGCCTGGGCTTCCTCAGGTCAACTGTGGTGCTGAGCTCCTGGAGGTGCTGGGATGTACCCTCCAAAATAAGCAGCACTGCAGGAAGCTGCTTTGCATATCTTCCTCCAAAGGCTGGGTAAATCCTGCTACATTTACTGCATATTCCCAGCCTGCAGCCCAACTGATTTGGATGGAGCCTGGGCATGTGCATCAACCACCTGTGCTCTTCTCAGAGAGGTTAACTCCACCCGCACCGAAGAATTCAAAAGCTATGTTTTCAACCTGGGCAGGTCAGAGGCTTTTCGCTTTGTTTTGAATTTTCAACAGAGTTTAGCACAAAAGAGCAATTTGGAGATTTGCAGATTGAATTAGAGCTCAGAAGCCTATGAAATCAATGCACAAATGTAATATTTGCCAAAGACATGCTGGGGGAAAAAAAACAACAACAGGATCTCTCTTGTGCCATCTTTTATTCTTCTCATTGTTATCTTAATCCAAGAAGAAACAATACTAGCTTGCAACCCATTTGCAGGTCTCTGACTGTGCTGCAGGTGCTGATGACTATTCAGCTTTATTTCCAGATGCAAGGGGACAAACGAGTTTGTCCCAAAGCAGAGGCCAAGGCTCTGCCTCAGAGGCGCCCTGACAATCTGCCCTGCCTTCCCACATCACACTTTGCATGCACATTCCCTACACCCTCCTTGCCAGAGCATCCAACCCCGCAGAGCTTCAGGAAGGGAAAACCTCCTTGATCTCGGGCAGAATTTGGCTTAGCAGGAGCTGGAAGGCTCACTGCGGAAACCCTGTCTGCTGAGTGCTCCCAGTGGCTTGGGAGGAGCAGAGGTAAGAAAGTCAAACCAGGAGAGGGAACAGAGAGAATACAAAGAGAAAAAGGAGGAGGAGGCAAGGTGAAAGCTGCAGATCTTAACACTGTGAATGAGGTAGCTGTACCTGTAAAAAATAAGAGCTTTTGTGGCAGTGAGCACAACTTGCAGATGATTTCAGAGACAGGCACCTCTTTCTGTCCATCTTCCTTTGCTGAAAAACATAGCAGCATTTATTTTTAAATTACCTCTCAGTGTGGAGAAGGCTTGAAAATGTCACGTGTGATAAAATGGCTCTGCTGTATTTCTCTCTTTGTGACTTGGCCACTTGGTGATTAAGAGCTGCTTTTACTGTCAGTAAATGAGGCTGTGCCATCAGTCTGCTGAACACAGGCCTGTAGCTTGCTGTAAGCAGCTTGGTGCATGCACACTGCTGGAACTGTAGCTGTTACACTCAATGCAGGGCATGCATGTGCAGAACACGGCTCTCATCAGTGCAAGCAATACTGGGATGCAAAGGAAGTTTAAAGCTGCTAGCAGCCCCCATAAGGCAGCTCGAATCTGTGGTCATCTTGCTAAACTGCCAGCCTGGGGCACAAGCACAGTGGTGGTTTTATTCTTGTGGCCACAGCTAGTTCAAAATAACTTCAGTAAACCCACAGACCACATGGCAGATAGGAAAAATTCATTTGTACTTTCTGTGCAAGCCAATGTCAGCAGTATCTGCAGGAATCGAAAGGCAGCTAGCAAAGTCAGTTGGAGCTTGCATGGCTTCAGAGGTCAAGCAGTAAGGTTGTCATTTACCAGGGTCTTCTGTCTCATGTGTTTCAGGATGATATTAGGAAAAAATTATTCTCAGAAGGAGTGGTAATGCATTGACACAGGCTGCCCAGGGATGTGGTGGGGTCACCTCCCCAGGAGGTGTTCAGGACTCATGGGGATGTGGCACTGAGGGGCGGTGTGCTGGATCACTTGATGACCTTAGTGGCCTTTTCCAACCTTAATGATTCTATGATGCTGCCACTACTGCCTGTGCCCAAAGAATGGCACAGCAGGCACAAAATACAGAGACTGCAGTACTGCAGTATTGCTGGATTCTCAAAGGACAAATAATCTGGCCCTAAAAGCCATGACCATCTCAAGTCACGTTACAGTTTGCTCCAAAGCTACCAGTATCCTATGCAGAAGGAAGGATAATTTTACAGGATTGTTTCCTTATTCTACCTCAGCCCTGTCCCGGCATATCATATAATTTTAAACCATCATTACAAAAACAAGCAAAACACAGGGGAACTTGTTCTTCACGGTGATGCAAAGCCGTGAAAAACACTGTGAGCTCAGAACACTCCCATTCGCACTCACTTGGTGTGACTGTAAACAACTGCACAGCAATGGAAAATCCCAGTGCGGCATTCTCACCTCTCCTGCAGGACTTCACTGCTCTTCCAGCAGAAAGGCAGAGAGTTATAAACCTGGCAATGAAATTTGAGGGATGTGGAATTCCAAACGACGCCGCACTGGGTTTGTGGGTTTACCTACACAATCTTTCAGGACTCTAATGAGAATTACACAGTTAAAGCCTTATGCATCCGTGTGAAAATACTGTCACTGAGCACGTAATTGTGTGCCTGAGGCTCTCAGGTCCCTTCACTAAGAGAAAAACACGGATCTGTTGTTGTAAAAGCCGCCTGTGCCATTCTGGGTTCCACCACAATAGCTGCAGTCATGCATTTGGACTGAAGATAAAATACAACACCGTGACAAATTTGTGTACTTCATACAGCACCAGCCCTAATTTTCAGATGCCGCTTTCATGCAGCGTGCAGTTGTGAGGAAGAGCTCAGCAGCTGGCTCGCCTCTGCTCTGCCTTCATTCCCTGTGCTGAGAACTCCCCCAGTGCCCCCTGCCCACCCCCTGCAGTGGATGCTCACTGCCTCCCTTCGCACAGCACTCCACCACCGGAGATGCTACAGGCCCCAGTCTGCGTCACCTCAAAGGAATTCACCCCTGACTTCCAAGGAGCAGAGTTGGGCTCCCTGCCCTCGCCGTCACTGGCATTAAAAGCAGCAGATAGCGTTGGGCAGACATTGCCTTGTGCAATAAAACTGCTGCCTCCCTCACCGGTCTCAGAACGCTCCTGGTAAGGCAGATGAGGGCTCTCGGTGGGGCTCTCCATGGGGTCCCTCCGTGGGGACTTTCTTTGGTGTCATTCCATGGGGGCACTCTGTGGGGTCTCTCAGTGAGGCTCTCCATAAGGCTCGCCGTGGGGTCATTCCATGGGGTCACTCCATGGAGCTCTCGTCGGGATCCCTCTGTGAGTCCCTCCATGGGATGTCCTTTGGGGATCTCTGTGAGGGTCTCAGCTGAAGCTGTGTGCCTTGGGAGAGGCTATCCATATCCTGAGCAGCTGTGTTGGTCTAAATTAATCAATTGAAGGACGATAGGGGATGGAGGAGATGAATTCTGAGTGGCAGATGCAGGGTAAAAAGCTTTATTACCCAAAACATTTGGGGAGGGGGGATAGATATTTGTTGGGGAAGCTGTACAGCTGCTTGCAAACAGAAAATGAGCCAGTGATCAGCAGGATCCGTATTTATTTGTTAATCCCTCAGCAGCTGCAATGCACGTTAACCTCCACCCTTCAGGCGGGCAGAGAGAGCGATTCAAAAGGCAAAAAAAAAAAAAAAAAAAATCAACCAAAAAAAACACATAACGGGAAGGCGGATGGAAAAGCTGATTTTTTTTTTCCTTGGAGGCACCGGAGGCGGTGTCGGGGTGCGTGTGTGTGTGGGGGGCTATCGTGAAATTATCAACAGGTATTTTCCACAGTAAACGGCGGGGCCGCCGCGAGGTTCGCCTCAGCCTTTCTCCTCAGGCGTTCCCTCAGGAGGGGCTCCCGCCCGCCGCCCCCCTTCCCGCCGCCGCCGCCCAGGCGCAGGCAGGGGCCGATTCGGAGCAGAAGTTGCGCCCAAACTTCGCGAAGTTGAGCGAAACGCTCCCCCCGCCGCCGCCCAGCTCCCCCCGCCCCTCCCCGCCCGCTCCTCCGGCGGCGACGGCCCTGAGGGGCGCTCCATTGTCTGCCGAGGGGATGGCGGCCGTGCCCCCCTCCGCCGCGCCCCCTCCGCGCCCCCTCCGCGCCGAGGTGCGCGGGGCGCCGGGCGGGCGGCCGCCTCCTCTCCGCCAAAGTTTCGGGATCGGCGTCTCCTCGTGATGTATGGATGATATATTGCATTGTGGGTGTCAATATAACTGACGGCCATATTTGCCGGTGCCGCTCCTGCTGTAAACAACCCAAAGTGTCTGGGAGACGCGGAGACGCTTCGTTGAATTCCATCAGGACGCCTCTCGTCCTCCCGCTGGCCATGTCGCTGGGAATGTCGTACAAACCCAACTTGAACGCCCACATCCCCGGGACTCCCCTCGCCCCGGGTAAGTGCGCGGCGGGAACTGGGCACAAGTTTGGGAGGCGGGCGGCGGGGCCGCGCGGCACCTGGGGCAGCGCCGGGCTGCGCTCCTGCCCGCTGCGCGATGGCGGGGCAGCGCCTCCGAGCCGCCATTACCGCCGTCCGCCCGCCCCGCGCCGCCCCTCGGCGGGGACTCGGCGCCCCGCGGGCCGACCCCGCGTCGCCGCCGGGGCTCCGTCCGCCGGCTTTCCTCCATGCCCGGCTCCCCGGGGCGGCTGATTGATCTGGATCAGGAATATTCCGCCGGCGCCTCAGCGAGGACCGCTGCTGGCGGGACGCCGCAAGTGCCGCTCGCAGCGCCTCGCGGCCGCCGGGCGCTCTCCTCATCCGCGGCCGCCCGGGACCACCGCGACCTCCGCCCGCAGCGCCGGGCTCCGTCCCACCGCCCCGCGGCGGCCCTCGGGCCCTCCTCACTCAGCCCCGTTCTGGAGGAGGCATAGAAACCGCTCTTTATCCCTCCGAAACAACCTTTTTTTTTTTTTTTTTTAAAAAAAAAAATCATTATTATTATTCTTCCTTTCCCCCCTCCCCCCCAACCCCATTCCTCCGCAGTGGATCTCTACGGGAGCTTTTCCAACTTTCCTCTCTGAAAAGTTTCTCCGATGAGATAACTTTCTGGCTTTTTTTCACCCCCTCTTTCCCCCGCTGCTGCCCGGAGGTGCTGAGGGGCTCCGTCCGCAGCCCCAACAAAGCCGCTTCGCCGTGGGCTGTCGGAGGGGATCTGCGGCCGCAGCGAGCGGAACCAAAATGGAGAAGTTGGTTCTGACGGACTCTTCCCCTGCTGCAGGGCTGGCACCGCACCGACCGCGGGCTGATGTTTAAATCTATTTTATTTTCGAGAAGTTTTGGCCGCTTGGGTTTGAAAGGAGGGAGACCTGCCCCGGTGGTTTTACAGCGTTGTTCTTTCGGGATATCGGTGTGGGATTGAAGGATGCGCTCCGTCCCGGCTGCCCCGAGAGCCGCAGTCCGGCCCTGCAGCCGCCAGCGGGTGACAACCGCCGTCCGCTCAGTGCGAGTCCTGCGCTGAGCACAGCGCGGTGCGGAGCGCCCGTATCGCCCCGCGGGCACGGGATGTGCTGAGGATCTTTGACAAAAAGCAGAAGTGTCACCGGAGCGGGGAGGGGGAGGGGGCAAAAAAAAAAAAAGAGAGAAACAAAGCAAAGCCCGGCGAGGGAAACCATTCCGCTGCCGGCTCCCACGAGAACCTGTGCCTTGCTCTCCGCAACAGCCATAAAATTGCAGGGGAACAAAGGTGGTGTTCTGCGCCGGTGGGGGGCTGTGTGAGTGTCACTGCGGGGGGACCCGGCCCCATGCCCGGCACTGGGGCTGAGTGGGGAAGTTTGTGCTGCCGGTGCTCTGCCCGTGTGCTTTCTGCTGCTCGTGCTGCGATTCAGATTTCGATTTTTTCATGCATTTTATCTTTTCTACCTCCTCCTCCTTTTTTTTTCCCCCCCTACCCCGTAGCTGCAAGTTTACTGTCATGCTGGAACTATTCTTCTCTAAGTTGTCCTCTCTCCCGAGTTGGGATCGCCCCCGACACCCCCGGAATCTTTGCAATGAAAGAATGTCCTCCTCTGAATCCAAAATGGGCTCTCTCCTCCCTCCCTGCCTTCTGCCATTATCCTCACGCACCAGCTCTTCCTCTCGCTCGTGGTATTGCCAGCACCGTGGCCTAAGGCCAAGGGAGTTAGACAAAGCAGTCCTTGCAGTCACACATATTGCGTTCGGAGTGATAGGACTGCAGATGGCCCCCTCCTTTCTGGATCTTAATTCCAAGTAGAAGGAGATTGCTTCTCTATTGTGCTGACAACGAATGCCCCCATCCAGGAGGAGAAACCCGAGGTTTGCTTCCGAACCTGGGGTGAAGGAACCCCCCTCCCCCGTCCTGCAGAGGAGAGGAAAACAGGAAATCTGTCCCTTTTGGCCTGAGATCAGCCCTGCAGAAGCTTCTCCGTGTGAATGCTAAGCGTTGTGGTCTCAGCCGACTGAGGGCTCTGGCCAGCAGTGGATCTCGCAGGGATTTTCCTCTGGGAGGTGACGCTGCTGCCCTGCAGTGCAGGGTTTTGGTGCAGGGCTGTTGGAACTGCGTCAGCTCAGCTCCTGGAGCTGCGTCCTTGCTGCAGAGAGAAGTCCTCCCAAGTTTGGGCTGAGAGTGACCACTGCAAAATCAGATTTGTTCCATGCTCAGTGAGTGGCCCGGCTGGATGGGTCGCTGTGCTGTGTTGTACAGAAGCATGTTTGGGATGCGCAAACCTGGGCTGAGCCCTGAGAGAGGGGCTGGCTTGGGATGGGGCAATGTGGGGAGAAAGTCTCTGTGAGGCTGTGGCAGGTCTGGGGATGGCTGTGGGCATGGAAAATGGGGCTGCTCACTCGTTACGTTGAACCAGACTTTGGGAAGGGTGTTGTGTTGTCAGAGCAGAATCTGGTACCTGTTCCTCCTGCCCAGGTCTTGCAGCATTTTGCCTGAATTATCCATCCCCTTTGTGGATCCCACACACTCTGCAGGGTGGAGCCCCTTTTAATCCACACAAATGCATTCTCTGCACAGAAGGTAAACAGGAGCTCTGTTAGCGATCTGGGATGCTGTGGCTGTACCTTCACACCATCACCTGAGCCTAGCACGTCCCCAGGCACCTCTGTTACCTGTTTTAACATAACGTTTTTATTTATTTTCTTGCATATTGTACTGAATATTGCAAAGTAGTACTGCTTCCTCCTCACCTGCCTTGTATCTCATATTGTTTAATTCTGTTCCTCTGTAAGAGGATCAACCATTGCACTGAGGTAAAGTCGAGCATCTCTACCAACTTCAGTTGAAGCAGAGGGATCTGCACCAGCTGTGACCAGGTCTGTAGTTTGTCTTTTGACTGACATTCATCGGTCGGATGGGTGCGTTCAAAGAGTTGCAGTCAATGGCTCAATGTCCAGTTGTGTTCAGTGAGTTGATGTTCAGTTGCAGTCACCATCTGGATGACCAGGTAGAGATCAGGGACAAGCGGTGCTCCTCAGGGCTCTGCAGTGGGACTGGTGTTGATTTAACAGATTTAACATCCCTGGTGAGTTTGCCAGTGACCCACAACTGCGTGATGTGGTCAGGATGCTGGAGGTGCTTTAGGCTGGGCTGGGTGGGGCTGTGGGCAGCCTGGTCTGGTGGGAGGTAAAGGTCTGATGGTGTGTGACTAGGTGAGCTTTACAGCCCCTTTAAACCAAACCATTCCGTGATTCTGTGTTTGTATGGTTTTCTCTGGTCCAGGGCGTTTCCTGGCTCTGTTGTGGATATCTACCAGTTTTGTTCAGGCACGTGTTCGAGAGCAGTAGTTTAAAGGTCCAGAAACCAGCAGAAAGAGCTTGGATTTTCCTTTGTAATTTCAACTAGAAATGTTACCATGTTTCAAGACAAACCCTGTTCCTGTAATAAAGCTTGAAAACTTTTGTGTTTAGGAGCTGGAGAAGCAAGATGCAGCAGACTTTGGCAAGAGAAAGGACAGTGCCTCAGCTCCCGGTTAGCAAATGGTGCTGCCATGCTGAGGACCAGCGGGGCTGTCAGAAGCTTTGTGGAAAAAAAAAAAGAAAAGAAAGAAAAGAAAAAAAAAGCAAATTCTCAGAGAGAGGTGAATGAAGAGGTGAATGAGGAAGATTCTTCCCTCACTGGGGCTGGGCTGCAGCTTGCAACTGGGGAGACCGATATTGTTCAGTCCTGAGATGTGATGCCCAACATGTTAGCTTATTTCTTATTGAGACTGCAGTGCAAACTTGCATGAGCAAATGGCTTGCTTGTTGCCCTGTACAGACAGCTTGGGTTTCACGGTGTCTGTAGTGAGGGGCTGCTTTTTTTGGAATGAGGGTACTGGAAAGAATACGATTACAAATAATGTGGAGAGCAAAGTGTTCATGTCTTAGCAGAGGGGATATTTTTTAGGAAATGTAGATGATGCTCCACTCCCAAACCCTCATGTTACAAACTAAAAATGTCAGGTTCCCAGGTCACTTGAAATCCACATGAAGCCATGAACAGAAAAGAAACTCGCTAAACATGTTTCAGAATGAACAATTTTTCAGTGGACTTGTTTGGACATTTAGGAAAATGGTGTTTTTGGCTTTGTCTACCAGAGCTCTTAGGTTCAAAGCAGTGACTGGCATGGTTTTCACAACCAGCACATCTCTGCGTCATCCCCACCCACCAGTCAGTTGAGTTGCGGGGTGGTTTTGGTTTGTGCTTCATTCCTCTTGCGTAAAAGTAAACCAGAAGCTGTGCTCCAGTTATGCAATTGGTGCTCCATCCTTTAGGGGAACATAGAGGTCCAAACCAAGGCTGGACAGCTTTGAGCCATATTTGTGATGCAGACACCCAGTCTGGGGGATCAGACTAAATTCCAAACTTAAATCCTGCCCCTCGCCCCAGCTACATGTGGTATACACGTACCAAAGGCTTTGATCTTCCGATCCATTCTCACTGTGCCAAATAATTTGCTAATGTAGAAATGCCCTGTCTTCAGCTAGAATAGAAGAGCAGTGGGGAGGCAGAGGGACTGTCTTCTGTTTGTCTGATTTAGAAAGAAAAAAAAGAAAAAGAAAGAAGAAAGGGAGGAGTTGGAAAGAGAAGAAATAAAACATGACCGTTATCCACATGGGAAGATTAAGTGGAACGAGAGTACTAGAGGAAAGGCCCTGAGTGTGATGGATCAAAAGAGCAAGGCCTCTGGCTGTTACGAAAAAGAATGTCCTATTTCTTGAGAACATATTTATATGTGTGTGTGCTGAATTTTTTTTGCTTTCAAGTGAAATAGTTTTATTCAAAGAAAGGTCTGTTTCTGCCACACAGGCTGTTTAAGGTGGGAAATAGCGGGTGAAAATAAAACTTTCACAGCCAGTCCTATAAGGAATGTTTTGTGCAGATGAGAACTAGGTCCATTATTTTAAAATTAAAAAAAATAAATTCTTTGGAGGTTGGGGGAAACGGGGGCTGACAGCATTTTTGCTGTGGGTTGGCATCTTCGTTGTGCTCCATGTGTTGCTTGGCTGTGCAGTGGGTCCGCTTGTATAGACGTGCGTGTGGTGTCCCATGGATGGCAGGCAGCTCTCGTTGAGCTTAAGCCAAGTTGTGCAGAGGGCTAAGGAATCAAATAATCCCATAGTCAGCCAGAACTCTGCAGCTGCGGTTCAGGCTGTGTGCAAATACTGCAGAGATGGCTGTGGTAGGTGAGGATGTTGCCTCCCATCCTGTGCTGGAGGATCCTTGCCTTGCAATGTACGTTGTCTGCGCAGCTCAGAACATTTCTCACGTGTTTTAATGCAAACTGGGCCACTTCAGGGCAGAGAAGTTGCATCCTCTCAGTTAAAATATTCCATCCTGGATAGCTCAGACCGCATACCTGCAGGAATCTCTTACATTCTTGAGTACAAAGAGTTTGTAAAATGGCAGGAGCTTATACATGCCATTTTATAGGACCCTGCAAAGCGCAGTTACAGAGAAACACATATCCAGTAGGGTTAGCTCTTAAGTCAGTTCTACATGAGTAACTGGGCGAGGTGAGTAACTGTTTCTGATTTTGCTTTGCTGTGTCTGTGAGGGTGAAGCAGAGTGCTGTGGCCACCACAGAGGTATCCCTGTGGACATCTGGGAGCGGATCAGGTGGGTCAGTGGATCAGTGGATCAGGCACACACGTTCCTGCCCCCGCTGCTTCCTTGTGGGGTGCACAGTAAGCTGCTTTTCCAGTTAGCTTTCCAGCAAGCAACAGCAGTAGGGGTAAGATCTGAGACTGGCATTGCTGCTCAGGCTTGGAAACAGTAGAGAAGAAACTGGATGGATCTCTGCAAACCTGTTGGAAATTGATGGGGAGATTCCTGGTCTGAGGGAGTCCAGGGAAACAAAGGTTGATTCTCGATCCTTTGTCTTGCAGGATGTTACTGGAAGGGAGAGATTTTGACAAAAAAAAGAGAAACAAACAAAAAAAACCCCTCATTTCTATTTGCTGTATTGTTACACCTGATCCTAATTAATGACGAATTATGTTGATTAGCAAGAAACTCACTATATTTTTGTGGGGAAAAAAAAAGCCTCTGTCAGTCTTCTGTGTGAACACAGAAATAAAAGACATTGTTGGCACAAGAATAAATGAGTATATAAAAGGTTTTGTGTACATTTAATTAGGAAAGTGGAGGCAGGAAAGTGTGTACATTAATTTAGGTTTAACGCAGCAGCAAGCACTAAGACAATCTGGGAGGTGATGCAGAGTGTCACTCGAATTCAGTACAAGCACACTCCCTTTTCTGTCAGTTCCTAACTGTCTTGTCTCCATTGTTACTTTAACATGACAGAGCAAGCCTCAATTTAGATCCCCCCTCCTTTTTTTTCTCTCTCCAGTGAATACCTAATCATCAAACAGATTTTTGACTGGGTCTTGGCTCTGAGACTCGTTGGCCTAATTTTTCCTCCTAACTGTAACAGCAATAGCTGGTGATTTTTTAATTGTTATTATTTTTTTTAATCTGCAGCGTACAGAATGTTCAGGCATGCAGATGTATTTCGGGTTAATTGACTAATAGTCATCTGAGACCCAGGGCTTCTCTTTGAGATTAACATACAAAGTGATAGGTCAGAAAGCCTAAGGTCCATTACCCCGTGAGATAATAATATCCCTGCAATTAATTTCATTTTCATGATTGCATCATCTTAAAATGAGGTGAAATCCAGGATTTTTCATCTTCCTTTCCTCCAGCAGAGTTTGGCTGGCACAACTTCTGGCTTGGGCGTGTGGAGCCGGTGCCACGGCCAAGCCAAATCCTTCCTTTGTTCTCAGGGCCTGCTGCTGCTGATAAAGTGGTCGGCGCATGGCATTATGTCTTATTACATTTTTGATGCAGACTGCAAAGAAACGGGTAAACTCACCATGGTTACCACGATCTGTCACTTGGCAGGGCACGCCGTACTCAGCAATGGCCTCTAGTGTCTGCTGCACAGCTCTGCATAGCGTGGGTACAGCAGACAATAAGCACCCAGCTGTGGAGCAGCACCAGGTAGGGCCCTGGCTGCTGGCTGCAGGCAGGAGCGACGTCCCAGCTCTGTCCCAGCTCTGTCCCAGCTCTGGCAGTGGGTTCTCCCTCATCGCTGCCTGTTGAAAGTTCTTTGCTTGTGAAACTCCTGTGCTGAGTCCTGCTGCTGTCCACTGCGGTCCCTTATGTGTGCAAAGTATGGTTCGGCCCAGCTTCGCTGTTTTATCTTGCCACATCATGTTTCTAGTGGAGCTTTCTCTTATGTAGCCATGCCCTGCTGTGTTATTTCATCCAAATGAAGCACACATCGTTTAAATTTGCATAACCTCAAATGATCTCCAATTATCTGTACTATTTTATCATTAGCCAATGATATGCTGGTGAAAACGGTCCTGTTTGCGTGGTCTGCAGCTGTGGGGTAAGTGTTGGTGAGGTCTGTTGAGTGGCCAAAGCAGGATTCCTGAGCCTGGCCATCCAGGTCCTTGCTCAGAGCCAGGTTGGAGCTTCCAGGCCCCGTATGTGTGGTGCTTGCAGTAGCAGCCTGGGAACAAGTCTTTACAGGATGCATCTTTTGTTTTATTCTATGGGAGCAGAAATCGCTAGAGTCTGTCTTTGCTTAATTGAGGTAATTAAATCTTTCTACCTTGCAGCACAAAGGGTTCATTAGTGTTTTGAAGCATTTTGAAATCACTGGAGGAAAGATGCTGTTTGCTGTTGTGTCATGTTTGATAAGTGTTGAAATTTCAAGTCATCTGGACTTGGAATATTGGCTGAGCTGTAGGTACAGAAACCTTGCCATTGAGCATGCACAGAGGGAAGGGCTGACTGGGAGCACAGTTGACTACTGTGGTGTTCCTCCCCAGTGCAGGACCCGTGCTCTGTAGGTGTGTTTTAATTTTTTTTTGCTGTTTGTTTTTACTGTGCTTCAGAAGGATGCGACTGTTAACTCCTCATGAAACCTTAGCAGTAGACACATGCAATATAGTGCCATAAAACTTAGCGGCTTGGTTTGAAACAAAGATAAACCTTCCTTTTTTCAAATGGACCTCGTGTTACCTTCATTAGGATTTCACATCCAGTTAACTGGGCAGGATGCAGAACACACTCTCTTCCTAGAACAAAGACACCACCACAGTGATGACTTGTGATACATTCTGAAATGGAAAGATTTCCCAGCCGAGGTAGAGTCTGTTCCACTGTGTTCAGCAGAGCTTTTCACAATGTAACTACTGGCTTTCTGTTTCTTAGTGAAGAGAAACAGGGAATGAAATCTCTTGCAACTTCTAAACAAAGCTAGTGGTTTACATGGTTCTGAGCAGCAGTGACTTGACAATGGTATAATTCAGGTTCATGTGGAAGGTGGTGAATAAGATCCCTTCCTCTAATGAAGGGCAGTTGGGAATTTTTAGCAAGGAATTCTGCAAAGGGAAGATTTGCAGGCAGCAGGAGGTCTGAGTCTGTGCCTGCAGGCAAGGAGAGCAGCACCAGTGGGGGTGTGGGGGCTTTTAACTGCAGGAGTGAAAGAGCAGCTAAGTCGAACACTGCCTCAGCCCTGAGTGTGCAATTCATCACCAGCCTGTTAAAGCTGTTGTAAAACAGGGAGTAGGATTAAGCCCTCCAAAAGAAATCTTATTTCTCAGTAACAAATGCTTACCATAGTGAAGTAGTGAAGTGTCTTGCTTCCCTGTTTCTGAAGTAGTTAATCAGTGATTGCATTGGTAGAGTCTTTGAGCTGACCCATAATCCAAAGAGATGGTTTTTTGCCTTTGATTTACTTACGTAGCACAGTTTGACAGGCAAAAGATGTTTGATATCTCACAAAGGAATAATGCTTAGCAGTCTTCACCTCAATGTCATACAATGAGCAGCAGATCTGATAGACCTCAACTGACTGTTCTCTATGAATAGTTTTGGCATCAGCTGAAAATAGTACTGAGGATAACTTGCATTGACCATGTGATGACACTTTGAGTTGCAAAATTGCTTTCAGATAACTTGCACTGAAAAAGTAAAAATAGCGCAGGGCGTTAGACTCATCTACGTGGAATGTATATATGCAAAAATAGGGCTCCTTAAGATTTAGTTTGTCTAGGCAGAACAACTTGTCATGTTACACTGCTTCACTTTTAGACAAACAATTTGCACTGATAAGGTTGCAGGCTGTGCTATTTTGAAGTGTGCAGCAAACATTGGGGAAGCAGTAATTTGTCTGTTAGTAGGAAGTAGTGTGGCTCTGGCATTGGCTGGCTTAGAGTAAGGTGAGAATTCACAGCTTAAGAAAAGAGGAAAGCCACCTGAAATGTGTTCCCATGTAACCGACTCATCCATCTGGAGATAATAACAAGCATTTTCTCTTTTTTCTCTGCTGCAGCTGGGAGCGTTCACTCTCCCTCCACAAGTATGGCAACGTCTGCGCAATACAGGCAGCTGATAAATGACTACGGGCCCCCATCGCTAGGGTACACACAAGGGATACAGGTATGGCTCTGCTGCTTGTTTTTTCTTTCACCAGATCACTGACCCTGTGACTGCACAGTATCGTGGATAGTGGCCTGTAATCTGAGGTGTTCCCCCCTCTCACTAAGGTCTGAAATCAAACCCAAATGGCAAACTGATTCATCACACATATCTTGGGATCGAATTAGACTAAGCAGAGTGCTGAGTGAGATTAGTTACTAATTAACTGTTAGTCCCTTTCCTTCTGAGTCAGTGAACCATGTCTTGAGTTATGTTCTGGTAGCAAGGGCTGTTACATGCTTTTTAATCGTTAGAAAAGTAATAGTCCTACACCTTTAACTGTTTGCCTTGGACAAACTGCTGATTTAAGATTGACAGTCTCATGAAGCGTGTTACAGACATACCTATGGGCTGGTGAACTTTCTGTGACATCTGTTTACCACTTAATAGGATTTCCCTACTGTACGGGCAGTTTTGTTTTACCTGCTCTTCATTCTCTCTAATACAAAATATACATCTGAACACTGATAAAGACAGCAAGAGGGTTCAACAAGTAGTTCTCAGTTTGCTGTTTTTGTAGGACTGTTCTAACTTCTGCTTCATCTCAGGCTCCAATCGTGCAGCTGCATCCTATGTGACTCCACTTTTTGAAGGGCACGTAGCATTGTGTCCAGCTATAGCAGCAAAGGCAAAAAGAAAATCATGTTTATGTAGCAAACCTGACAACTTATTTTAAAAAAAAGTGGCTTCCTGGGGTATTCAGTGAATTTCCAGGTGCTGTTTGTTCCAATTGTTTTGGTTTTAGTAGCATGTAATTGAGATTAATCTACTTCCAATTACAGGGTACCAGCAGCAGTCAAGTACCGCAGAGCAAATATGCAGAACTTCTAGCTATCATTGAAGAATTAGGAAAAGAGATCAGACCCACATATGCTGGGAGTAAAAGTGCGATGGAGAGGCTAAAACGAGGTAATGTTTAAAACAGAAAAATATATATTTTAAGGTATCCCATATTCTTTGTGTACTGACTACTTGTAGGCAGCTTCATAACAATGGTCTCCCTTGAATGGAGACAGCTGTATTGAGCTTGTTGTTAAACTGAGTGTATTAATGAGCAACTAGAGCTCTGGTATGCTCTATTCTTGCTGTATTTAATAGTGGCCAAACGTGTTTCATGTGCACAGGGAGATTTTCAGTTAATAATTCAAACCTTGTTTTAGAAGCCTTAAGTTGTCAGCTGGACATGTTCTGCTAGGTTCTTGGTGACTTGCTTGTCCTTTAACTGTGTCTTCTCTCTAACATCCAAAATACACAACCAAACATTGTTTTCATCCTCTGATAAACGTCACTCACCTCCTTGACCCAAGAGCTCTTACTGAAAGGATTAAGGAAATACTACTTTGTGTTAAGTTGCACTGGGGCTGGTGGAGAGAACAGCTGGGGAAAAACAGAAAGGGTTTGTCAGTGAAGGCTGTTGAGAGTGAGATGTCAAACATACTCCTCCTCTGCATGGTATGGGGCCACTTAGACTCCATTACCTGTTTCAAGTGGATGTCATTAGGAGTCTGCTGCTAAGGGACATAGAAGCTTTTAGGTCTGGCTGATGAGGTCTCTTCAGCTTTGCTTAGTCAGCTAAAAGAGGTCACATAAATGCCCTTTCCTTTGCAGTGTAAAAGGAACCCCCACATGCCCTGCTGCTTACATCAGCTTGACATTGTCCTCTGCAAAGGACGTGCAAGGGGTATTTGTGAAGGAGCAGTGGGACATTCCATTGCTCCTAAAATGACCCTGAATGCCACCTACAATGGATGTGCTGGCATTTCTGTCCTTGGCCAATACACAGAGTTACCTTTTCCTCCCTTTCCTTAGTCCTTGTGCTGAGTTTGGCTCACTCACTTCAACCTGAACGGGAGCGTTACTGTAACAGACTAACATCTCACCACCTTGCAGATCCCCCTTACACTCACCCAAGACTACAAAGCTTTATTTAAGGCTCAACCATTATGGGAGAGTAATATATCTGCTGTGACGTGCAATAAAATGACTAGTAGCTGTTCTGGGAAAGGATGCAATAAAGTCTGCTGATGAGTGGTAAGTGGAATCTAGCCCAGCTAAAATCAATGTTGCTGGAGTCTCTCTTTATTGCATTGCCGGAGTCAGTATTAATAGATCATGAATGGCAATAGGCTAATGGGGACAACTTGAGAGAGAGCAGGAGAGATGCAGAACTGTTCAGAGAATATCAGTTGGGTGAGGAAACGTTGTTTTGTTACTTCTTGCACTGGGCATTGATTTGTTCGCTAATGTAGGCTTAAGATTCAGTGCTGCCACTGTGACTGGCTCACAAATGATGCAAAAAATCCACATTAAGTACTTTTTGCTGCCATCTTTTGGTCACAAAGGTACATCTCTTTGCATTTTAGGAGCTATATGGCTGAAGGAGCATGTGCAAGTGTGAGAGCAAAGTGAGTGAGGGTAACCACGTGACGGCAGCCTCCATGGCCACGAGGAGGTTACTGCTGAGTAAAGTCCCTGTCCCCTGCTCCATCTGCTCCTAGGGACAGAGGATACTGACCTCTAAAACTGGCTAAATTCCCAGCGTTCTACATAATTCAGGGTAGTTCTTCTGCATAAACTGGGCATCCTGCCATTAGATCCAGGTCTAGTATACTGCTTTGATAGGCGTTTCTGCCTCCCACAGCTGTAGGAGGATGCAGCTTTACTTGTCTGCCTTAATTTAACCCTGAGCAAAGCCATCCACCCATCATGTCCCCAGTCTCTACTTCTTGGATGTAGAGGCTGTTGCTGTGATCTGGGCTAGCAGCCTTCTAGAGACAGAATCCATTACATCTAACAAGAGATTAAATCTCTTCTATTGCCTTATTGTCATTTCTTCACCTTGTTAAGGAGCATGACCGAGCAGAGAAATCACCTCCCATCTTTTCCTGATAGTAAAATATAACCTTGTTAGTTGTAGAAAAATCTGTCTCCCCTCATAAAAATCTAACTTGAGCTCTGTTCTTTCAGCAGCTCTGTGAACATGAAGTTCCAGCATTAAGACTTGAGGTCCATGCTGCTAGAACTCAAGGCAGAAGGACTCTGTGGAAAATTCCACATAATGCCTATCAGAGTAGATATGGCAGCATGTAAAGCAGTGATGATTTATACTGGGAGCTGAGCCAGTTAGGAGGTACCTTTATGCACATGGCATTACAAGATTTCTCTTACACAACTTGTGCTTAGGCAGTACTATGAAAGCTTGGATTTTGATGCATCCTCTTGTAGAAGAATTGTTCCAAGGCATTAATTAAGGCTCTTAGGCCTTGCTAAAATGACTTCCTAAATAAGTTCAGATGTTTTTCACCCCACAGTACCAACATAACTGACAGGTTGATTTTTTTTTCTTTCTAATTAAGCTTCTCATTTTAATGAGATACTGCACATTACAATGTACTTCTCACTGCAGCCCTGCAAAGCTCATAATGCTCTGATTCCTTGTTTGGTCCATTTTCAATCCCTAACACCAGTTTGGGAAAGCAAACTTCTTCAGCAGTGGCTGATGTTAGGGCAGGGAGGGCTCTCTCCATTTTCTGTGTTACGCTGTGGTAGCCTTGGAGACTCGGCAGAAACACATAAACCTTTCTGTGAACTGTCACTGCAAATGTCACCTGAATGAGATAATTTAAAATATGCTCAATTCTTTTTCAGGCATTATTCATGCTAGAGGATTAGTTCGGGAATGCTTGGCTGAGACTGAACGAAATGCAAGATCCTAGCCCATGAATGCAGCTACAAGATCTTCCATCTCTTAATGAAGAAAAAGTAATGCCTACTCATTCTGACTCTTGAAACATTCAGACAAATTCCTTTATTTTGAAGGTTTTACCTTTCTTTTTGCCTTTAAAAATGTATAGTGAAGAATGACAAAACAAGGATTTTTCAACTTGCTGAGGGTTGGCATTTTGTAAAGACACTAAAACTCCCTAAGGCGTTTCTAAACCATGAAAACTGAACTGCATGCAGAGGAATGCTCTCTCCTAGGCTATATTTCAGTTCACTTCCTATCCAGCCACAATCCCGTTGTTGGGTTTTTTTAAATCCTTTTTACTGTATCAACGTAACCCCAAACTGTCAGTCTTTCAAAGTTTGACATAAGCTGTAAGGACTTTTTTTTTATTAAATAAATGCAGAATAGCATGCTGTACTTAGTAGTCTGCTATGCCACAATTTGCCATACAGCATAGACCCTGCTTAAAAATAATAACCTTCTCCTCTTACTTTTCCTTTTTTGTTCATTTTGCATAAACACTTGCATGACTAATAGTGCTTTGAAGTCCTTTTAAAGTGCATGAATTATATGGAAAATAGGGAAGCCTATTAAATAATAACAAGGTTCTGGAAAGCTAATTTCTACATTAAGGCTGGAGATTTCAGTTTTAAGTTTGCAAAAAAAAAAAAAAAAAGAAAATTCTGGATAAATTACTAAAACTTATTTGCATCTTTTTATGTATTTATTACTTGATGTAATAAAGCTTATTTTCATTAACAGTTTGTATTAAAAGTATCTACAGTCACTTTGTTCAGATTCACACATCTGGTATGAAAAGCAGGAGGCTCACATTCAGGAAGAAGGGAACAGGCCTGCAAACTGTTGGTCTGTTTTCATTGAAGGTACAGTCCTGCTGCAGTCGACTTCTGTCAGAGGATGGTATTGTTGCTAGTAGTCTACCTTGCTTTCAAAATACACAGACAGCTTGGCTTCTTGAAGCTGTTTGCCTTTGTTATCGAAGGTCAGAACGCAGTTAGCAGCCTGTGAGGGTTCTGCTGAAAATTAGAGAAGTTCTAGTTAAGCAATTAGTAACTATTAGCAGTATTAAAATACTGATAAGCCCTCACTTGTAGGAATGCCTGCCTTCCCTCCTCAACAATGCTCATCATCACTGCAGGTAAAAGCTGTAAAGCTATGTTTAAAATTCCTTCAGAATTGAGAGAGCTGGAGCATTTATGCAGGAAGTTCAACTAACAGATCTGAAGGAGACAGTCAGTGACTGGTGGTGCTTTGTCTCAAGTCTGTGTACTCAATCAGAGTATCACAGAGTAGCTTTTTCAGGTCCCATCTAACCCTGGTCACTTTATGCAGGATTTATATCAGTGCAGGCATTGTCTAAGTAAGGATGGAATGTTAAAACCTGTAAGGAATGTTCTCCTTATGTACTGGAACGCCTATGAAATAGTACAAGGCAGAAACTCAGCAGAAAAAAGATTCTTAAATACAAGTAATGAGATGATGGCAAACAGAAGTAAGAACACACTGTGCTTTAACTCTTAAACTTTACTGTAAGAGCAGGTCAGGTCACTACTCAATACTTCTGTTGTGCTTATGGAGCTCATTGTTATACATCAGTCAGAAAACTATGCACAGCTATGACAAACTTCTCCCTTATCCTACCAGAGCCAGTCAGTATTTCATGTTTATTTCCTGTCCAATTGTAGCATCTCTTTAAAGTGCTTTTTCCTTTCTAGGTTTTCCTTTGCTCTTCTTTTTTTCTCCTGCTTCTTCTTCTCTGATGCCTTCTTCTCTTTATAAACATCACTTTCTTCACCCTTGTAGAAGAGGTCAACCTTTTCCTGCAGGATTTCTCTGGCTATCTTTCGGTTCTTCTCCACTGATCTTGTTTGATGGCACTGAAGAAATACAGGAGGACGTCCTTATCACAACGTTCAGCTGTTTATTTTTCTGTTTTCCTGCTAAACCTTTATATCCAGACAGCCCCAGGTTATTTGTCTGTTAACCAAAGCTGCCTCTTGCCGAGGTACTTCATGTACGCATAAACCTTTCTGCGACAACCATGCTGAGATTATGACCGACCATAAAAGCAAACCTGAACACCACGCAGCCCTCGCCGTAATGAAAGAAAACACAATTACCTTCACCACAATCCCTGACGGAACGTGCTTCAGGACAACACAATTGCTGGTCTTGTTAGTGGCCTGCCCTCCTGGGCCATCGCCCCTCACAAACTGCTCCTTCAGCTCCGCCTCGGTGAGCGGCACCAGCTGCAAGGAGCTCCTCTTCCCGGCTGCCCACGGCGAGGGCCCCCGGCTCAGGGACAGCCGCTGCGTCCTCCATAGGGCTGCGCTGCGTGCCGCCAGAACGAACGCGAAGGCGAACGAGTTCGGAACGCTCATACAGAAAGGAGCTTCTCTGCGATGGAAGTTAAAGCACAGCTGAGGAAACCAACGCGGAAGCTTGCATCTGCAAGTAAGCGTGTCTGCTTGGTGGCACTAGAAGGACGTTTTTTTTCTTCTGTCGCTGAGGCTGCAGCTGCAAGAGAACCAGAGGCGCTGTCCCGCATCGACCCGAGGGGAGGCGGCCAGCACAAACCCCCACACAGCCCCGGCGCTTACCTCAGGGCCCCGGGCCGAGCGCCATACTGCGCATGCGCGTTTCCCTGCGCACACGGCCCTACGCGCACTTTCCGTCACATCTGCACATGCGCGGCACTTGGAGGCGGGGATGCCACCCCGCTAATTGGCAATCACCACAACCAATCGCTGCGCACGGAGTCCTTATGCATGCCCCCCACATTCTTTACCAATCAGGCTCTGGGAACCGTCCGGCGCGTAGTCGCAATAGCCAATCCCCTGGCGGCGACGTGTGTCCTTTCCCTCTCAGCCAATCCAAGTGGAAGGCGCGCCCTGGAGCGCGCACAAGGTATCCAATCAGCGTGCGGTCTCCTCGCCGCAGCGCCCCCCCGCCCCACCGCGTTCGAAAGTGGGCCGCCAATCGTCGGGGAGGAGGAGGGAGCCGCGCTTGTTTATCGCTGAAAGGTCGCTGAGCAAAGCCGCTCCCGGAGGGCTCTCGGCAATCTCCCGGCAATGCGGGTAGGCACCGGATGAGTCCCGAGGACAGCTGGTGAGGCGAGAGTCCGGCAGTGCTGCAGCGCTTGGCCGTACCTCAGCGCCGCGGGGCCACCCGTACCGCGCCGCCCCTTCCTTGCAGAGTGGCAGCGCTTCCGGCCAATCAGGGTCGGCGCCGCCGTCAACATCCCGGAACGCGAGGGGCAGTAGCCAATGGCAGTGCGGAGGCGGGGCTTCGGCTTGAGGAGAGGCAGAGCGGTGGCGGGTTGGGGGGCCGTCGGCCGTGAGGGGACGGAGCCGGAGGGATCGCGGCAGGTGAGGGCGGGGGCGGATCGGGGCCTGAGGGGCTGTGGCGAGGGAAAGGGAGGGAATGGGGCAGCGCTGGAGGCAGAGGGGCAATTAGTGGGTGGCGAGAAGGGGTGCGGGACCCTGAGGGGACAGAGAGAGGGGCCGCTGTGAGGGGGAAGCGGGGGTCCTGGGGAGGGCCTGGCAGCAGGCGCTCTGCGTGGGGAGCAGGGCGGGGCCTGGGGCTGTGCCGGCACCCGGAGCCGTGCCGATGAGTTAAATACCTCCCGGCTGACTTAATCCTGCTCCTCCGTGCGGGGGTTTGGCAGAACGAGGGCTTGTGCTGCGCTATGGAAACAGCAGGTGACAGCTGAGCTGCTCTCGGCCCTGTTGGAGCTCCATGTATGTTTCATTGCGGGCAGACTTCTAACGAGGTTATGAAACGAGTTTGTGCCACAGCTAAGGCCCACCTGTCTGCTGAGGTAACTGGGGCACCATGGGCCCAGCCCGGGCTGTCTGAAGGCCCCCCACCTCAGCTGCATGATGACCTTCATGTCCTCGCACTGCTGGCCCTGCCAGAAAGAAATGAGCTTTTTCACCCTCACTTCCATTTCTCCCAGGAAGCTCTGTCAAAGGGATGTGTGGATCTGCGATAACTTCCTTCCAGTTCTTGCATTTTAAGCTGTACTCTGAGGAGTTCGAGTAGCAAGGTGCCAACAGAGCATTTTACTACAGGCTGCTTCACTTTAGCAGTAGGACAGAGATTAATTGGACAGCTGTCTAGCGGTTTCCTTCTGGTAGAAATGAGTTTTTACACTTTATCAGTGTGAGATGTGCTGGTGTACTTACAAGTAATGGAAGCTTAAATCCCTGAAAGTCAGCAGCGTGTCCTTGTAAGCCCTGTAAAGAATGGCTGTGCTTTGAAGGTATTGGGCTGCTGCAAGGCAGCGGGGATTTATTCTCTGTATGACCACAGGCTGCTGGGATGACGTTACTTAATGCCTCCTTTTGTTCTACCAAACAATCATAAGGTTTTCCTGCAGTGTAGAGCATGAGATGGATTCACCAGGGCACAGCAGATGCTGAAGTAAGCACTGTAGAAGAACTGATTAATGTATGTATTTCAAATGCTTTTGTTCTTGATGAACAAATCGAAACTGGGAGCATACTTAATGTTGCCATTCTTGTAAACTGCTGCTTTGAGTGCTGCAAGACCAATGCACAAGTATTTTTTATATATATATTTATAATGTAGGAATTTGGTTTGTGCTTAATTGGTTTAAAAAAAAAATCTCAAGCAGTTGTAATGCTTTTTGAATTAATGTTATGCAGTAATAATAAAACAAGCTAATGTGTGCGGGGGGAAAATTAAAAATGAGCCTGATATTGAGTACACAACCATCTATGCTCGAATTGGGCAGCTGCAGTCTAGCTCAGTAGTTCTGATTCTGTTTTCTGGGGTGGGCACAGAGCCTCTGGATTCTAATGGACTGAGAATAGGCCCCTACTTTTTAATTGTGCTCTACAGAAGTCTCAAAAACTGTGGAGCCCCAGCTTTGAAACAAACCAACAAAACCCACACCTGTGCTCTACCTGCAGTTTTGGGTTCAGACCCCCTTATAGGCCATTCTTATGTGGTGGGAATCTCCTCTAGACTTGTGAGAATCACTGCAAGTACAGTACTGACTAAACAGCAACTGTTAGCAAGCATAGCTGGGGGCAAGGGAGAGAAGTTCTTGGAATGCTGCGTGCCCTGGGGTGGTTTGACTGAAAGAACTGCCTCTTCAATCAAATTCTGTTTCACCAAACTACAGAGTCATGTTATTATTATTATAATTTTTAACAGGAGAGTGATACTTAATTCATGTTTGCAGGGTATAATCATACTTGGATCTAAGATATGGAAAGTCATGACTCGGTGAATGCTGTGCAAGAGATCTCTTCGTCTTCTGTAGACTCTGATGTCAAAAATACCCACAGCTCTGTTTGCAACTTGAATTGTAACAGGTAATGATACAGATAATGATGGAGGAATTCCTAACATTTTTAATCTTTTTGCTTTGTGTAGATGCTATGCTTGCTAGCATTGTTACCATGGTGGCACTGCAATGTATTTCCGGTTTTTTACAATTGCAGATAAAATGCTTGATGAGAAAAGCCTCATTAAAAGAAGACTTAAATCATCCTTAAAAACTTACTGACTTCTGTTGCCTCGCGTCTCCTTGAGTGGAGGAGTGGGGAAACAGTCTTGGCCAATTTAGAAGTGATTATTCTTTGTAAAGACCGTGTAGAACATTAAGTCATTTGTGGAATACAGTGGCTTAGAAAAAGGGAATTGTTTTTCCATTCTGTGCCCAAGGTATTTCCTCTGAATAAGGAGGGCAGATACGGAGTAGCTGCCCACCTGCCAGATCAGGGGAGGTTCTTCTCGACTTGCTGTAAGAACTGCAGGTCACGTACTGGTGCAGCTTCTCAAAACAAGGCTGTGGAGCTGAACTTTGTAACTCATCGTTTCACTGCATTTTGGCATTTTCTTGAAGAATGTCTTCATTCTGAACACAGCGCTTTTATCTTTCAGCTAGATTAGGATCGCGATGTAAATTAAGCATGTAATTCTTTGATGGCTCTGTAGCATCATCGTGGCTGCTATGCTGGACAGCTGGCACAGTAAATAATTGAAGTTTTTCCTCATGTTTCACAAGGAGCCCCTCAGCCAATCCCAGTGGAGTTTCTGGTTACTCAGGGAATACCAGGTCCTCCTTAGTTGCTGCCTCTGTTGAGCTGCTCTCCTCCTACATGCGGGATATCCAGGACAGTGGGAATGCTGACTCTGAAACTGTGAAGAACTGTGAGGTACTTGTTAAGGCTTATTGAAAAAGAAATAAATGGATCAATGCATCTGCGCTGCATTTTGGAAGGTGGATCCAACGGTGGTATTGTGCAGCAGTAAGGGATTACATAAACATTTATTCTTTAATGGGGCAGATCCACTTATTATGCTGTGAACTGATCACACAGATGGATTTTGTTGTGATTTTTCTTATGTACGAGTGTGTTACAGTAACAGTACTCTGTTTCTTTCAGTGTTAGGATAAGGATTCCAAGTTTTTTTTTTAATTAAAACTTTAAACCTTTAAAACTGCAGCACTTCACACTCAAGCCTGAATTGATCCTGGAAATGAGTTGATTTTTTTTCTTCTACGAATTACGCTGTTTCCCTTCTATCATTTATTCATTCATTTTGTAAACAGGTGTAGATTATTAGTTTTTCAGATTAGGAACAACACAAAGGTAGTAATTTATGTACAGCCAGCTCATTTTCTCAAGCCCTTTTAAAATGTTTTTCCTTCTTTATGTTATGTTTGATCATTATTTTTAGCCTCCGTAGGGAACATCAAGTTTCCATACCATGGACTTGTTCTTGCAGAATTTTTGAGCTTTCTGGCTGTGGTCCAATAAAATGTCTTCTGACAGATGCTTAATTTGGTGCTCTTTAACAGATCCAAGGAAAGAATGTAGATGTCTGTGTTCTGTGTCCTAGACTTCAGCATTACACAAATTGGGCTGTACTTTCCTTCTTCGTGTTCTTCTTCTTCTGTCTTCTTTCTGTGGTGTTATTACTGTCTCCTCTGACTGAGGCAATGGGGAACTGCATGTATTGTGGGGTGCACAGCCCAGTGCATAGTGGCACAGCCAAGTTTATATGATGTCCAGCACAGAATTGTAATATTGCAAAACTGTTGTGCACTTAGAATGAAAGGTGAGAGGTGCAACGTGATCGTGCTTTAATTGTTCTACTTTGTGATTAAACAGGCAAGGTGGCTACAGCTGTTGAGACTGGTAGAGGAACAATGCCAGGAACAAATAGCTGCCCAGCAAGAACAGTTCCACCATCAAATCCAAGTAAGTAATGATTTATTCATGTGGATAGGTGAGGCTGAATGTTTCTTTTTCTTTCTTTCCCTACAGTATGGCCTCTGGCACTTCCCAGCCTTCCCATGAGTATGCTGGGCCTGTAATTCAGGCTGGTAGTGGAAGTGGATGTCTGGATTGCCAGTTTACAGGATGAATATTTGAGGTAGTTGTGGCTAATTAAAAATGTAACTGGTAGGAACCATTTCAGCAGTGAAATTTCTTGGCTTATTTATCTGTCTTCACAAGCGTACGATTTTGGATGCCCTCATGATAACTGGACTTTTTGGGCACAAGCTGTTTTTAGTTTGGAATCTTGAGGCAATGCAATTTTCTTCTGGTAAGAAAACATAATTTCCTCATCTAAACAATATAAAGCATAGGAAAAAGCCCTTGCTGTGATAGCTGAGCACCTCTTTCACCTTTTAGTTCAACATTCTCCTTACTGAGAATGAAAATTGACACACATGATGGTTCATGTTTTTTGCAGAAGCATAATTATCAATGAAGCCAGAAGAAATGTGTATGTATGCATAAGAGACAGTATTCTGTAAATACCAAATGCTTAATGTCTTCATCATTTTGGTTGCTGTTTTTCCCTCCCCTTATGCCCTCTGCACTAGTAGTAACCAACAGTTCCTGCAGTGAGTTAACAAGAGGTACTGTCCTTTTATCCTATCTCCTCTGTTTTTCCCCTTCTGTTTTTTTTTCTTTTCCCTCTCCCACTCTGTTGGTTTTGTCCCACCAGTGTTTCCTTAGCCTGTATTTCTTCCCTCTGAATGTAGTGGTTTGATTCACCCGTTGCTTATGGTAGTCTTGACTAATCTGTTGTGTTGGCTGTGCTGTTTTTTGTCATTATTAATAGGAAAGGATACCTCTGGAAGAGTTTTGGTTTTGGTACTAAGGGACTTAGCAGCTGTGCGAATTACCACACTAAATACAGAGAGCAATGAGCGTAACTTAATTGCAGTTGTGTGATAAACTAGAGGGAGCTATTCCTAACGAACCACTATGCAGCTGACCTAATAAAAAAAAAGGAAATTCAACACATTCTAATAAGAATAATAGACAAAATTAATAATCCTTAATGACAAACATGAAGTGGCAGCAGAGAATCATCTTTTTTTCCCCCAACAACTCTGTTTCTTCCCCTTTTTTTTTTCTCCCCCTCAACCTTTTTCAACAGAGTTAAATCACAGAATTAAGTCTCAAATGGCTGCTGCACTTGTGACTGAAATTGCCAAAAACCTCCGTTATGGCAGAAACTTCACCCCTCATTTTCTTTTCTTCATTGAAAGACTGACCTGAAATTGAATTAATTGTAATGCAACTCTGTGAAACGTGCCAAGCTTCATTCAGACGAGCATTACCTGTAGTTTCTCTGAAACTAAGCCTTTTTTTATTATGTTGGCAACTTCCAGGCCAAAGGACTCCCCCATGGGCACTGGTACGAAGGCTTTTTGTAGCCCTTGACAGAAATGTAGCTGTTTCAGTATAACACTGCACAGCTGTAAAACAAGCAACACTCCCCCCATCTAATACACTGAAAGAACTGTGTGGGCACTGCACACTCAATAACCTGCTAGATCTCTTCAGGTGATCTCCTTGTAGGTTTGCTCCACTCTCAGATGCCAAACCAATCAGTTGTTTTGAAGCCAAGTTTTATGTAAATAATCTTACAGAGGTACATTATTCCTATTAGTGTAACAGAGTAATGGTTTATACTTCCATTAAAGCATCCTTGCAATCTTTAAAATTGTGAATCTAAATTATAAATTCTTCTAGAATTAAATTTAACCTAAGACTTCATCCACTTCTCATGATATACCCAGATAACTTGGTTTTCTTGAGGTGGCTGTGGATAACTGGTGTCCTAAAGGCATGCAGCCAATATCTGCATGCACTGTTTTTTGCACTGAGAAATGACTGCTCAAAACTGTAATTCTCTGCTTGGAACTGGGAGTTGTTACCATTCACCTTTACTGTTATGCACAGTATGCATTCTATCTACTACATGCATGAGGTGTCTGCGCATTGCAAAACAGGAATTATTTGAAATAAATGCTCCATTTCTCTCACTAGTAACGTGAATTGAAATTGCATCAAAATGTAAATGTGACTTAGAGCACGAT
This sequence comes from Lagopus leucura, assembly GCF_019238085.1. Lineage (NCBI taxonomy): Eukaryota > Metazoa > Chordata > Aves > Galliformes > Phasianidae > Lagopus > Lagopus leucura. Next base: position 4,754,875 of record NW_024962260.1, on the reverse strand, counting down.
CTCATGGGAATTTCCCCTTTTGTTTTTCTTTAGCTGATTCAGAATGAAATAAGGCAGTTAGTGAAATTGCAGACCAGCAGTTGGGGCATTGGCAAGAGCAGGAGTTTGCCTGGGAAGTCCACAGATGCCTTCTCGTCACTAGAAAGTCAAATGGGGATGCATTCTGAAGTCTCTGAAGGAAATGGATGCGTTGCCAATCAGCTTAGATCTGATGAAATCGAACTGCATCCCAGTGCCTCTGATCCGTATCAGGAATGTCTTGCAAACGATGCTTCCATGAACAGTGGGTACGGCACGCTGTCAGCCTCTGAGCTGAATGCTGGCACATCTAATGATGTTATCAAGTGCACAGACTGCATGGAGAGCACTGCACAAGGACAGGGTGATGCAGCAGGATTGCAGAGTAATGCAGCTGTAGGCAGCATTCAGCGTACCAGAGAACTTCTATCCAAACAAATTGGGGACTGCTCGTCAGGAAGGAATCGTGCTGGGGCTTTTCCTGCTGAATTGGAACATACGGTGAATGAAGATCAGTGCAGGAAAAAAAACAGGTAAGTTGTAAACTTTCCTAATCTGCTGATTTATTATACAGTCCCCATTGTTGGTAACTAAGAGACACTTAAGAATTGAATGGAGCATCTTGATGGTAAGAAGAATTAGTAGAAAAATCTGCACGAAAATCCCCCAAGCCCTCTGCTTAGTAGACAAATGCATTTCTTTAGCTTGACGTTTCTGGGTGATGCATATTTGCATGTGTTGTGCTTATCTGTTGTTGTGCTTGAGGAAAAATACAAAACTCTGCTTCTTACTGTAAATACAAGCTGAGCTGCAGCCTGCATAGTGTTCTATCTGTGCACTGGAATTTTAGGTGCTGATTACTGACCTTACAAGGCATTTTGCTGTTGTATCCAGACTTCTCTGCTAGTTTACATGCATGCATTGCAGTAGTACTTTGTATCAGACAACACCCAAAGGTGTGACTTTTCCTACTGTGTGTCTTTTCCTGTTTGGTTGATTTATTTTTGGTTCGTTTGTTCTGCACTGTCCAGTAGGTGAATAGATTATAGCTGAACCAAAGTAGTGGTCAGTAACACTGTCCAAATACTCTCTGGTTATGCAGAATTTAACAGTGTGCCTTACTATCTCTGTTGGGCTGAAGTATAAAGACAGTGGCTTCATGTAAACATGGGCAATACCAGAGTTCACACAGGCAGCACGTTGTCTGTGAATCCTTGATGGTAGTTGGTGAAGGTAAAACTTCCTGGCTGTTGGAAGAATGGAGGCTGGTAAAGATGAACTTGGTTTGGTAGTATGTCGTGAAACTGATGCTGCTTTTAGAGGGTTGGGTTTGGGGGTGTGTTATCTCAACGTACAACATAGGTGACAGTGCCATTGAGGTGCATATTTTCTCTTCCTTTCTATGGAAATTGATTTCTGGGGGGATTATCCCTCCATTACAGAGGGAAATATGTATTTATGGTATGTTTGTGTGTTGCTTGCCGTCCAGTAAATCTTTAACATCGTGGGCACAAAAGTTGAAACAAAACCATGCAAAAAGACTGAACACAGAAGAAGTACAAGTGAATTCTATGCGAGGAGACGAGCAGGCAAAGAAATCACTGCTTGAGAATGTAAGTCTTTGTTTTAATTTAATGTTAGTTTTAAATCTTACTCTTGTTCACTCAGACTATTTTTTTTTTTTTTTGGAGTTATATGTTCTGATTCAGTACATGCTTTCATACTTAAATTTAAGCATTTGAGGAGCAGTGTTCCCATTCACATCTGTGGTTCTTATGAGCAGAATTTACTTACTGGGTCATCCTATACCAACGTTCTCATTTTGGCTTACTGTACTCCTTGCCTTGTTTTTGTCTCAGCTTGTCTTGGTGGCAGACATTGTTTCCTTACACAGATAGCAGTCACGTTCTCAACTGAATCTTCAGATGGTGGTAACTTATGGTGCCCCTCAAATGAGAGGACTTCCAGTTTATTGTATCCCTTTGCCTCTTCTCTATTTTTTCCTCATGTTCACAAACCTGGTTATTTTTGGGATAGAGGTTTAACCACGTAAAACGTTTCTGACCTTAAAAGATAGGATACAGCATAATTGTGCAAACATTCATCATACATGTCACTGTGAAGTTCTGGGATTACTTCGAGGGCATTAATCATCACAAACCTTTCTCCTTACTCTATTTTTAAGGAAATAATTCCCAAAACTCTGAATGACTCCACCTATAAGAGAATAGGAGAACTAGAAAATATGAATCATTTACTCAAGGCAGGGTCTCTTTTCGTTCCTGTGGTCACTTTGAGGGTGATCCAGGAAGGGTGAGAGTAGCTGTTTAGGTTTGCCCTTTCGAGTCTGCTTCCACTGTCAGTGGAAACATGCTGTTCCTCTGAGGGGATATTTCAAACCACGAGTCTAATTACTGCTGTGGATTGTCTCCTTTCTTCTCTTAGCTTCAGGAGGGTGCCTGAGGAAATTAGTGCCAGAAGCTCAGATCTTGAATAAACCTCTATCTTTCTTTTCCTTTGAAGGGAAAGCAATTGAATTCTTACATTTTCCTTTCTCCCTCCTTAGGCAAAGGAGAATACCTAAATAAAAACATTAAAAGGGACAAAATAGCCTTGAGGTGAAAATCTACTTCATGGAAAATGATGAAAAGCTTTAGGCTTTTTTTTAATCTACTTAATTTTATTAGCTCAGTGGTTACAGTCCTACTTTAGTTCTCTGAGCTGTTCGAATTTGCCAAGCTGTGTGTCTTATAAGCTGCTGTGATGGAACAAAAAGCCTGGGGTAGGGTAGAAAAGAGCAATGTGAGATGAGCATTTCGAAGGAGGTGGAGGTAGTCAGTTGCCCTTGTATCAGCACATAATGGCAACGATGTTTCTTCCTTAGACTACTGAGAAGGAGGATTGTAGCAAATTTTTTTCCACCTATTGCTCCCAGCTTTGTCAGAATTGCTTCTGTGTCTGGGGAGATTGCTTAGAAAGTTTGGAGTGCAGAGAAACAGAATATGCACTATCTTAGGGGGGATGTAGTTATCTTGTCTATCTGTGATGATAGGCAATATTTACTTCCTGATCTGTGGTAGGTGGAGTCGTAACAGCTGACTGTAAGCAATTCCAGTCTTAGGATGAGGAAAGAGTAACACTTTATTGATGAGCCGTTCCTCAGTGCGCCTCTTAAGGAGCAGGGAGGTTTAGATGTGTTCTTGTGTAACGCTTCAACTCAGAAATGCTCCCAAGTGCTCTGCCATGGGAATTGGAAGATGTCAGCGTTATTTAATTACATGGCTCAGCTTGGTTCTCCTTGTGGTGGCAATTGTCCTGCATACAAATTGTATAGATTAGGGCCATGATGCATAATTAAACGTAGTCTCATTTTTAAAATGATCTAACGATATTTCCATTCTTTTTTTATGGTTATACCCTTTCTTCTTTTTTCCTTGCTGTGCAGTTTTTGTTATTAACTTCTTTTTCCTGTTTAATTTTAGACAGACTCTACCAATGCTGCTTTGCCACCTTATGCTTTTTACCTCAATCAGCCATCTGAAAGCCCGAATTCTGCAGTGTCTGAAGCCTCAGGTACAGTCAATAGCTTGTACTTGAAATTCCTTTTCTGTTGAATTCTTTGTTTTTTGAACTCTCACTGGAGTGCACCTCCAATAATTACAGGGAGCCAAGGAATGTCTGAGCACTGAGAAGCTGATAACTTTTAGTGTAGATAACTCTGCTGCTCTCACTCTTGTTTCAAACTTTGTGTTGCTGCTGGCACATTTGGGACACTTCTTCAAATTCCTCGGTGTTCCAAGGCTGAGTTTTTTATTTAATATGGTCTTGTAACATAACTCCTGTTAAAGTTGTAGCGGGAGACAAAATGACCTTTTAAGATATTAATATCATTTGTTTAGCAATCACAGGAATGCATGATAATAGAAGCAGAATTTCTGCAAGCCAAGGGTGTGATTCCATAGCTGTGTGAATAAGCACATCTTTCAGTCCTGGTAGTTTGTCTCTTTGCATACTGTGGAGTGTGGCTGAGCACCAAACAGAAGAGTTGGTAACATCAGATTTCTGCCTAAAATTATTCCTTGGGCAGTGTAAGGTTTAAGTGCTATGCAGGAACTGTTAGAAATATGGCAGTTTGTGGTAAATGAGGATAAAACTTGGACACCTAAGAGCATATCCATGTATTTTCATTTATTTTCACAAATTTATACCTTGGGTTAGTGATGCTGTGTGATATAACACTGATTATGTATATTGCTTCTGCTTTGGTTTGAAAGTTTTTTAACTTCTGCTAATGAATACTTCATAAAATCATTAAGCAATGGATGCAAATAACGAGTACATCGTTCTTGTTAGCTGGCAGGGTAACATCCTACTAAAGTTTTTTGGGATTCCTGATCTGTGAGTTTGAAATTTGTGATTTTTTTTTTTTTTTTTTTTTTTTTTTCCCCAATGATTCTTTTCATCAGGACTTTCATACTGGAAACTAGATGTGAAGGAGATGTATCACTCTTTACCAGAGAACTTCAGAAGCGAGTTCGCTGGTGTTTTCTCCACTAAAGTATCACCAGACCAGGTGAACTTTGCATGTTTTAGGAGTTGTCTTACATTTGTTTGTTGTCTTTGCTCTCTTCTACAGTGGAATCAGCCCTCCAGAAGTGAAGTGTTCTGTGAAGCCCCCTTTGTTTTCCCACTGTCTCATATTCTGTTCCTTCATTATTCGTTTTCCCCAGCTTCCTTCACTTAGAGTTTACTGACCTTCTTTCATCGAAAAGAAGTGGTGTAAGGGTCAAAGAGACTGCCTAGTATATTAAAGGCATATTTGCCTCATTAAAAACACTTACTCAAATTAGGTGCTGTGGATAGAGCCTGTCTCCATTCTGAGCTGTTTCGTTAGCCCCTACCCCCCAAAGGTTACTTACCTCACTGGGGATAGAGGATTGTGTTCAGAAAGACTGATGTGTAAATTTTGCCTGTTTAAGTTGTCTTCTGCTGATGAAATGAAGCCATCATCACTGAAGGATATTTACCATAAAAGACAAAGGGAAAACAACCAGCTGCCAGAGATGAATTTTATGCCGCATTCTCAGACAAGTCACCCACCAGAGGTAAAGTTATTATCTGTGTTTCACATCTCAGTTTGAAGATAAGATAGGTTATGGCTGCTTTCCCATTAATTGGCACCTGCTGCCACCTCCAGTGTTATGCTGGAACAGCAGTTTTTGCAGCTGTGTGATGAACAAGATTGGGAAGTGATCCAGCTGAAAACCTCTAAGAACACTGTGGATGAACAAGCTCCTTTGCAGCACAACCTTGAAGATGGTGCAAGGGCACACGTGGAACTGCAGCTGCAGAAGCAGGGTTTTCTTCCTGCTACCTACAGGACAAGTTCCTTCTGCCCGTAAAACTGAATAGGCATAGCCTGTAGAACTGTTCTGTAGAAATCTATTTCTATACCCACTTCCAGGATACAGTCTGCAGTCTTTGCTTGCATGTGTGGCTGTCTTGTCTATGTAATCCATGAAGCAATTTTAGTAACAGTATAAAGCTATTGTTTCGGCCTGCAAACAGACATCCTAATTCTTTTATATTTAGAACTGAAGTCTTGGAAGTTTTCTGGACAGCTACAGATGCTAGATGTGTCTTTTATTGCTATAGGGAACTCAGAAACAAGTTGCAAACTTTTGAGTGTGTGTGCCGTGTTCTAAGCTGTCACACATCTCCTCTGCAGTTGCTTGTCAATATCAAATAATTGTAGTAATATTCGATGTAATTCCTGCAGTATATTACGTGGATGAGTAATGCCTTCAGAGTAACTCCATTTGCAAGAACAGAAGTTAAAACGTATGGGGTGTTTTTTTTTTTTATTTTTTAACATTATAACTTATTTCCTAGATCTTGACATTGGACCCAACCCTGCATATGAAACCAGGTCAACAGAATCCAGGACATTGTTTTTTCAATATTCCTGAAGAGAGTGCTCCTTTTTCTCCAGACTCTATGGCAGATCCTGGATTTTCAAGTCATTGTGACACTGACTCATTTTCACAGACAAGCAGTTTGTCTCAGTTTGATGATTCTCCAAAACATCCTGCCAGCAGCAGAGCTGTGCACGTGGACTTCTGGAAAAATCATCCAATCCAAAATGAAGACAAGGCCAGCTCTCCCTTTCCAGTGGCATATGCTGATGCTAACAGTGATGTTTTAGTAAACACTGAGGAGGAAGAAACGCTGACTCTGACTCCATCCTCTGTTACTCAGTGTGGTGACAGGAGTTTACCAGACCCCGGTCCTTCAGTGACATCTGCTGAAGATCCTGTGATAATGTCCAAGTAAGTTCTTGTTTTGTTTGGCTTTGCTTTTTAAAAAGTAGAGTTCAAAGCTTAGAAAATAGCTGTGCATTGCCACCCCTTCTCCCCCCCCCATCCCTTTTCCTTTCTCCCTGAATTACAGGCAGTTAGCTTGGAGACAGAACAGTCATTTACCACTTCTTGTAAATGCCTTTCAGACCTTGGTGTTTCATCTAAGGCACTTGAGCTCCATAGATGTCACAGCCTTAACTGAAAAGCAGAACGATTTTCTGTTTTAATGTTTTTATTATGTCTGTTTATATATAAAAGTAAAAGTACATGCTTGCTCCTCAGGCTGCATGAGGGAGTTAATTTAGGTAGAGATTTCAAATTCCTATGGTATTGTATGGTATTTATGGTATTTGTGGACTTGCATATTTAATTTTATGCACGTTCTTCTAGAGAGCAGGAGGGGAGAGAAGGGAGTCTCAGGCTTTGTATTATGCATGTGAATACTTCTGTGCAAGCCTCAGCTGCCTGTGCCACTGCTTTAGATGACTAAGGTTTCTTTGCTTTAATTTGACAGTGGCAAAGCTCTGTAAGATGTATTTATATGCTGAGTTTGTCTGAATGAATACAGCTGGCAGTGCATGGCCGTGTTGATAGCTGGAAATTTGTTTTTGTTCTTACTTTTGAATATAGGATTAGGCAGAACTTGAGGGAAAAACATGCTCGACACATAGCTGATCTACGAGCTTACTATGATGCTGAGATCCACAGCTTAAAACAGCAGCTAGAGGCAAGCCACAAAACTGCTGCTTCTGAAGACCTGAAGGAAATCAATCAAAATCTTGCAGACAGGTACTGTTTCTTCTGCCTCTGTGTCGGGATGTTATTTCTACCTTAAAAGCCATGTATGCTTGTTTAGAATGTCTTTAAGCATTTGTTGTCCCTCAGTTCTGAATGTTTCGTGCATCTGTGATACTGATATTTTACTATTAAGCATACATTTTGTGTTACTTAATGCATCTGTTTAAGATTAGTTTAAAATTACTGTTAGGGCAGCAGGTATGATGTTTTGACCAGAGGCTTTGTTGGACCTGGCTTTTGCTGAAGGCAGGACAAGTTTTGCTTAGCAAAAGCTGGCAGGCTGAGGTAGTCCTAAGCCATTTGTAATGGAAGAATCAGTGTTGTGAAATGGTGTTTGCCTGTCATGCTGGTGAACGTCAACCTCTTCATCTTTCTTACAGGGAAAGTCTGAAATTCACTGGTAGCTTTATAAAGGCAGTTTGGCAGGCAGTGCTCCTTGAGCTGATATTGCTAGTGGAGGCTGCGTGCCTCACCTGTATGTTCTGTTTGTTGTAGCTTGAGTGATTACTGCAGAAGTTCAATGTGATTTTAAATCATTATTCCCAGCCAAAATATGTGTTAGACATTTAGACAGTTAAAGTCCTTCACAAAATTTATGGCCTTCAGAATAATTGAAAAAGCGTGTGGGTAGCCAGCACTCCTTTGTACTCGTCTTCTAGCACTAGTGGCTCCCATCTATTAAAAGTGACTTCTGAGCAGTCATTTACTGAGTTACAAGAAGCCTGTGATATGATTTCAGTCACTAATTATCACACAGCATCATCAATTAGCTCAAGTGGAAGTGGTGCCTCTCAGCTGCTTTTGGCTACGGAGCTCAGAGCCATGTGGAGTCTCTGCACGTGTGCCCAGTGGCTGCTTGCCTGGTGCAGCACCGCAGCCCTGCTCTGCAGAGGTGCTGGGTGCTCGTGGCAGTGGCTGGATTCTGTGGTAGGAGCTTACAGGCTGGGCACTACAAGTAGTGGGGATGCTTGAGGAAAGAAAGGCAGCTCTAAAATGTGGCTTTATTGTTTGAAAACTTCAAGATTATAGAAATCTATCTTCCAAATAGGTGTGACCAGTTAGATGCAGCTCTGAATGAAGCGAGTGCTCGCATAAAAGCCCTTGAGAATAAGAATAGTATGCTAGAAAAGCAAGTGGTAAGTATGTGCTCCTGGTGACATGTATTAATTCAAGTTGCTTTTCTAACTAAGAGGGTAAGGAAATGCACCTGTTCATTGTTAGGCTGCTCTATATTCCTATATTTTGTTTTCAGCCTTTTTCCATAGCACATCAGCCAGTGTGTTGCACGGATGGCTCTCCTAGCTGTGTTTCTTAATACTCCTCACTTGAATCAAGTCATGTTTGCCTACATGCAGTCCTTTTCAGAAGCCAAAGGAAGTTTAATAGTAAAATACTGTCTGATAATCTCTCCTTGGGAAGCATAGTCTTCATTTCAGTTCTTTCTACATAACAAAATGAGCAATATGTTGCATAGTTCACCAGCAGGTAGACCCTTTTGTTCTATTTAGATGACTTCAGATTCAGAAATCATACTCTGCTAGGCAAGCATTTTAATTAATCTGGCTTTTCTTCTTCAGGCAGATTGGAGAGAACGCTTTTATGGAGTTAGTAATACCTCCAAAGTGCTGCAAGAACGTATTGAAGAGATGCGCATCAGCAATAAAGAGAAGGATAATACCATCAGTAGGCTAAAGTCAAGGCTTAAAGATCTAGAGGAAGCATTTGAAAAAGCTTACAAATTATCTGATAATAAAAATACGAGGTTAAAAGAAGAAAATAAAATGTTTCAAAATGTAAGTTTTAAAAAACAAACACCTGTATTTGCAATTAGATTGCGTCCTATGAATGCAGCACAGCCGGGGGTGTTCTGTAAAGCTACTCAGAATGTAAGCCTGGCAAGTCTGAATGCACATCTGAGAGAGCAGAAATACCTGGGTGACTGCTTCCTAGGCAGCCATCAGGTGATGGTAGAGCATCAGAACAGAACATCAGGTTTGGTAGTCACTTTTAAACAGTTGAAGCAGCAGTCATGGACTTGATGTGATAACATTTGCTGTAGTCTTTCTTGGGTATTTTATGTACTGTTAGTTTATCTTAATTTTAGAGGTACTATTGGAAATCTCTTTTAGAATAAGTTATTTTTTATCTTTCTAATAACTGAATTCATAAGGCAGCACAACTTGCTCAAGCTGTTAATTTAATGTATAATCTTAGTCTGAATTAAAATAATTGTTTCTCTGATTCTTTAGTAATGACTTTATGGAATGTTTAAACTGGTTTGTTTTGGGAAACGTGGTTATTAAGTGGAAAAGATATTTGATCTGCAAACTTTTCTTTTTACCACTTCTTTTTATCAATTAAAACTTCAAAATGCAAAGTCAGCTTCAAAGCCAGTGATTAACTCTGCTGGTTTGTTCAGCTTCATTGCTTACCAGCTCCTTTAATGATAATTCATTTGACAATTATAAATATTTTAGTAGTTCCTGCTCTTTATTCTGAATAGAAGATACCAGAATGTAACAAATAATATTAAGATACTCTGTCTACCCTGCAATGTTTATGCATGCATTAGACAAGGAATTCAGATGTTTTTACAGCACCCAACAAAAATGTTGGTTCTGTTTACTCTCCTTATGGTTTGTTGTTGTTGTTGCAGCTTTTAGGAGAATATGATTCCCTTGGAAAAGAACACGAAAGGGTAAAGGTGAGTCTGCACTGGCTACTTAAAAATAAAAAAACCAAGCAAGTGGGTAAAGGTCTGTCATAATATGCCATAGAATGATCTGAATTAAGTTATTTAGGAAAACATCAAACAGAATGATCTACACTTGATTTTGCTGAAAGCTTCTGACTGCATCTTCAGAGCCCCTGCAAAGGGAAGAAGAGGGAGTTTCAAGTGTGTAATGTTCCAGTCATGGGCAGGCAAAATGCTGTGAAGTTAAAGGCATTTAGTGGGACTTTATTTCAAATAGAAAGGCATGTTTAGTGCATTACTTTTAAGATGGAAGTTACTTTTTTTTCTTCTGTATACATTCGAATAGTTTCCAGACTTGTTCCTTTTTTCACCTGTGTACTTTGTAGGATACATTAAATGCAACTGAAAACAGACTGCTTGATGCAAACACCCAGATTGCTGATTTGAAAAGGTAAGTGTGAATGTGTTGCTGCAGCTTTAAAAACATGCAATACAGGCTGTGGCCCAAACGTTTACTCTTAGATTGTAAAGGCTGTAGATTTGCAATTTCAGTTGCATGGTGTGAAGCATTTCATGTTGCTTTCTGCTACTCTGCACATACTGCATGAATCTTGTTATTTTTCTAGATTCCTAATCTCACCCTCTTCCAGTGGGAGTTGCTTCCCCTCTGTTGTCACCCAGCTAGTCCAGCCAGTCTTCTGCTCAAGCTTTTGCTACTGCAGTTGTCATCTTCTTTCTAGCTAGGTTACTTAACTTAGTCAGCCTAGAGTTCAAATGCATATTTATGTATGCATCTGTGGATACATAGAAATTAGTTATTCTTGTTCTTCTGCTCCACTCAGGATATCTGAATAAAAAATGAGTGAGCTCCAGGTAATGTGGCTTTTAAATCCTCTTCCTTTGCATCCTTGCTATTTCTGCATTAGGACAGTTTCAAAACTCGAAGCTCAGCTCAAGCAGGTGGAGCATGAGAACATGTTGAAACTTCGTCACGTTACCGAAAGTCGTCTAAGAACCTCTTGTGCCAAGTAAGTGAATTTGCCAATAGGATGAAAATGGGTCACGTGCTCTGCAGTGTTCTTCGTGTTCTGTGGCCAGACGTGGTTCAGGATGTCAGTCCATGGGCTAAACTGAGTTAAACGCATGTGATGAAATCCAGAGACCTCATGTGCCAATAAATGATTTGAAAAAGAACGAACGGATAATGTGTGATTTGGGAGACTGTCTCCATTCTTTCTACGTGCCTTTGCTGGGTCTCAGTTGCTCAGCTGATTAGAGCTCAGCAAAAATTGTTTAAAAAAAAAAAAGTCAAATTGTCCAATGAGACAGAAGAGTTTTTCTTTGTACCTTTGTCTTTGGTTTTGAAAGGCCAGTTATTACTTTGTTTTTCTGAATATAATTTGTACAGGTCTGCTGAGAGTAATATGGGAGTTCAGTTAAAAATGCATGATGTAGTTTGGATTGTGAATTTATGTTACAAAAATCAGAAGTTGATCTCTTCTGTTTTGAGGCTGCTATGTCTTAAAAACCTGAATAGCTTTGCCCCCTTGGGTTTTGGTACTTAGCTATGCCCTCTTGGGTGTCTGTCCCAGTCAGCACTGATGCTGTGAAATGTAAAATGATAAAGTAATGTGTTTCATAGATGCTATGTGTATATATTGAACAGCAGCATTTTGACTGTTGTAACTTCAGTATTAGTCACTGACAAGTACAGATTTCTGTTCAGAGCTGTTGTAGTATTTATGATTGAGATTCCCCTAAAGTGAGGGAAAGGGGGGAGGGAAGCAAAAACAGAAGGTGGAAGATCGTGTTTGTCAAGGAGGAGGGTATGAGAACCAGTTTGTATTTGGAAGTTGATTTGTTGCTTATTAATATTTTAGTGAAATTAAAACTGATTTTTTTTTAACTTCAGAAACGTTTTAAAAAGTAGTTATTTACAGATTTATTGCATGTTTATTTCTGTCTACCTGGAATAAATAATTAATACTCCTATTTCATTAAAAAATAAATATATATGTATAATTCAAATCCATTCAGAATTTGGAATTATATTGCTTCCACAGCAAGTTGGCTGCTCCTGATGTCAGCAGGCGAAAGTGGTTGATACCAGGAGCAGAGTATTCAATCTTCACTGGCCAGCCTCTGGAAGTCCAAGAGAGCCCCAAAGATAACAGACTAGAAGAAGCCTATATTCCTTCCAGGTGAGCTGGTGTCTTCAGTCTCCACTGTGGTGTAAGGCTGAACACTTCTAAAACATAATTTTATTCAGATTGACCAGACTCATGTCCAGATTCTGAGAACATTAAGTAAAGGTGTAAAAACAAATAAACAAATAAATAAATTATATACATGTACACACAACATATCAATGTTATAAATGCTATTCCTCAAAAGCTAAACAACATTCTTTCTAGTATGAAGGAACGCAGTGCTAAAGAAACAGCTTTCAGTATGTATTTAGTTTGAATGTCAGGTCACCAAACTTAGGATTCTTGGATTCACTGTAACACAATCCTCTGAGATTCCTGTCTGAAATTAAGACCAACTCTAAAATTCTTGCTTTGGCAGCTATAAACTCAAAATTAATTTCTCTTTTTGGTGTTCTTTTTTTGGACTGTTCAGTTTGCACTTGGATAGCTGAAATAAAGGTGATAAACTTGATATCTCCCCCTGCTCATTCTTTAAGGTATCATTCTCCTCCTGAAAAAGACTCCTCACAAGAAGACTCTTCACCAAACACAGTTGAAAAGAAGGACAGCGAGATGTCAGAAGCACCAATTATAAAAGCCTTTAAAGAACTTGAAGAAATGAAAGCTTTTAAAGATTGGGGTACACAGACAGAAAAAGATGACACACCAACTAGTAATTGTGTTTTTTTTTAAATCATTTTTATACTTCCAGACTTGATTTTACTGGCTTTTCTCTGCACCTACCTTGGTTTTGTTGTTCTAAGCATTAAGGCACTCGGACTTCAGTGATGGAACAAGATACATACTTTTTAGCATACAGATTTCTGGAGTCTTCCTAAGAAAATTCCAAATGATGTAGCTAAGTGACTCGTTTAAAAAAGAGGGGGTGCAGCGGTTGCTGTTAGGTTGATGTTCTCTTTCTAAGAATATCTCAGTATTTATAAGCAGTCAATGGAGTCTTAACAAAGTTCAGGCTGGATGTAAATCCTTTTTTTTTGTTTTGTTCTTGTAGTGCTGTGTCAGAATGTTATTATGAGTGCTGGTGTTTGTATTGTAGAACTGCACTGAACCGTTCTAATAATGCTTGTTTGGGAAGCCTTGTAACTAGAGAATGTTCTTTTTGTAAACACTTAGTTTTGGTTGAGGCAGGTATGCCAGCCTTCTTAACCAAACGGTGCTGCTGTGCAGCTTTGCACTGTTTGTCCATTTAAACAACCATTTACCATCATTTGTCCCTTATGTTCTGCAGAGCATCCTCAGTGATAAGCTAGTTACACGATCTGCTTCGTGGAAATGATGAGCTGAAGTGAGTCTTCAGTAAAGCAGCACAAACTTGTTTGCACAGGGCAGCCTTAGGTGTGGTTGTTGTGAAAGCTGGGTGCGGGAGAATGTTTTTGGGTTCTTGTATCAAAGAATAACCCTTTCATTCTGAATTAGAAACATCAAGTCGACGTCAAACCGTTGGGTTTGTGGAGACTTCTGTTGTTGCCAACCGATCCCCAGAGAAAGGCAGAGACCAACAGAGACCCAAACGCTACAGCTCCCCTTGTGGCCAGAGGTCTTCATCTCTTCCTCCATCAAACAGGAAATCGAATACTCCAAGTGAGTGCTTTTCTGGAGTTTAGTTTGCATTGCACAAAAAGAAAATGCAATAAGGGTATGTAAATAATGGGAGTCTGCACTAAAAGAAAAACAGTGAGAGGTATGATGTCTGTCTTAATCTAATAGATAATATGGGGGGGGAGGGGGGAACTCCCCTGAAATCATAGAAAGCATGAAAATCTCACTTATGTGTCATGATGTACTTCTCATATAATTCAAATAAGCATGCAGACACTTCAGATAGCATTCTTCAAATATGTAAGCATCGGATCACGTAAGTGGGAGATACTGCAAAGGGAGAAATTTCAGGTACTTAAACACACTTTGTCTCTCACAGCAAGGCGAGAGATCATGTTGGCTCCAGTGTCTGTGACATACAGCCCGAAACGATCTCCAAAAGAAAACCTCTCTCCTGGATTTAGCCATTTACTTAGCAGAAATGAAAACACAGTGACAAGGTATGGATTTTGCAAATACAGTTGTTCTGACAATTGCAATAGCAGCAGCATGTTTATGCAGGTTTAAGACTGTTCCTGCTGTTTCTTGCTCCCCTAAAAAGTCATGGGAAATGTGAATCACCTGAAGATTTCTATGTATAAAGCAAAGTTTTACTTTTTAAAACACAGCAAGGAAGAATCTGGAATCATTTCTCTTTATTCAGAGCTTCCTAGGGGGAGATGTATTTGTTGTTATACATCCTGATGTGACACTGATCAGTGACAAAAACAGTGGAACAGTTTTGTAGAGTGAGTCTGTATTCACATGCAGCTTATCAGGGAATGTAAATCAATGCTGAGAACAGTATCTACCTGTCGTGGCATTTGTAAGCATGTTAAAAGATGCACCACCTTAATTTTCTGGTAACTGGAACAAGGTAACCATGGTTTCTGTAGAGAACTTTGCTTGGCAAGGCTTGCAGAGTTTCAGGGAATGTAACTGCAAGACTAAGGTGTGTGACTTGCACGAAGAAGAAATGTGTGGCACCACTTTGGTTCTTGAGGGCAGCTGTGTGGGTTTCTCAGTGTGGTTGGGAGGGGTGGCTTGGCCTCTTCCAGGAGAAAGTGACAAGAATGTACAAACAGGAGTAGAGCAGGGGATGGTGCCAGTAGCACTGTTCAGAAGACCTGGAATTCCTGTGGGGTAGAAATTGTTCTGTAAGTAACTTATTTAGCCAAAACCAGGAAAAGATATCAAAAGATATGATAAACCTGATAAATTATTTCGGGCAATTAATTGTTGTGTGCTGCTTGTTCTGTAGATTTGATATACTTCTAGATGACCTGGAAAGTGGTCCTGCATCTACTTTACAGCATAGTAATCCAAGAAAAAGGCTCCAGTTTCTTTCACTCGATGATATAGAAGGTAATCAATCCCTCAAAGGAAGGGAAAACTGTCCCTTGTAATTTTAAGTTTATAAAACGTACTTTTAATCTCCCAGATGAAACAGTTTGTACTGTAATTCAGAAAGCTGGCACATTGTTCTGTGGAGTCCAATTTCTGAAAATCATCTGTATCTTGTCTTATTACTGTAAATTGAGAAATACTATTCATACATTTTATTTTCATTTGTGTGTGTGCACAGACACAATAGGGAAACAAAAATAATTGAATTGAGAAAGAAGGGCAATATATTCTCCTGTGTTTAACTCAGTTATACAGTGCATAGCTCACAGGGGCCTATATTAAGATGTGCATGCTCAAACTAATAAAATTCCTATCTGTAATGCAACGTTTAGCAATAGAAAGAGTAAATATAATAAAGCCAGTTGTTTGAGATTTTTTTCCACAGTGATTGAACCAAATCTTTCTCACTTCTGTCATTCTTGTCACAATGTTCTGCTTTTGCTTTTATTAATGTATTTATTTAGGCTAGTGTTTTCATGACAACTAGCCTACAAGGTGGTATTTAGAAACGTTGCACCAGTGGAAGTCATTCTTAATGAGCACACTGCACGAGGCTGTTATCCAAAAAGTGTGCTGTGTTAAAAAGATGGCTTGAAAGATGACCCATTGGAGTGGGGAATGCATTCTGCATTCTGCTGGGAGTTGTGCTCATGGGAAGCTAACGAGGCTTTGCTGCTCACTGTCCTCAGTTCATATAGTGCTGCTTTGCTTGTTTCTTTTGCTGTCTTTAGTAACAACTGAATAGGCAATTACAAAACAAATAAAAGCAATGTTGTTTTTTGATAGGAAGGCAAGGCTCAGGTGTCAGACCCAGCTCTTGTGCTGAATCTGTCAGTACCAGAATGAAGAAAGCAGCAGCTTGGGACGAGAGGAGCGGGGCACAGAACTATGAGCCAACGCTGTCACCTTGTGAGGGGGACTTCCCATACACACCAAGGACTCAGACTCTGGCTGAAACAGAGAGGCTTTTCGATGACCTGACTCAAGAAAAGCAACAGGCAAAAATAATGTTTATTTTAAAGTTACTGTATGAGAGGTGCATGGTGTGGCTGTACGCCAGCACAGCGCGTGGCTGAAGTTCACATCTGATTTCCAGTGTTAACATAGGAATGTGGCATTACCATTCCTGTTCTACCTCTGAAACTAGAGCCATTCCTGACCCTAATGTTGTTAAAGGAGAATCCCTGTAACATGAGCACACTGTGGTTGGAAAGGTTGGAGTAAATTTATACAGACAAACTAAGAAGTTTGAAATCATTCAACAGTTATTTCTGTTCTCTTCAAAATGATCTGTGAGAACGGCTGCTCATACATATTAATTTGGTGTTTGTGTGGCATAATATCATGGTAACAGAAGTTAGTGTTTAAGAACAACGTTGAGCATGTATCTGTTATCTTTGCCCCTCACCTCTTGCTCTGTAAGATCAGTTAGGAAGGTTTATTGGCACTTGAAACTGTCACTTACAGCTGAAGTATTTTCTGTTACTAGATTGAGGCTGCTTTGAGTCGAATACCTTCTTCTGGCGGGAGAATGACCTTGCAAGCAAGATTAAATCAGGTGAAAAAGCTTCTACCAACTGCTCTCTTCGGCTGCTTCTCTGGAATCTGAGGCTACATAGCTTAGGTGAAAGTTTAGGTTTTGAAATGGGTATAAATACAGTGACTGCAAGTACTCTACCACACCACTGAGTGTTGTTCCTTTGTGAACATGGCTGAAGTTTGAGCCTACATGAAAAGTAGGCTCTGGACTTCATAGATTTCCTGTAATCTTTTAACACTACCTCAGTGTAATCATAGAGAGTGTGCATCACTTTGTAAGGTGTGTAAGTTTAGATGATTTCTAGTGATTCGGGGAAAAAAAAGTGTGTATACATATATATATCATATATATATATATGATAATATATATAATTATATTAATATTATATTTATATTCTTATTTATTAATTTAACACATATATATATATATATAATATTTATATATATTCATACGTTTGTTGATCTGAGTCTTGAAAACCCATGCTGGAAAAAAAAAAAAGCCAACAGCCCACAAATGCACCCCCAGAAATAATCAGAGAAGTCTGCAGGTCTGGCTCTTGGTTTTGGGTAAGGCAATGCACTGGGAAGGATACCAGCTGACTACAGCAATGATAGCGTTTTCTTTCTGAAATGAGTATCATTGGATTTTGTTGTCTGTTATTAAATCTTTTTTTTCCCCTTTTTTGTGAACTGTTTCTTTTTAGGAAGCCCTGGAAGATCGCTTGGAAAGGATTAACAGAGATCTGGGCTGGATACGCATGACCCTGAAAAGATTCCATGTTCTACGTACCTCTGCAAACCTCTGACAATTCTCTCTTGAATTCCAATATGCTTTTTATTTTTTATTTTTTTTTGCACTAATATATAATGATGCACTTGGTAAATGCAAATGTTTTGTATTTTTATAAACCCCCAATAGTAGTTCTACAATCACGTTACCCTTTACACTCAGCAATATTTTGTACTTCAAACAGCCACCTATATTTTAAACATATTTTTGTTACACTTGAGAAAGCAATGTTTATCCTGTATTGTAATATTTTTAGAAATATTGATTATTTTTAAATAGTGATAATTTATAATAAGAAACTAAAAGGCAGCTTGTTTTCTGAGAGTGATTGCGTTTTGCACTCGTTTTCGTCACCATTTTATAAATGTCTGTGGCACGTTGTAAATACTGGCTAATAGGAAGTCTTTGACTTTTAATACAAAACATGACATGAGTTGGTGATGTTAGACAACTACTGTTATGTAGCAAATCCTTTCCCTTTACATCTGGTGGGTGTTTGTCACGGTGACCAAACTACAAGCAGCAGCAGTGCTTTGATGCCATTAGGCCAGGATTCGTGCAGCTGACAGCAGCCAGCTTTCCCAGCAGCGAGCTCAGCTGCAGCTGGCACTGCAGGACAGCAGCTCGCTCGCTCAAGTTGCTGCTTTAACATCAGGGTGGGTTTTGTGCCATGCAGAGCACACACTTCCAAGTGAAATCTGAGCTGTCATTGTGAGCAAGACGTGCATTTTTCGTGGTGAAAAATATAGATTTGCTCGTTGGCATACTGTTGAGTTACTGTTCGACATTGATATTTTAGTTTGTATTTTGATATTAAATAAATGTTTAATTAGATTCTTTCTCCCAGCCCAAGAACAATAATAGGATCTGGGATATTACATCAGCAATAATGTAGGTTTTAATCATATTGTGTGTTTCAAGTTCTGTCCTTGTTCCAAATGTTTGGCCACTAATGATGTGATTATTTTGTAGTGGAAAGGCCAGAATAGCTGTGGTGAAGGAAGCTCGTGAAGCTCTGATTCTAATTCTAGAGTGCTGTTTTTTAAAGATATTTAATGAAGAAGTGCCCTACGTTAATGCACAGTACTTTTTTCTTAGAAGAAGCTTTATTTATTTATCAAGAGCTCTGTGCATCTCCCCCTGCCCTGCGGGTTGTTCTGATGCAACAGCAGAGAAGTCAGGCCTCCAAGTTACTCATTTTCCCTTCTGCTCTAAAATGTTGAAATTGGGCCTGAATGCTTGGCAGCAACTTGCTTGAATATACTTCCAGGCCATTCTAACAGATGCTTAATTTTGATGGTATTTCATATTCTTACTTGAGGAGGAAGGAAAAAAAAAAAGCTTCTCTACTTTCCCATGCAACTCCAGCCTTCAGCTGAATAAGTTTCTTTCCACCACTTTGAATTATGAACAGGTAGAGTGTAAAAGTACCATTCTAAAGCATCATTGAGCCAGCAGGAGTACTTCCAAGGCACAAAACTTCACTTGGGTCCATTTAATGGTCTTGTTTTCTTTCATCAGTGCTGCTGCAAAACAGGCACCATTTTCCTGACAGGCATTCGAAAGGAGCAGGTAAATCAATTCAGCTCTCACTGCCTTTCCTCATAACCTCCCTTTATTTCCATTCCTTTCTCTCCAGCACTATTCATATTCATGTTCTCTTTTTTTATTACCTCCAGAAAACTGAAGCGTGAGTCACAATTTATTTTTTAATCAAAAGCCCTCCTCTATCTGTTGGAGCTCTTCAGGCAATTTCTGTTCTATTCTAACACTGAAAGGAGGGGGGGGGGAAGATTTTAAGTGGTGCCCTGAGTAAACTTTTAGGCCCCCCTTTTAGCAATAGCTGCGAGGCGCGGGCTGAGCTGTGGCTGCGCGGTGCCTTCAGCCTCATCCTTCCGCGGGGTGGAGGAGCTGCAGTTCCCGCTGGAAGCGGTGGGAGGCCTGAATGCTCGGCGCTGCTGAACAATCGGCCCCGAAGCATCAAAAGAAGGGAAAGTGGGGCACGTTTGGAAAACACGGCCGAATCGCTGTGTGCTCTGCTGGACGACGGCTTATTAGATTTTTTTAATAAACCTCTGTAAAGATGTTGCCTTCAGCACAAACGCGTTGCCTTTTTGTACAAGAGCAGCAGCACAGGCTCCTCCTGAGCAGCGCTGTAACCGCCGTCCTCGTGCCTGCACACCGCCTGCACTGGACCTGCAGCTTTTGCTCCACCTCGGCGTTGTCGACACCGAGCGCCCTTGCAAGGTGTAGTTCTTGGCGGTAGCAAACCTCACAGCGCTCCTGCCCTTCCCGCCCTTCCATACAAAGCACGCGTAAAACGACCGGCCGACGATCCCGCCGTCGGCCGTAGCCGCGCTCCGCAGCCCCCGCTCCGGGGCCGCCCCCTCCCGCGTGGCGTTGTTCCGCGCGGCCGCCAGGCGGCGCCATAACCCCGAGGCCCGCCGCCGTGCGGGAGCGCCGGCCCGGCGCGGGGAAGGAAGTGGCGGCTCCCCGCAGCGGGGGCACGGCTCGGCCCGGGGGATAAAGCCGTCCGCCGCCGCGGGGCAGCGCCGGGGCTCCGCGCGTTCCCCGCTCTCTCCCGCAGCGCGGAGCCGCGCAGAGCTGGCGGGCGAGGAGCTGCCCGCGCCCGGCCCCACCTGCGCCGGGGATTATGCCAGCGGAGCGCGGGCGCGTCGGCGGGCAGCGGCTCGTAGGCGGCGGCGGCGGGAGCCGGGAGCAGCCGGTGCGTGTGGGAGAGACGGGGGGCGGCGGGCGGACCCTTGGGCGGCGCGGGCCCGGCGTGCTGCGGGATCCCCGAGCGCGGGGCTCTGCGGGCTCCTCCCGGGGCCTCGGCGGGGCTGCGGGGTGAAAGTTTCCCGAGCGGGGCGGTCCGTGACGGGAGCGATGTGTCCGCCGCACCGCCATCCACGGGCGCTGCAGTCATGGCAGCGCCGCGCCTCAGCAATTTCGCTCTGCAGAACGGGGCGCCGCTCGAGGTGGGCGCCGCGCGCCGCGTTCCCTCGTGCTGGGACCGAGAGACCCGGGGCCGGGCCGGCACGGCCGTTCTGTGCCCCGCTACCGCCGCTTCCCCATCCCTCGGGCCGGGATTGACCTCGATTTCGTTTTCGCGGCGTCGTGGGGAGCGGTCGGGGCGCGGCGAGCCCAGCCCTGCCCCGAGGAGGGGGCGAAGGAGCCGCCCGCGCAGCCGCTGCCCGAGGAACCGCCCGGAGGCGCCGGGAGCGGAGCAGCGCCTTCGGGGTACGGCTGTGCGGCCGTACGGCTGTGCCCCGCGGGGTCGTTTCGGGCCTCGGCGCTGCGGGTAGCGAGGAGCTGGGGAGGCGGCCGAGCCCTGAGCGCTGCGTGCTCCGGGAAGGAGAGAGAGAGAGAGAGAGCGCGGCTGTGGGACGGCTCCCTGTGCGCCAACCGGCCCGGGGCTCTCGGAGCTGCCGAGCCCCGCGGGCAGCATCGCTCCCACATCCCTGCTCCCTCCCGGCAGCCCGGCCCTCTCCTGGCGCGCTGCCCTCCCCGCGGCTCGGCCCTGCCGTGCTTTTATCTCGCATCGCCGCGGCTGAGGTGAAGTTGATGCAGGTTGTGCTTTTGGGAGGAACAAACGTTTCTCCCTTCGTTAATAACCGCTCTGAAGAGAGAACTTCCATCTTCCGCGCGCTGTGGAGCAGCAAGGTGGGTGATGGTTGTGGGATCCCGTGACACGGTGCTGAAAAACGCCTTCAGTCTTTGGCGGCGTCATTCGCTACCGCTGTGCGCAGGAGAGCAGCTGAGCCGTGGTAACAGATGGACCTTTGCAGGTGTGAGAGCTCAGACGGGCAGGGTTTGACTTGGCACTGAAATAAACGCACACGGTTTGCAGGACTCCTCATCCCGCCCTGCCTCTCTCCGTGCCGTCTCTCTGCTCTGCTGCCTTTTTGCTGCGTGGTTTATTTTTACCGTGACTGCGCTGCGCTCCTGAGTAACACAGGAGTGCTGATGGTGCTGCAGAGTTCAGCAACGGCACCGGAGCAGTTCTCCACTGCCGAGCAGGAGGCTGCTGCCTGTGGGACAGCCCTGCCTGACCTCGCAGCCCTCGTGTCCCAGGTGCCCGCTGGCCGGGTCAGGTAAGCAGCGCCATCACCCCAACGTGCCTCGGGGACACGCAAAGTGAGCAATGACCCAGCAGGAAAGCGTGGTTGCAGGCGTGTCCCGGCTTGCTGTTGATCGGAGGAATGCTGCTCTGTAGTCCCTGCAGCGTGCTCTGTTTGTGGCGTCTGTGAGAGGGAAGCGGAGGAAATGAGCAGGGCCTGAAGCGGAGCTCGCTGTGCTTCTGACAGAGCGGGCTTCTGGCAGGCCGGTAGCTTGCATTAATCATGTTTAAGTTTCTGTCACCAACTTTTAATTAAAAGCATGGTTGATACCGTTTTAATGAATGTACGGATGTTAGCCATCTTCATGCATAAAAATGCGTTTTAATTCCCTTACTATTCCCTTTATGGCCCTTAGATGCTTTTGTTACCATTTAAACAGCATACAGGAGCAGCTGTTTATCTTCTTAATATAACTTTTTCTTGCATCTGTGTTCAGGAAACAGTAATGGTTTGAGTAAACAGTTCTCTGGTATCTTTTAGCAATATTTTGTAAGTAACTTGGCAGGAGGGTTATAAATGATGTCTGAACGGTGAACTCCAAGGCCACGCTGACAGCAGCCAGACATAACTGCTCAAATCACAGGCTGTTACATGAGGAGAGCACGGAGTCCTCAGTGCAGGACTTCTGGTCCCAAGGAGCTGCTCCCAGAATGACAACTTTGTGCTGAAATACCCCTTCTGTTGTCAGTGCTGTATTTCTGTGTGTTTGCTGCTTGTTGTGCATCTAACAGCCCAAGCATTTATTGTGATTTGCCAGCTGGCACGTGGGAGTTTCATCCAACTTCTCATCTTAGTTGACAGCAACCAGTTTGCAGAGATCTTGTCCTGATGATGATTATTATTATTTAAAGAAATACTCAAAACTTACAACTGACAGCGGGTGCTGAGGGGCTTTGAATTTAGTTTTTTTCTGCTCAAAATGAGTTACTGCTCCTGCAGTTGGCCAAACAGAGCATCACATCCTGCAGGCGAGATAATATAAAGAAGGTGCCTCCAATTAGTCCAAACCAGCGCTAATTTCCCCCCACACCTGAACAGAAGTCTTGTCATTTTCTTAGGAGGAAAAAGCAATGTAAGAAAAACGTGGCTTTCTTACCCAGTTTCTCTAAGCGGTGAAGATATTTTCTAATTAAACCCTGATGTTGGCTGATATGGATACACAGCTAATATTTCTGCTCATCCCCAAATTAGTGAGATGTGACTGAATGTAATTCTGAGCCTGAAAGCATCATATAAGCAGAAATATCCCAAAGCGCGCAGCGTGAGTGCAAATGGAGTAATTAACGGGTGGGAGGAAGGGGATAAATAAAACGCTTTATTTTTAGCTTTGTTTCCTGGATGTTGGAAGAAATCCAAGTGCCACAGCGTTGTGCTGGGCCTGAAGAGAGTGAACTCAGCCCTGGCCTGAAAGGGATGCATGCGGGGTTGTGCTGTGTCAATGCGGAGCTGCTCCTGGTAAGAGCAGGGCAGTGAGCTGGGATGGGTTTGGATTGCTGGCACTTGCATAAGGACAGCCGAGCACGGGATGCTAATTCAAGCACGTGAGCTGGCTTAACCCATCGAGCAGTGACCTGAAAAGGCGTTTCTCATCTGCAGTAACTAATTTGAAAGGTGGAAATGTGTAATCGCGTCAGCACATTGAGTGCTCTGCCATATCAGTGTTTCGGGGTGAGGCCTTGTTATCTGCCGCTCCGGCTGAGTTTGATGTTTGCACGACTGTTAAGCTGGCAGCGTGGCGGGGCCGTAATTCCATGATGAGGGATCTGGGGCGCTTAGGGCACGGCCAGGTGAGCTCTGTGCAGGTCGGCCGTGGGGATCTGCTGCAGGGCTTGGAGCTTCCATGGGAGCCTCCTGGGCCAGGGCTCGGAGGGCAGCACAGGGGCTGAGGGAGCTGGGCTGCAGAGCAGTCCTTATGTGCTGGTGTGCAGACACGTGTTCTGTGCACCAGTCTGCACAGTGGGTATGACCTATGACTGCAGTTTCTTTTGAGATCATAGTGTAACTTAGCTAACCTCCTTCTAAAGGTAGAAGCGCCACGGAATCTTTTTCTCTGTGTGGGTGGTTTACCCACTTTAATGCTATATATACTTTTTTTTTTAAAGAAGGAAATAGGCGTTTTATATTTATCGTATCAGTTGAAATCGAAATCTAAATATTTACATCTTTTTTTTTTCTGGATCCGAGGTGGGGAAGCGATGGTGGGCGTTCCCAAGCTGTTCAGTCACCCACTCCCCTGTGTGGGTCGCTTCTGTTACATGGTGCAGGGATGGAGCTCCTGCTTCTCCTTCATGCCTTCTGCTCCACAGCCGGAGCGTCGCCCCAGTGGGACCTTCCCACCTCGACACACCAAGAGCCAGACTCGTGTGATCTCTAACAGAACGTGGTTAGCAGCAAGCTGGGAAACTGGAGGGGGAGTTTAGGACATGGCTGTGTGAATAACTGGGAGATATTTTGTGAAAAATAACAAGAGGGGGAGAAAGGCCGCGCGCTTGCCTTCTATCTGTCATCCTCGTCTCCCCTGCAGCACTCCCAAGGCTGACTTTCCAGGCTTTTTACAAACTAAGGTGGGAGATGGCTTCTGTGCTAAGCAAGGACAGCCTGCAGCAGCCATGTGAGATGCTGCAGGTCGGGGCTCAGTGGGAGAGGCAGTGCGCTGTGGCCAGGTGTGCTCCTGGTTTCTGGGCAGTGCAGCACAGTGCCTGTTGTGAGTCCAGCACAGCAAACTGATGGAGAAGGACAAGAGCAAATAGCTCCTTTGTTTTCTCACCCTTCTTCTTTTTTAAGCGTCATTTATCCGGGCTCTTGGGACTCACTATTTGTCTGACCTGTATCTGGGTTGTAAAATCTCATTCCACATCTTAACTTTAAGATGGCAAACATCTTTCAGTGTCTATCCTCCGAAATGTGTTTAGTATGGACACCATGTGTCCTCTATCTGTTTTAGGACTACAGAACCATTTTTAATGCTGTCTTTTGCTTACGTTGAATTCCTATAAATAGGCTTTTCAATAAAGCACATTCATCTCCTGCGCTATTGCTGTCAGAGGGAAGTGCATATTTGGGCAAGCCTACTTGAAGCACTAACCTTCGTAGTGCAGCTCCTGTGTTACTCCAACTTCCCATTCCAGTCTGTCGCTTTGTTGAGGAGTGGTGGTTGCCTTGCTAGAGCTGTGCACCTTGGGATACCTGCATGATGCTCTGCTCAGAAATATCAGTATTAGAAATGGCAGGGGAAGACTCTGGATGGTAAAACCTCTCAGTTACAGCATCCTACAAACTGGCTTCTTGCAGCAGTAGGGCTTTATGCAGGGCTGTAAGGAGAACTGCTCCCTCTGTTTCCTTCTGTGCCTTCAGTGGAGCTCATTAGGTCAAGTGTCAGATCTGCTGCATCACATCTGCACGGCATCTGGGCTGCGTGCGCAGAGGAGCCGTATGAGCAGAGCCTTCTGTCCTGCTGCTTCGTGCCACTGCCCCCAGGAGAAGCAAAGGGGCAGGATGCAGAGCTGCACCCCGGGGCCAGGTGAGTCAGCGCGCCTTGCTCTGCTCTCTCCCACGTTGTCCGTATTTTCTTGTGCTGGCAGAATTTGTGTTTTACTCCGCTTTAATGACATAGAATGGAAAAGAGATAAAAACGTTTTAGCTTTAACAACATGACCAAAATCATCAGCTAAGCTGTTTGGAGAGACTATTTCTATTCCAGGCTTAAAGGCAAGAGTGTCGTTTGTCTTTGCATCCCCTATTCTTCCTAAATGAAGTGTATGGCACCAGCAGCTTGGAGAGTCACCTCCTGATAACGAGCCTTGGGGTCATCAAAAAAAGCCTTGAAATCAGCTCAGCTAGCATTTGTGAAGCAGCTCATTGAGATTCCTGGCAGGTACGCTGAGGAGGCCTCCTGCAGTGGAGTCATAGGTGCTGGTGCTGGTTGTTCCTGCCTGTTTTATTTAACTTGCTGTTCAACTTTTGAGGAGGTGCAGATGATGCAGCCTGCATCCTCACAGCCCGTTAAGCAGCAGCTAGCCCGAGCTGCCCGCCTCCCTCGAGCCCTTACTGAACGCAGGATAAACAGAGCCACGCAGCACAGAGCCCAGGGGCTTGGCGTTGCAGCTATCAGAAGGTATTCCATCTGGAGGTGGAAAAAACAGCCCTTACGGGTTTCTTTATCTTGAGGCTGGCAAAGAGCACCGAGTGAGTGACATATTTCCATTTGACTCATCTGTTGTCAAAGCAGTGGCACCCTTGAGTCACATTAAATGCGAGGCCTTGTAGCTGGATTGGCACATGGCTCTGCTGACCGTGGAGCAGCAGTTTGCTGGCTGTGTTTTGCTTTCGTCCTTGGTAAGAGAATTCCCCCCTCCCTCCTCAAGATGAGATTGAATTGATGAATGCTATCGCTAATATTATGGCTTAAAAATGACAGGAGAGCCTGATTCAGGTGTGATGCTGGATGTGAGCTCCAAAGATGTTCAGATAACAATTTAAAACCCTGGGGAAAAAAAAAACGAGTGCCCAGTAGCCAGATGGTTGGAAAAGAGCTCCCCACGATCAATGAGGCAATATGTAAATATTTTCAATCATTACCACAGTACTGCTGTGTTGACATTGAAATTCAAAGTGCTATTCCATGGGGCTCCTCATTGATCAGCAGATGAGCTCTCATAAAACGGAGGATAAAAGCACGATGCTGAGAATTATTATGGATTGTGGGCTTTGTTGACAAGGACAGCCTTCCATCAGGGTCTGCAGAATGGATTTTGAACCCCCTTTGTGTGTTTCTAACACACAGTGTTTCTTTTCTGGCTGTCAAGTATGGATTAAGTGGTATGTTATTTCTTGAGCTGTTTTATTTAAGGTGAATTGCTGCATAGCCGACTAACTTTGCTTTGTTAATTACCCTATTGATATGGGAAGTAGTAGAAATGAGATTGGTTGAATTAAAATAGATTTTTTGGGCGGAAAAGTCCTTCTGAAAGCAGGCTGCAGAGATCTGAATCTGGCTGATTGGCTTAGCAATCTTTCCAGGGGTGACAGCATTCTCATGCATAAAGCAGTGCCTTTAACATAAGCAGGTGCTGAGCCCACCAGGAGGCCTTTTCTCCTCCTCCCTTTCTGTTTCCACTCATGGAAGTGTTCTCCTTGCAGCAAGGCCTACACCTGGTGCTCCGGAGGTGCAGATACTGCAGCATCAGGCAGGGGCAGATTTATCAGGTGCCTTCATGAGCCGCTCAGGTTTTCTCGTTAACTGCTCTGTTTATCTTGTGTTCATTAATTCGCTCTGCTGCCTGGCACATCCTGGAGCCTTTTCATTTGATTGCAGAGTTATTCAGGGTTCTGATATTATTTCTCTCTGGTTCATTGCTTTTTAGTTGCTCGTTTATATCCCCTGATTGTTTTAGGGTAAGTAACTGTTGTGGGAATGGAAAACACATTCCCTGAGGATGGAGGGCTGGTGTGACTACCCGAAGCTGATGCCTACAAACCAGGGCCATGGGTGTGCAACCACGGCTAATGTGAGTCAGGGTGACTGCTTAGTGCAGGTAGTAGGAAGCAGTAGGCTGAGCTGAAACATCTGTGGTGCTTGCTAGGAACAGTTTTGACCCTGGGTGTTTCCCAGGACAGGACCTGCCGTGCATATGGATGCGTCTGGGTTACACAGGGCTCTGCTCCTGAGAGCGTGTGCTGCTCTGTGGCTGCCACTATAGTGTGTGCTCAGGCTGCAGCCAGGTGGGAGCTCTGCCTGCCCTGCCGGTGGGAAGTGCCTTAGAGGTGGCTGTAACTGGTCCTTCTGGGAGGGTGGGCTGATAATTGAAGTGCAGCGTGCTGGTTAAGCAGACAAGCCTTCAGAAGCCAGCAGAAAGCATCTTGTGATTAATCGTCCTCCTCGGAAAGGTAAATGCCAGTTAGTTCTATTAGTATAGTGCAGTGTTTTCAACACTTATACTAAGCAGGAGCAGCTTGCTGCTTGCTGGGTAGCACCTTGTCCTCCCCCAGAATGTGTTTGCTGTGATACTGTCTGCTCACAGCTGCACTCTGCTTTGGTTTGCCTCGCAGCCGCAGTGCTGATGTGATCACTGCAAGGGTCTGGTCCTGGGCTGCCCCAGCTCCCCACACCTTCCTTGGAGAGATGCTTGCCTCAGGTCCTTGGGAGGGTGGGAGAAAGTTTGCAATGATCAGCACTTGCTACTGACCCGTTATAAAAGTGCTCCTCTGGGAACTCTTGTATTAACTCAGAACTTTTTTGTTTTTGTTGGGTTGATTTGTCCTGATGGTTTGTTTTGGACAGACGTGCCCTCAGGTTCCAGCAGTGCAGTGACAAAACAAGCAAAAGTAACTGTGTTTGATTACCAGTTACCACAAGATACCTGAAACACAGGGTTAATTGTTATTAATCTGAAACAGATTACTTTTTATTTTGATGTTTAGGATTGTAACGTAATACTGAAGTTTAAATTTAGGATTGATAAGCTGTTCTGACACCTATAAATAAAAGCAGCAGTGGCATCGGTGGGACATCTGCAAACTGCAGTGATGTGCTGAGCTGGGCATACAGCAAAGGCGAATTTGTATGACTGTTCCAGCAAACAGGTTGTATAAATGTCTCAGTGTCCCAAGCTGCATTCATTATCTGCTGCTTACTGCAGAGAAAATGCTGGTCTTTACATTTTTCCAAAGGAAGTACTTTCAGTTTCTGTTGCTCATAAAAGCTTTTGCTTTTAATCGCTTTTGATTTCAGTATGACTAGCAAGCAGATACAGACCTGGCCTTCAGTTTGGAGCAATCGTTTCAGACACGCTGTCACTGAAAATAAGGAAGTTTGTCATCTTTCCCCAGTCTACAAAAAAAAAAAAGGAAAACCCAACCCTGAAACAAAAAATTCAAGTAGAGAGATTGCTTTCCTCAAAGAGTCTTTGTGTGTACCTTGCATGTTGATATCAGTGCCTGACGTGGAACCTTTGAGGCAGCCCCATGATGTGTCAGCTGAGTGATGACATTTTGTCTGAGTCCTTGAGTCCCTGCCCTGTGAGAGGCCGGGCAGATGGAGCTCTGTGCTGACTCCATTTTCAAGACACATTTCTTTGCCTAGCATCTACCCTGTGAAAAGAAGCACGGAATGGACATTACACCCTGGATTCATCAGTTCTGGCACAAATTACTGCATGACGTTGAGCATAGCAAAGCTTGCTCAGATGCGTGTCGGCCTGTTGGGCTGTTCCCATCGTAGCCCAGGTTCACTCACAGCTTGTGGCTGCGTGGTGGTTGGTTCTGAGGTGGGCTCAGCCACCTGAAATCCAGCTGTTGTGACAGTGTTTCAGCCAGGCTGGCAAAGCAGAAGTGGCATTTGTGCCCCGTGCAACTGGCTCAGCTGTGAATCAGCAAATGACGTTAATAAGCGTTTGTGGACTAAATATATTTTTAAGCTGCCTGGCTGCTTGCTCTTGGCAAGATCTCTGAGATTAATGGTCCCAGAACATTAGCGAGACAGGATGCATCAACCTGTGCAAGAAGGAGCGAGAGTAAGGAGCAACCACACTTCTTTTTTTCTGGTCCTTAACATTTGTGGCGAGGTCTAAATGTTCTCTGAAGCAGGGTATCCCAGCTAAAGGTATCCATTGTTTTTTCCACTCTTTTTGTTTTGGAGCAGGAAACAGCAGATGTGGGAGTATTATTGCTGTTTTCCTGTGGCCCTTTGGCTGCAGGTGCTGCTTGGTGGCTGGGATGCTCCCACACACCACCTGCCCCCAAAACAAAGGCTGAGGAATTAAACAGACTGAAGGAACCTGGGGATCCTCGGGAGGAGCCGAGGCAGGGGAGCACACATGTGAGCTGAAATGCTCGCCAAGCACTGCAGAAGCATCGTTCAGAATAGCTTCTGGTACTTGGTGGGAGGACTGCGCCCTTCTGCAGGCGGTGAGGGGCTCACAGGGCGGTGAGGGCAGCTCTGCTCCCACAGCGTGCGGCCCTGCACGTCCCTGGGGGCTCTTTGGAAGAAGGCTGCTGTGCAATTGGGTTTTTTTTTGCTATTTCATTTTAATTTTTTAAATTTATTTTGATGTGGAATGAGGTCTGCAGTGGTTTCTCCTTCATGGAAATCCTTCAGCGCAATATTTTAAAAGGGAAATGCTTTAGGGGGAAGCTGTTCTGTCGCACAGCGAGAGCGCAGGAGAGTGGTCAGCGTGCTGCATGTGTGTGTTTGTCTTCCCTCTGTTTTTTTCCTTTTTCTTTCTTTTTTTTTTTAAATTTCCATGAGTTAGAGATGGCGATGACTCACGGCTTGGAATGCGCTTTAAATCCCCGAGGTGCTCATTGCCGCCTACCATCACGTATTGAATTTCTGACATACCGGAGGGATGTCTGCAGAGAAACTCTGATGTGCAATTATAAAACGTTGTAGCTGCGCGTTGTTTGCATAGGAGCCATTAGCATGGCATAACTGTGAAAATAATGCAGCTTTATTCTTGCAGTTGATTTCCCATGGGCAAGGCAGTTAAGCAGCTGTGCTTTATCGTTTCCTAGGTTGTTGACACGTGGACCAACAGTGACATCCTTCTTCGGCAATGCTGTCTTTACTCCCTCCTGCATTCAGAAGCATCTAGAGAGATTTCTTGCCGAAGGTAGGTTCTGGCAGTTCAGCTGCATGGCTGTTCTTTTCCTTCTGTGCCAGAAAAAAAGCATGTAGATGTTACTAGGGAGAATGGTAAGAAGTCTGATGGAGACTAGTGTGCTGCTGCTGAGAGAAGGGATCAACCTTACCTTGGGTTGCCCTGGAATAGATAGGTGAAATGAATAGAGTGGAGTCTGGAAGAATGGCCTGTAGGTTGCCTTAGAGAAGGGCTTGGCAGTCACAGAACGTGGTTGGCTCATAATGCTTAGATGTGGATTGGTAATAGAGCTGTTTTCAAAGAAAATGCGCTCCACACCTTTTTGTGCTCGGTCAGCGTTCTCATTTATTTGAAAGAATTCAAATAAACCAAAAGGGGAAACGGCCATGCAGGATGTGTGATTAACATACATTTTGTGTTTAAATCTTTTGTGGGTCTCACCCCTCCTCCCACCCCCCCTCTCCCCTCGCCAAAAAAGGGGTTGGTCTGAAATAAACAAGTGTGCACCTCCTGGTACTGCCATGACATTGTGTTAGCTTCTCATTCTTATTTTCCTCTCTGAAGTCCTAACTTACTTGATGTTTTCAAGAGAATTGAGATGCAAAACTTCCACAGCAAAAAGTGTAGATGGGAGCAGAGTACCCTGTGGGTTCTTTAACAAGCAATTCTTAAGAGGTTTGGTGCTTTTTGTGATTTTTGTGCACCCTTGTGCTTCAGCTTGCAGAGCGTAGCTTGTGGGTTTGCTGGGTGCCTTTCCAGCTCTACTGAGCTTCTTTTATGTGAGATCTAGAAATATGTCTCCTAGTCTGTACACAATTACTGGCTAAACGGGAAATTTTCAGTAGATGGAATGGCAGCCTTTACCTGAATGGGAAGTTTTGCATCTTCTTGTTTTCCTCCAGTGCATTCCTTGCCACCTAGTTTTTTTCCCCTGTCAAAAAAGGAGTGTTTTTAACTCTTAGATCCACCAAACATTTTGTTTTGCGTTGACATGGTGATACAGCAATTTTGGATTTTTTGCTGCTCGATGCTGAAACTCAGAATTGTTGGCTTCTAGTTTAAGAGCAATGGACTGCTGCAAAGACCAGAGAAAGGGTAAATGAGTTTGGGTCTGAGCTGTTTGCGTGTCAGACTAAAATATATTTTCAGTTCCTCTTGACTGGTACTCAAGTCGCAGCAGTTACACAAAAACCACAGTGACACCAGCTTTGTATCGACATGCAAAGCCAGAAGCCCTTGAAAACTAAGGGTTATTTGACTACCTTCATTATCTCTTGTCAGCAAATTGACTCCCAATGAATTAATTGACATTCCCTGTGCTGATACCCTTTCCAAAGCCTCTTTTCAGCATCAGCAGGATCCAGGGCCAGCTTAGGCAGACTGCTAGCCACACTGCAGCCCATCCCTTAGTGAGATACCCACATTTCTCTTGAGAGTCCAGCAGCTTCTCTCCTGCACACTGCAGCTCTGACTAAGCTGTGCACAGCTCTCTGTGGGAGCAGTCGCTGCTGTCAGCAACTTCACTGGAGGAGCTGATGCTGCTGTAAGAATTTGCTCCTGGGCTGAGGGAGGGCACTGTGTCTCAAAAGCTGCATCTCCCTTGTCGTAGATCACTCCAGGTCTCCTCACTCCCCTGTAGGCTGCTGTAAAGGAGAGAGTGTCTGAATTAGTGGTAGCAGCAAAGAAGCGCTGTCCTAAGCCATGTTTAGGGTTTGCTTTGTTTTGAGGCTGTGGGACTGCTCTTTTTGCTTGCCTGAAGGACTTGGCACTCTTCAGGGCTGACATTCCTCTCTGCAAGAGGTGCCTGATGGTCATTAAGAGCCTGCGCTGGTGAGGGGAAACTGCCTTGGTATTGTGTTTGCAGCAAAATGAATCCGTGCAGCTTGCGTCACTGGAGAGCAAGTAATGTCCCTGGATTGGCAGGTAAGGAACATAGGGAGAAAAATGGCTTTTAAACCGTGTCAGGGAATGCAGCGTTCATGAAAACAAAGAGCTGAATAACAATGTCCAGAGCACAGGGAAGTGCTGTAGGCACTGAGTAATTTCCTCCTGTCCTATCAGCATCCCTGTGCAGCAGGACCTCTGAGCAGAGGAATAATGAGAAGAGGGGTCTCTGAAAGTTGTACCTGGAGTATTCTGCGTGGGATTGTTTTGAAATCTAGGAGTGTGTGCTGAATCCCTGGCACAAGCAGAAAAGCAGAGCAGACACTGAGGGGTGCATATGTAAGTGCCTGTGATGCTCGAGCACAGCTGTGGGACCACAGCAAGAAGTCTCAGCTTGTGGGAGCAGCATGATGGGGGAGGTGGATGATGGTGGTGCAGATAAGGAGGTGCCTGCTGCCCTGTCCTCCTCAGCACCATTGCTTCTGGCTGTCCAGGGACACTGCACTGCCTCTGACTTCTACCCTTACAGCTGCAGGAGCTGGGGTGGAGTGAATGATTGCCTCTCTTTAAGAAGGAGCAGAGACTGAGGTTGGGCAGGAGGCTAATGTATCCACAGTGTGCTGGGGAAGTGGTGGCCCCTCTGAACTGTGAATGTACTGTCAAATGGAAGCCCAGGTCAGCTTTGCACGTGGCTCCTTTGTGCCTTGCTGGCAGCACCTGCACATGAGCCTGTAGCACTGTGCTCTCTTAGGTACATTTCTGCCCAGGTTGTGTAACGTGATGAACTTTCTCTTTCTAGAGCCTTGTGTTCTTCTACGTGGACACAGTCTAGGGTTGAATCTTACTTTTTTTTTGTGCTCTGTTTGTATCAGGGGACTCGCTCCGCAACCTGTGATGTCAGAATAGTAACAATTGTAAGGGCTGAGTTTAATGAAAGCGACTGAATTCAGCACCATCTGTTGTCGTGTTGGATCCTTCGCAGAGCATGCTGCAAAGCACCGTGCAGTGAGTTAGATTGAGGTGATAACACTTCAGAGAGGTGGGTGATGGCTGCTGTCGTACCGACAAGGAGGGCAGCCCTGCTAGGCAGCCTGATGGCACAGCTGTGATGTTCCCACACCTGTGTGGAACGGCGTGGCTTCGAGTGGCACTTGTTACGGGGCCAGGCAGTTTGATGTTAGGAAATTGCTAGTGTGTGGATGGATGGGTTTTTTCTCTTGGTCATTTTCTTCCTTTTTATAATAGAAACACTAGATGAGTAGTGGAGGAACTGTTTGGACATACGTATTTAACTGGGAGGAAAAAGCTGTGACGCTAACCACAAACTGACGGTTTCCTGCTGCAAGTAACTTTCTATAGATCTCAACCTCATTCGTTGTGTCTGTGCTGCTGTTTAAATAGCTGAGGAAGATTCTACTGCTTCTAGGCTGCTTATTTTTGACAGTCTTTGTTGTAGCAGTTTGGGGATGGTGGCATGAAGAGAAATCATTACAGATCTAATACAAATTCAGGATTGGTGAAGTCCAGAAGGCTTCTGAATCTTATGATCTTGTATAATGTAGAGGTTGAGAAGCAAAACCTTTAAACACATGGCAGATTGATTTTTGTAATTGCATTTGCATGTGTAGAGCTCTGTTTATTTCAGGGGAGATGGGATGTAATTGCATGAACCTACCTGTGTGACTGAGACCTCTTCACCCACGACTGCAAGCTTCTGATTCGCCTTCCCCTCCCCATCCTGCTTTGCTGTGATGTGTTAAATATCACAGCTGCAAAAACGAGAGCAAGTTTCTCCCTGCCCTTCCCATTGCAGCTGGAAAGCTTGGCCAGATCCTTCCCCTGTGGTTTGTGACACTGTAAATAAAGGCTTGGGAGGTCACACGTTTTCCATTTCAAGTTATTTTGTTTCCAGCACTGGAATGGGTTTGGGGGGTGGGGGTGGAGAAGGAAAGAAGGGGGGGGGGAAGAAAGAAACAAACAAAAACCCAAACTGATCTGGTTTATTGCAAGAAAAACAACTCAGCAATACCAAGCGGAAAACAACTGGGGGAAAAGAAGGCTTCAGACTTTGACTGAAGCTGAGAGTTGGAGAATTGGAGTCAAAGATTTCACAGGAATCTACTATTAAGATTTGAAAGAGAAGCTATCTACAAAGTGAGAGCTCTGAACACCATGCTCCTGTGATCTGGTGCT
The DNA here is from genome assembly GCF_019238085.1 of Lagopus leucura. Classification (NCBI taxonomy): domain Eukaryota; kingdom Metazoa; phylum Chordata; class Aves; order Galliformes; family Phasianidae; genus Lagopus; species Lagopus leucura. Next base: position 4,720,686 of record NW_024962260.1, on the reverse strand, counting down.
TTTCCTGAGGGGCTCTGAAAAATTATCTTTAAAGGCATGTTGATGTGACTCTGTAAGCATACTGGTGAGTAATTTCACCTGCGTTCATAATGAGCGAGCCTCGTTAACAGGGTTACTCATGTGCCTAAATGTCAGTTAAGTGGGCTTTGAAATGTGGAGCTGAGAAGTTCTGCCTGTGGGTCTCACAGGCTGTGATGCATTCTGTGGTTTGGTGCCCCTGAGTTGCCACTTCCAGGGCCGGAGCTGACCATAGTTGGTGGAAGCACGCAGTGCTCACTTTGCCTGCTGCACGTAGGTGCACAGGTACAGTTCTGCCCTGATTTGCAGGAGCAGAAGTGCTGGGACGGCTGTTAGTGCTGTTACTCTCAGCTGGTGTCCTGCATTGGGCAGGCTTGGTCTTCTTGGCTGTGGTTCTTTCCATGTTGATGTTTGAGGTTTTGGTTGTTCACAGAAAACACTGCTTAGGTTTAAACTTCTATTTCATGCATTTAATTTTGATACTTGCAGCATCCTGTTTTGGATTTACTGAGAAATGAGCTGAGAACCAGGTCTGGTGGGCTTTATTACTGACTGGTGCTATGCAACGTGATTAATGTTGGCTTGCTGGAGAGAGGCAGTTACTGGCAACTGTGTCACCTATTTCTGTTGAGTTTTGAAGAGACCTTTTCCTGGCAAAGATTTTTTTTTTTTCTTTACCTTTATCAAAACAGGATATAAAAGTGAGTATATTTGCTGCTAGAGAGTCCTTGTTTACCGTGATGCTACGGAAATATTTCTTCTTCCATAAATCATTGCATTTATAAGTGTACAGCAGAATCAAAAGAGAACCGTTCTCTCTCTAGATGTTACTCTCTGTGCAGATGGTCTTTTGACTCAATGACTTTTCTTTCTTGGTCCTCCTTTGTGTTTTTTCTTTAATGGGCACGTGACATATGGCCATAAAAAATACTGGCCCAGTTTCACCCTTGCTGAAGCTCATTGACGTCATTAAAGCTACAGCAGGGATGACTTGGCCCAGATTCTTTAAAAATAAGACCTGATGAACAACCCCTCATGGAAAAGCTCTGTAGAGGTTGTCCTGAGCATAGTGCAGAGCAGACGCTGTGCAATGTGCTGCCACATCTATAAAATTCCCATTGGCAACCTCCCTACGAAATGGGGTAGGACCCTTCCTGGAGGGGTTGCAGGACTCATGGACTCGCTTTTGTGATTCCTTACCTGTGGGATGGAAAGGGACCAATAACGAAGTGGTTGAAGGCACTTACAGGCAGGTCAGGGTGGAGATGTCACTTGCCTGGAGGTTTTCAGAGATGGGTTCTGTCTTTGGGCTCTCCAACATGCAAGGGCAGTTCTTGGGCAAAGCGAATGCGGTTGAAACGATCTGGGGAAAACCGTTGCCTTGAGCAGATTTTCAGGAAGGTGATTTGTATCAGCTTTGTCTCCCACAAGCCAGTTTGTTCTTTATCCTGGCTGCTGCCCAGCAGTAGCATTCCCTGCCCCATCCCAGGACTGGCACCCACAGATGCGCTGTTTCCCTTCCCTGGTGCATGGGATGCTCCTGGGCTCAGCATCCCAAAGCAGCTCTCCAGTGGAGCTGCTTCTGCAGCCGTCCTGCCCTCTTCATAGCACAGGATATTACAGTGAATGCACATGAAAGAAGGCAGCATAAACTGTGGCAAAATAGTAAATTCAAACAACAATGCTTGATCCTGTGTAAGCTGAAATGCAGCTTTAGATCTGAACAAGCTGAGAACAGACACAAATATAAAAGTTCTCGATAGCAGATGCTTTCAAGCATCTTTTTTTATGAAAATAAGTGCGGCGGTTTGTGGATGGCAGTTCTGCAGAACTTTGCACTAACTTAAAGTCAATGTTTTGCTCAGTTATAAGTAACTGCAGGAAGAAACAACCTTTAAAGAACGGTTGTAGCCCTGAAGCCATATCTGTAATGGATGAATGCTTGATGGCTGTTTGCAATGCCAATGTTTGCTGCCGAGAGCACCTTTAACTTACTCAGCTGTATTTTCAGTTCTTGGTGGTAATAACTGTGTCTGGCCAAGGCAGGGCTCTTGCAGCTAGTCCAAGAAATCAGATAGTTATTTTTCTGATGCCAGATTCTTCTGGTCCAGTGAATATAACTGCAGGAACATATAGTTCCCAAGAAGGAAAATGCTTACTGTGAGTTTGGTGACAGCTGAAGATAACTTGGGAGGTGGGGGATGGAGAGAATAACACATTTGTCTGCTTTAAGAGCGTGTTTGTTGTGAGGGATTTTTAAGTTGGAAAGTTTTTTGCAGACGAAAGCCAGAATAGTCTCAAAGTGACATTGGCTAGTATAAATAGTGAAGGGAGAATTAGAGCTTTAAAATATAGTCGATCTTCTGATTAGTCCAAAACTCTGCTGGTAAGATAGAGAGGGAAATCTGGGCTTAACCTGATAAATGTCCTTCTTGCTATGAAAGAGTCAGAAACAAGGAGCACTCAGCTCGTGGGATCCAGAGATCACAGTGCCAGCAGGCTCCTTAAGGGAGGGGGGGGAAGGGAAGGTGACTGTGGAGATGGTCTTGCTTTGAGCATCTCTTTCCTTGTACTGCTTTCCTCCATCCATTCCAAGCTCCCTTATGTTATTGCCTGTGGGCCTGTTTAGGGTGGTATCCTACCAAGACCAAAAGCACAACATAGTGGGTTTGAGCAAAACCCTCCTTGGGACCTGAGATAGGTAGAGCCGCCACAGCTCCTCTGAGCAGACAGCTGGGCGGCATGGATGGGCTTGGATGTATGGCAGCTCCAGGAGTGCTTCCTTATTGGAGAAGAAGGTTAAAGGATGAGGGAAGGTGTGAAAATCCTTAAATTCAGTCTTCCCAGCTGGCTCACAGCAGTTTGTGTTCTGGAAGCAGACTTGCTTGGGATGAGTCCTATTGTTGTCTTAGCACTCAGGTATTTCTTTTGGCTAAAAACATGATTTTCAGGAAGGTGTGTAAGTGCCAGCAGGTAGCTGCCAGTGGCTGTGCTGTGCTTGCACATACACACATACAGTGTGCACAGCCTTCCATCTGAGCACTGCACACAGCTCGGGAGCAGTGCTGGGAAGCTGTCTGTTGCACACAAGCTGTGTCCTTTAACACAGCAGCACATGGATGTGCATGTTGCACAGCTGTCCCCGGGCTGCGTGCCGGTTATCAGTGAGATAACCTCAGCTGAGCCCAAGGGCTGGAAGTGTTGTCAGGGGCTTGCTGTCCGGGGACCGCTTGAAGTCTTCAAGCTGACACGGTCACAAGTGGGAACTGCCCTAAGTGTCACTTCTAACAGAAGGCAGTGGGTTCTGCAGCATGGATGTGCTTTCGTCTTGGTGCCTGGCCCTGCTGCCTGCAGGCAGGCAGAGAGGTGCAGCAGCAGATGGGCTGTCAAACTCTCATGCACCCTTTTTGCTTATGAAGAATGAATGAAAATCAGTATGCAGATCAGGAGCGCTCTGTATATCTGAAGAAAAGCATCCTGGCAGTCATGTTTGCTTAAAAAAATAAAAGGAGGGATTGGTGTAAATGCTGTATTTATTCGGATTAGGAGTGAACTTGGAGAAGGAGCTCCAGAGAAGGGGAATGGTCCAGTGCAGGAGGAGAGCTTTCTGTTTATGGGACTGGAATTCTAAATTTATGCGTTAAGCTGGAGAGCAACAGGCTGACTTCAGCTCATTGCTCACTGGGTGCTTGGCTCCCACTGGCTGCTGTAGGCCTTGGGGTCTGGCTGTGTTCTTGAGGGCTGCTGGAGAGCAGCGATGAATGATGGAAGGGCAACTTTCTGACAGCACTCTTCGTGCTTATATGAGAACTATAAAAGAAAATAACCTTGAAATGAATGTGAGCTATTTCTTTGATCAGTGGTTCTTGTTTGTATTCTAATTATTGTTTATAGCTAGAATGCAATCCACCAACAAAAAATTCTTTTTTTTTTTTTTTTAGTTTTTTTTCCTAATTTATTTTAATGAGGTTTATTTTGAAGGATTATGTTTCTAGGTAACTGTTGGAGGTTGTTTTGGGGAAAGGCTGCCAAAATGCTTATGAACCCATGGCTGCACCAGGTACATACAGTCTCCTTTGGAAAGTTTGGCTGTTCCCATGTGACCTCACGGAGGGGCCGGGGCTGCACTGGAGTGTGAGAGTCCTCCCAGATCCCTGCCCACGCCGAGCCTGGAAATAGCTCTGCCAGGAGCAAGCAGTGTCACAGCGGGGGTGAGTCGCTGGATGGGCCCAGTTCCACTTATCTAAATGAGCTGTGATCTTGAATTTAACATGCTGTTTCATAGCTAAGATAAGAGGCGCATGAATTAGATTATTGCTGGAGAAAAAAATAGAGGGGCGATGTTATAAATACTTCTGTGAGAAGTTCAGCAAAGCATTAGCTGGTCTTTTTATATTTATGAACAGCAGTGGACAAAGTACTGTCTTTCCCTTTCTTTTAGATGTAAGCTAGCTTACATCGTGAGCAAGTGTTAACATTACCATTGCTTTGAACAAAGCGGTTTATTGCTGCCTAGCCTCCCGTTGCTGGCAGCTCTGGAAGCGCTGTGCCCAGCAGAGCACTGAAGACGTGCTGGAGCTGCAAGCCCTGCGCTGTGAACAGCGGCCTTTCCCTCGCAGAAGGGCAGGATGTGGGTAACAGCCTTACAATGAGGTGCTTCTGGCCCCCATGTTGCAGTCCAGCACCCAGCCTTGCCAGCGTGTCACCCACACTGCTCTGAGCCAGCCACAGAGCTGCTGGACGCAGCTTCCCCATCTCAGCAGCTGAGAAACTCCGGCCAAGGGCTAAGCTACATCAAGCTGCACTTCCAGAGGCTAAGCTGATTGCAGATCTCTCAGATATAAATCTTTCTGTACTAATAAATGAATGCCTGCAGTAGTTACTGTTAGAGCGTATGGAAGTTCTCAGAAAGAAAAATTTCCCGAACAAGCTGTTTGTGCAGTGTCTGCTGACTGTTAAGGATGGGTGTTGTTAATTGGGCTCTGCCCCCTCCATGGGAACAGGGTGCACGCTCTGCTGGCACACGGCCCTGTGCTCCTGGCAGAGCTGCTAAGCACTCAGAACCACTTGCATTGCCTCCGTGGTGGCCGGGTTCGTGGGCAGGCTGGGTTTCTGCTTTGTGCTGGGGAAGGCAGGCAGCCTCACAGGGAGATTTTTGTTGTGCTCGAGTCTTTGAGAGCCGTAAGGCTTCCCCATGGGTGCAGCTCCTGGGCAGGGCCGGTGGTGGGGACATGGCTGAGCATCTGCTGCTGATTCATTCTTCCTGCAGCTTTCCTCCTAAAAGAATACATTGTCTGTATGGTAGAAGTAGCTCAGTTCTTCTTACTACAGGGAATGAGACTTGCTGGAAGTCAACCTCACCTAATCCAAAGCATCGCAAACGTAATAATAAAGATCATCTTAAATTTTGCACTTGATAGGTGGGGAGGCAGTAGTTTGCTCTTTGAAGCTGTGCTTTGTCTTTCAAAAACAATCTTCCCCATTTTGCATAAATGCTGTATTGCAGCCCGCCCTTATTAGCCACTGATTAGAGGGTCCTTTGTGAGGCATTGTCTGTTTCTGACTTAATTTAATTAATATGGAACCAGTAAAATTTCTGTGGAAACAAAGCAGGAGTGAGGTTAGTACCAGATAAACGTGTGTGCTGGGTTGTGAAAGTGAACGCAGAACTAATTTCTTAATGGGACCGCTAGAAGAACAAACAAATCTACAGAGCCACGGTTGTGTGCCTCAGCTAGAAATATGTTTGTGGATATAATTAAACTCCAGTTAATAACATATTGTCCTCAGCCTTGGCGAAGAACTAGTTTGGGCTGTAGCTGAGTGCCCAGAGCACTTTAGTTGATGAGCTCCTCCATGCGGCCTGCAGCTCTGGTGGCTCCTAGTGGTACGGTGCCATGGGCAAGCTGGGCAGGTGGGGGGCTGCCATGGCACGGCGTGAGGAACGGCCGAGCACGAAGGTAATGTTTCAGGCCTCACTTTTTGCATTGCAAATCCCATTTCCTAAATAAGCTGCTTGCACTGGTGTGTTAAATGATTGATTATCGCGGAGCTTTTCTTCACCCTGGAAAAAACCAGAAGGTGAGCGGTGTGTTTTAAAGCTCCGTGTTGAACGTTATGTGATGAAGTTGTTCTTTTGAAGTGACGCGTTTGGGAGGATCATTCTCAAGACCATCTTTGGTTTGGGGGATCATAAAGGCTGGTTCCAGCTGTAATGAAGTGCCTTGCTGCTTAATATGCTCCTATCATTGCGTGTGTTTTTTGTTCAAATATTAAATCACGGTGTCTATGGCTATAATAACGCGGTTGTTTTATGTCTTGGAACAGGGGAAAATAATTTGATTTCGTTGGAATAATGTGATTGTAACGTGCCTCTGGGTTTGAATTAAAGGGGGAGGTGTGCAGGTGGCTGGCAAAGCAGCACCGCACTTCTCATGCTTTCCTGCTGAAATTCCGCTGCCGTGGAGGGCAGCACATTTGTTTCTAATGGAACAACTTGTGAGCAAACACTAGGATGTTTATGATGACAGGGAGAGCAGTAGAAAAATACAGGCTATAAAATCCCCCTCATTAAGGTGTAATTGGCTTGGCGAGGTGCAGAGCTGGGTGCTGGCTGTGTGCCGTGCTGGGCAGAAAGGCTGCCTGTGGGCAAGCAGCTGGCTGCGTGCATGGCCGGGGGAGGCTCTGGGATCCTCTGGCACTAACTGCTTTAAAAATCAAGGGTTTATTTCCCCTTTTGAAGGGAAAAGAAGCGTGATGGTTTCTCGAATCAGGATGACTGCACCAATTCAATTGTAATTTGATAAATGAAGTATAAACGCCCAGGGAATGACCTCCTGTAAAACACAGAAGTGCCTGAATCATTTGTGCTTTGAATCTTGCTCCACATCTCTGTATTTCCTGCTCATGCTGTTCATTAGAGTAGTCTCCTGTGCCCTGTTGTTTTGGGGTTGGTAATGGATAGCTAAGTGATGCATGCTGAAGAGAATATTTCTGTGTAAGTAAAGCGCTGTGCCTTACTTTGCATAAAGTGTCCTGTGGATGTGGGGCGGAAACCCTTTTGATTTCCTCTCTTTTGTGTTCATAGCTAGGCCCTGAAATGGAGCTGTGCTGTCTGTGTACCCCTGGATGGCTGTTCATTGGGACTTCCCTCCCATCCTGTACAAACCCACACTGCAGAGCAGCCTGTGTTTCCTTCCAAGTGAGTCCTGAGGGTTTTACATGCTCTCAGGAGCTCAAGGGTTAAGCTCATCAGCTTACCAGCAAGTATTTTCTTTGCTTTTCTGGTTTGGGGCTAAACATATCTTGATTATGTTTAATGCTTCCAGTTGCAAGCATATCAGCAGGGATTTTGTTTTGCCCTTCAGGTAGGTGCAGCATAACGTCAGCCCTTCTATAGCTGCCTGCGAAGCTGTGCTGGTCCTCCTCTGAGGGCTGCATGTAGGAAGCGATAAAACTTTATTGGAGAGTTAGTTCCTTTATTCTTGGTATACTTTTTATGAGGAGTCAGCTTATGCATTTGAAGGACAGTGGGGGAAAAAATAGTTACCAGGCTTTCTGGGGCTGGGCTTTGCTTGAGAAAAAGAAGTGTTTACTGCCTTACCTGCTCTTTGCCCAACTTCAATGCTGCTGCCCCCCCAGGGATGCAGGGAGCTCCTCCAGCTTTGTCTGAGCTGCTTCTCCAGACCACAGTGTTAATCAGTGGGGAGGAGCATGGTGTGAGAGCTGTGCAGAAGGAAGGCAGCTAGGGCTGAGTTTGTTTCCTTGGGTGCCTCGCTGTGCCACTTTGCTGCAGTCAAGCTGTTAATGGGATCTTCTCTATGGGAATCTTTGCGAACTGGTGTGTGTGGCAAACACAGCACCAAGGTACGCAGTGTGCTCCATCACCACCTGCAGCTGGAATGTCTGAGCTGACCTGGGAGAGCTGGTGTGTCCGTTTGTCCTGATGTTGTGCTCTGGGCATTGAAAGCCTCAAATCAGGGGATTCTCCAGAGGAACTGAGCTCTGGATAGAAACCTACGTGGTGCTGCTGATGGCTCTGCTGGGTTTCTACTCTGCCTGAACTAGAAAGTGGGCTGGCTGCCTGGAGGGATGCTCTGAGCAGGGCACTGGCCAAGAAATCTGTGCTGGCAGCAACATGGTGCTGACAGCAGCCTGAATAGGTAGGAACTGTCAGGAGCTTGGGGAAGTGAGAGGAATCTTTATTTCTGTTTTTTTTTTTTTGTTTTTTTCCTGGGATATGCCAAGAATAGGTGATTCAGGAAGGGAATACCTGGCACAGCATGATGGCAGCTGAGCCAGCTGCCCCAGCGATGCTTTGCCAGGAGCCTTTGGGCCTGTTATACTTAGTATAAGTACAGCTAACTAAATAAAGCAATTGTTACTATCAATAAAGCTAAATGAGGGCTAAAAGCCTTGAATGCATCTTACCTGTTCAGCATTTGTTCCTTTCCGCTTCTGCAGGCGGTTAATGGAGCACGTACAGACATCAGGCGGCACGATGGCCCATCACAACTTCCTCCCAAGGTGAAGGATTTGTTTGTATGGTCCAAATTCTTTTATTCTTCTGTCTCCCTGGTGGGGAAGATTTGCTGCTGATATTTGTAGGCTGGCTTCTTTTGGGAAGTGCTGACTGGAGGGTGGAAATCGGTGCACTTTTCCACCTTATTTAAAAAGGCTGTTTGTAGCTAAGAGCTCGTTGGCACCAGGACATGGTTTTGTTGCAGCACTGTGTTATTGCATGAAAGCCTGGCAGTCTGCTTCTGGATGGTGGCCTCAAGAACAGTCCCTGGATAATGCTGTATGTAGGATTTTTTTTATTTATGTAGAGTTTGGTGCAGCTTCTTCCCATGTAGTGGATAGAGCAGCTTGGGTGAAGTGCATGTCCATGTTTGAATTATGCTTACCGTTAGCAGCAGTCAGTCCTAGTGCACTTGTCCAGGGTCTCTAGAGGGCTGCTGGATGGGTCCAACCCCTTCCTACAGCCTGGGGACAGAACCCCAAGAGCAGGTCTGCGTGCTGCCCAGCTGCGTTGCAGCATCTCTCAGAAGCTGTTAGGGAAATCTGGTGGTGATTTTTGCATAAGATACTAAAATTGGAGGAGCAGAGCTGTGCTGCGAAGACTTCTGATGAGAATAATCCTGCCCACAGCTGTGCCAGTAGTGAGGAGCAGTCGAGCTCTCAGTGCACACGTTCCCCCACCCAGCAGCAAGTAGCACAGTAACTGGTAAGGGGTGCAAGGGGAGGGGATGGTGGTTCTGCCCTGAGTGCTTGCCTAATAGTAGTAACAATTCTGTACTTAACCTGCCAAGTTTTTCTCTAGGGTAAAGGTAAAGAGATGGGGGAGAAGTGTGTGGCAAAAAGGATGTGGCAAAAGGATATGGCAAAGATGAAGAATTGCTGTTAGATCTGAGCTTAAATTATCTTTACATTTGCTTAAGGAAAAGGTAACGTGTTCCCTAATCTCTCAAGCTGTCATGTCTGCAGGCTGGCTAATGCAAAATCTCGGGGGGAAATACAGTGGCAAGGAGGGTCATATGTATTTTGCATCTTCCCTATCTTCCTCTCCCTCCAGCTAAAGAGCATTCAGGCTCGAGTGCCCTGAGCTACCCAGGTGCAGAGGATATTATGGATTCTCCGTATTGCCAGCCCTGCTTTTCGCTCCATGCAGTGCAGCTCATGCCAATACTCCCCCACTTGCATTTGCACTTCTGGCAGCAGTCATTACACAGTGTGAGCTCTGCACATGTGTGCTTTCCCTGCAGCTCTGCTGGCAGCAGCACTGTGTGCTCCTTGCCACAAGGCAATGGGGTTGGATTGGGCTGGGGCTACTGGGAGGCTGCATGCACGTGAGCCACGCTCCTGGCAGCCATTGGAGGCAATGGAATGGAGGAGAACTGCAATTCCTTTCTGCTTTCCATTGGAGTGGAGAAACAGTGCATGTTCTGTCATGCACTGCCACCATTCGAGGGCTCCCAGTCCGATTTGCCAAGGTAGAGGCTTGACGTGAGGCCAAATGCACTTGACAGAAGTCTCTCTGCTGTCAGAATCTCTCCTCCTCCTGTGCTAAAACAAAGCTCCAGAGTAACGCTGCTCCTTCCTTCCCATGGCTCTGAGCATCAGAAATGCTGCACATTCTGGAGCTGTTCTGTGCAGGGCTTTTGTTACTGTTATTCAAAACTTACTTTTCCATTTTAAAAAAAGTGATAGCAGTGCATTTAAATGAAATAGCCACAGAGAAATGATGTGCTTTCTTTAATTGGACCATGTTAGATTTTATTTACTGATAACGTCCAAAGAGAGCTTTTGGAATAATGCAGGAAGAGAGAATGTGTCCGTTGTGGTAAAGTGCTTTTGGTAAATGCGTTATGGCAGAGTTATGAAGTCAGAAGGAAGCCTTAATTACACTTATGAAGCCATTAGAGTCTGAAGCAGCAATCCAAGCTTTTGCTGCAATTGTGTTTTATACTTCTCCACTGAAGGCCTTAGTATATATATATTAAAAAAAAAAAAAAAAAAGGACTTGTTTTAGAGGGTAATTTCTCCTTTTGTTTCCTTTGCTTTTTTTCAAATGGTGCAGAAGTGATGCTTGCACATGGCAGCAGTAAGCTACAGAGATTCACAGCAGTTCTCAGAGCACACGCTGCTCCTGCTCATCCAATGCTGAGGGACCCAATGTCCACACCAGTGTAGCATAAGAAACTGCTGAACTTGATTCTCCCACCCTGGGGAAAGGAAGGGAGGGCAGGGTTAGTCTCCAGGAGCCTCATGCACAGCTCCCTCTGGGTCCAGGGAAGGGGAAGGATCGCACTGGGAGGCTTTATTTTAATCAAAAAAGGCCTTGGCAGCTCAGCAGTGTGCTAGCACTCTGTTACCACTGAGGTCAGCACAGCAGAGCCTGTGCCCTGCTCGGGTCTCTCTGAGTTCAGTTTTCAGGTGTTGATGAGCATTTGTAATGCTCTTTTTTGAGGCTTTGCAAATGATTCCCTGATAGTACATTATTTATAGCAGATGTTAATTTAATAGAGTGAACTTTGTTACCCTTCAGGATATAAGCATCTTAATTAAAAAAAAAAGCACCCTGACAAAAATGTAGCTGTAAATCAAAGGTCAACAGGCAAACAGCCTGAAGGTATTGTTTGCTCAGTTGTTAAATTGATACTGTGATGCTTTCTTAAATGTAATATTTCTTTAGTGACAGGAAGGTTAAGTACAAGTTGTACTGTTATGCGAAAGGAGTAATGAGCCTTATTTATTAGTGTTTTTCTAAAGCTGATTGCTTGAAATAATTGCAAGTGCAGCGCAGTAGTGCCAAAGCTTTTCACTGCGGCTCTCAGCAGTGGCTCTGGGCTCCCCTCTCTGTTCTGCTTTCATGTAAGGGCTCTGCCTCTCAGCCATCCCCACCTGGGGGTCCGACTGCTGGCAGAGAGGTGAGGCCTTCATTCATCAGCTCCTGGGTAAGAAATGAACACTTGGAAAAGCGCTTTCCAAGAACGGCTCCGTTCCCCAGATACCAGGCCCTGCGTGGGGATGGTGGGCTCCTGCTTTGCGTTGGAGGGAGGTGAGTCCCAAGCTCTGTTGTTTGTTCTGGGCATGGGATTCAGCCTTTTCAGTCTGCAGTCAGAAAGATAATTTTAGAAATCTCAAGAATGTCTGCTCAATCTGTTGAAACAGTTTTGTCCTTCTGCGAAAGTGTGTTTATCTTTACCGTGGGACAAGGTCTGCTACGTTGTACAGACTGCTTCTCAGCCTGTTTTTCTGTTTTGATGGAGTTAGCAGGAATAAAACAAAACTCCAAACATTTAACCGTTCCAAGGCCGTCTGCTTTCCTTTTGCTCAGCTCTCAGCATACTGAGCTGGGGAAGGTATGACGGTAAATATTACCACCTTGTTTCCAAAAGCTGTTGCTTTAGATCTCTCACTGCAGCATCTGAAGCATTACTGGGAATATTCAGAACTGTTATAACAACATCTCTGGTGTTATTTTTCTTTTCCAAAAGTCTTTCCCTTCCTGCTATTTCCTGGCAGAGAATGCTAATGAGCAGAGCTCCAGGTGAATCATGCAGCAGCAGTGAGCAGAGAGATGCTCCCCTTCCCTTCAGATGGCAGTGGTGATTCTGAGTGCGCTGGCAGCACTGCTGCATTTTTCATTATGTTTGTGCATTTCCAAATTGTTAAATGCTTCTTTCAGTTATCAAGTTTGTTCTGATTGAATGTTGGTAGAGGCTTCAGTGTTCTGAAATTTGGGTCAACGACTCGAAGCATATGGCAGTAAAATTCCCAGTGCTGCATCTCTTTAAGGCAGCAATGCTCTGGGTTAAACCCAAGTGCTCCTACTCCCAAGGAGATGGCTGAGGATGGCTTCCATTCCAGCAGAGCACCCTAGAGATAGAGATGCAGACTGTAATTGTAGAGCTACGTGGATAATTGGATACCCAGTATTTCCTGTTTGTTTTACATTTCAGTAGTTTGAGCTAGCTCTGTCTTCAGGGATCTAAATTAAATGAAGTTGTTTACAGATGTAAGCTTGGAGATGCATCAGTCAGTCAATGTGACATGGAAAGAATGACTTGGAGAGCACAGAGAGATCAGCAAATGGTCTGCTTCTGTCTGGGCATGGTTTTGTGGGGTTGTTGCTGTTGGGCTCATCAGACTTCAGCATGTTCTATTCAAAGCAGCATCTATAGTTTAAAAACATAGGTTTATATATTTTTACAGGATTTTGAGTTGATGCCTAACTAGCACTGCTCGGTAGTTATCTGATTTAAGGTCTTTACCAGAAGGCACCCAGTGTTGCTGCAGTGGCATGGTGGGCTCTGCATTTCCTGAGCAGATTTGAGGACAGCTTTGAGGACAGGTACCTTCTGGTGGGGGCTCCCCCTCACCGGGGGGTTCTGATCCCTCAGGGGGCTTTTTTCCCCTTTCCTGTGTGCTGTATTGATCAGAGAGTGCAGAGCAAGCCAGACTTGAATGTTGAGCTGGAGAGGAAGCTGTTGCCAGCCCTCCACTAACAAAGCTTTTTGCTTTGTGAAATCCTGAAGAAAGCTCGAGGCTGTTTCAGGTGTTGGGGATGCCCAACCTGTGTGGTGCCCGTGCAGTGTGTGCCCAGCCCTGCTTCCTGCTGCTCTGCTTGGGCTGTGCCTGGCCCTGCTGCAGCCCCCTACCTCATAGAACTCCCTGCGAAGCTTCAGCCCAGCTGCACTCAAATGGTAGCAGATGCTGGTCTAACCATTTGTCTTCAGGCATTTGGGGCAAACGCCAACAGATAGAGGCACTGAGGACAAAAAGTAAATTGGCCTTCTAAAATCCTTTCAGCTTTAAGTATTACAGATATAATTAGAAACAGAGGCAAGGATTATTATCCTATAAGTGCCTTTCTAGTCTGCTCTGCTTTTGTAACCTTTCTTTTCTTCATCTGTCATTCTGTCTTGCTGCATTGTTTCTCCGTGCAGCCTGGTGTCTCCACCACCGTGTCCCATTGCTGCCTTTGCTCTTAGCACTGTCTCTATTTGCTTTTCCCTTTGCTTACGTCAAGGCTGTCGTCTTTTGGCTCTGCACTGGTGTTCCCGTGAAGCCACCATCATTCAAACAGATAGGGAGCTCTTTCTGCTGCAAGACAAGGAAAAGATGCTTTCTGCAAGTGCTCCTTCCCAGGCTATGCAGCTCCCCCCTCTGCTATCAGGTGAATTAAGTTTGTTTAAAAAAGGAGCAAATGCCTTGGAGGTGGGGGGCTGGTGCATGGTGTGAATTGCTCCCTGCAGGTGCTGATGCTCAAAGCAGAGTGGATTCCTTGGACCGGGGACCTGGGCTCAGCTCTGCACTGCAGTGGGGGCTGCAGTCTTTGCTCTGTCATAACAGACCTTGGTTCGCCCTGGGTTTGAACTGCTGTCACTGTCTTTAGGTCCTCTTACACCTGACAAAACTCTACTGGGACCTTGGAGTTCAGGGAGGGGAGTGCAGTGGAATTCTTGCAGTTGCCGTTTCCTCTGCTCTGTCCCTTGCTCTGTGCAGGCAACATTCTGAGTCCTGAAGCTTCTTTTACTCTGCCATCCATTTGTCAGAGCCATCTGGTTTAGGACAGAAATATTATTTCCATCATCCTTGCCCAGTTTGACAATTACTCTGGTCAGGAGTGTGCAGTTCTCAGCCAGCTGGAGGGGCTGCATCTCCTACTCTGATGGGAGAGAGGAATGAAGGGGCTGGAGGGGGAAACCAAATGGGGAAATAAAAATGGAAGGACACAGATATCTGTGCAGATCCCCCAGGTGGGCAGGGGTTGTGCAGCTTTCCTTCACAGAGTTGTTACTGCAGACAGGACTGAGCAGGAGTTGGTGCCACAGTGCCTTTGTGTGAGCAGCTTGTGCGTGTTTGAATACTGAGGGTTCTCAGCAGCTCCCGGCCTGGTGCATGAAGCCCGTTGGCTTGGGTACCCTGAAAGCAAAACCAACTGCTTTCAGAACAAACAAACCCCCTACAACGCTCGCTCGTTATTTCCCAGATGCAGCTGAGATGTTCAGTCTTGCCCCAAGGGAAATCGATGGTGTGTTTGGACTCCCTGTTGCTTTCCGTGTATGTGAGTGTGTTTATTTTATTTAAAGAGTTGGTACATAATCAGTCTTAAAATTAACCAACTGCCTGTTGACTTGTTACCCTGTGAATGAAAACACATTGCTCGTAATTTGTTTGACATTATTCTGTCCCATTGTCAGGCTTCTAATTACTTCTAGAACATAACCCAGATGTCTGTCTGTCTCTTTATGTCTCTTCTATCATCATTATTATTATTTATCTCTTTTATTGTGAAACATGGAAGGAAATATTTCATGGAAGTGGTAGAAGTTTGCTCCCCCGCCTCCTCAAGAATTTAGGAACTGGCTGTGGGTTTAACCCTATAAAGCTGGGCTCCTTTTGAAGGGTATCCATGTGGGCATCCAGAATTGCACATCCTCTGTGACTCCGGGTCTGACCCTCGGTGCTTTAGGGATGTTGAAGTGTGTCTGTCCACATTAAAATGCTTCTTGCTGATTGCATCCCCCACCTAATTTATTTTTAAAGAAGAGATAAATTACTTGTGCTTTTAGAAGATTAAAATATTAATGTATTTAAATATAACAGAAGACAGGTGAGGCAGAAGGGATTGCCCTTTCAGAATGTGCAAGATGAGCAATCTCTGGTTGAATCCCTTGGATAAGCATGTGGTGCTCCTTGCCAACATAGGCTTTTGATAATTAGCAATGGGAAAACTCAGGTTGTGCGATGCAAGGTTTTGTTGCTCAAAAATCTTTCCCATAACTTAAATTTTCCTAGAGCCGCAAGCTTCTAAGCACTGGAAGCACAGTTTTCCAGTGACACACTGGATCACCAATGAACTCAGGGCTGTTTCCCAGAGGCATTTTAAGCCACGCAAGCATCACAAGGTTGCTACACTTTTAGTGGGACGCCTGAACACTTTGCATTGATCCCTCCTAGAAAGCTGTGCTGTCCAAGGAACCAGCTCTGTTCCCTGGGTTGGGTCTCATTTGGCTGAGCTAAATTTGTGAGGTAAGGGGGGAGTGTGGAAGCTGTTTTTAGCTATATGAAACATGATTTTAGCTGAAAGAAATGACCCTGCTGACTTCTTGTTTCTGTATTGTTGATTGCCAGCTTTCTTAGCTCCTATTTGTGAAAGATTACTATTATATTTAAATGCTGTTTCCTTTAGGGAAAGTAGTCTGTTCTGGCTGGGTGCAGTGGGGGACAGATTATTCTATTCTGCAGAACTTTGCTCTAACAGAGTTCGTGGTGGGGGAGAAGACAAAAGCATGGGAAGGACTCAGTGAGTTGCTTTAGGAAAGAAAAACTCCAAAGCAACAATGAAACTAAAACACGCGTTCAGTACAAGCTGTTCTTGTGAGACTGGGTATAGAGACTGCAAATTACTATGCAGTCCCTGCCATTAAATGCAAATACATCCCTCGTTTTCCCTTATGTCCTGATCAAGAGGATTTCAGTGAAGGATGAATGAAGAAGTCCCTTACAACATTTGTGCCCCAGCTTGAAGCATGCTGCCTTTTGTATTGCCTTGGCACAGTGGGGCCCTGGGCTTCTCTGAGCATGGATTAGCACTACAGGGGGACCCTCCACCAGGACGGCAGGCAGTCCAGACTTCTCATGGTGGAAGAACCGCTTACCTGGAGGGTTGGAACTGATGGGTTGATGCACTGCTGGGGTTTGGATGCAGCATTCACAGTGAAAATTGTGGTTGGGATGGCAGCTGCAGGGAAGGATGTTGTCACTTGAAGTTCCCCTCTGATCTCTTCCTGCTTTTGTTGGAAGGAAGAAAGGCGTTTGTATCTCGGCCTTCTCCAGGATGGCTGCCACCTCAGCCCAGGGTCTGCCATCCCCAGCTGCCCTTTGCCTTTGCAGGAGCTGACAAGCAGGAATTAATTGATGACTCACCAGCACAGCCGTGTCAGAAACGCTAGCTTGGTTTTGCTGCTCCTGCATGTTCTTCAGCCTGCAACTACTTGATGTGGTTTTTAGCCTGAAGAGAGGTTATTGTGTCCATATAAAACAACGGTTGAAAATTGAGACTATGCACTTTTGGAAGAAAAGTGCCTACGATGCAGAACAGTGTGCTAGGTAGATCAGTTTGTGTTGTGGGGGGTTGCAGAAGCTGTGCTGAGGCTGCTTTCAGTCTGGGCTGGTGGTGAATAGGGTTTCTTTAAAGGGAGGTGGGGGGTGGTGTGGGGGGAGTTCTGGTTTTGGCACAAAACCCACCTGCCTTCCCCACCTGGTTACAAGGGGGAATAAGGTTAATACAAGGTTAATAATCTTAACAGAAGCATCTCCCCCCTACCCCAGGCCTTCCCCACCGTGACAACAGTTTGATCATTTATTTGTATGAATTTTGCCTTTACAACTGCAGCCTTCTGGATAATGGCTTTCAAACACTAAAGCCAAAGAAATCCTCCAAACCATGAAAAACCCAACCAGCAAGACTTTGAAGAAATGTCAATTCCATGTTAATACGTAGAACACACGCTCAGGCTTTCTCTATGTACCTGCTATGTAATTTCCCTTCTCTCAATAGCTCTGACTAATGCTGAGGTCTTTCTCTGTTTGAGCTCTGCCATTTATGAATACACCAAGTCTTATCTGAAGCTTTGTGAATGCTTACAAGTATGAGGCGCGTTCAAATGAACAGTGTGCATAAATAGCAAGTAGTTGAAGGACCAAGCCCTTGGAATAACAATCAGGAGCAGCTGACCCTGTTGAATGCTTGATGAAGAGAATGTCTTCTCTGCTTGTCAGCTCTTTGGTTGCTGGCCCAGGCTGGGGTGATTCTGCAGGGTACCATGCAGAGCTGAGCTCAGCCAGGTGCTTGGGGTGATCTCCCAGATTCTGCTGCTGGAGAGGCCCTTTCGGTAGCGTGACATCTAGAAACATTTGGGGCACCTGTGATAGAATGGTGATTTGTTTTCCTTTGTAATCAGCTTTCTGACTGAGTTAGCCCCCTGTTGCCTTGCTTGCTGCTTTGCAGCAGGCTGGTCCTTCTGCATGTGGGTGCACCAAGGATTGTTGCTGGAGTTCTGTAGGACTGGCTGTGTCTGACGCAGTTCTCTCTAGCACCCTTCCTCCTCTTATTGCAGCCCTCCTGTAAGTATTTGCTCTGCCAGCTGTCAGCACTGCTCTTCATGTTCCTCTGTATCCCTGAGCTGTAAGGGAGAAGGCAGGAGTGCTTGTTAACCTGTGTGGTGCTCCTCTGGACATGGCTGTGCGAACCGAGCTGCACCACCTGTACAGTGAAGGCATCTCTAAGCACTTCCCAATCCTTCAACTCAAAGGTCACCAGAGTACAGTGTTGTTGCTTATTTAATTACTGTTACCAGACAGCCTGTTTAGGGCAGTATTTTAAGTGGCAGTGGCATAAGGAGTTTGGCCAACTCATTACTTATGTCCTGCTTGTAACAATTCCTGGGTTGCTCTGGCCCTATTTGAGGAAAATAATGTATTTATACCATTTTGAAGGAAGGAAGGGCTAGGGAAAGCTTGCTGAGGGCAGGACCTTTCCAAATCGGTGCTGGTAATGCTGAAGCTCTCTTTTTTTTTTTTTTTTTGGGATACTTGCAGATCTGTTAGCATAAAAGATTTGATGCACTGGTTTCAGTGCAGATTAAGCACAGAAGTGCCCTTAACTGTGTTTCCAGGAGGCAGCTAACGCACATGTGTGTTATCTCTGTAACATTTCAGTGATGATAAGGCATCTGTAGCTCTTTCCGTGACACAGTTTAGTAAATCCAGCAGCAGCCCTTTGTTTCTACCATTCCTGCCTTGCAGAGTTCTGCAGAGCTGCTGTTTTTCTGACTTTGCTGCAGAAGGTGGTATGTGATGAGCGCAGTAAATTGTGGTGATCTGTATACTAAACACAAGTTCTTGCACTGTGGTCTTGTTGAACACTGGCTCCTCAACATCAGTGTTCCTTGGTCATCCCACCTGCTTCCCATCAGGGACACAGACCAAACCCTGTCACTTCTTTGTTTTAATGGAAGCTGTTCTCTGCTTTCACACCCTGTGGACACTGTAGGTAAATTCTGCCTTGCCCTGGCAGAGGAGAAACACACTCCTCATGTGCCCAGGGAGCACAGCATAGGGCCAGAGCAGCAGCTCCACTTTGAAATGTCACTTACAGCCCATACATGTGGTGGTCATGCTGTAATTAAGGTATTTGTCTCTGCATGCTATTTCTGGTACTGTCAGTAGGTACAGTAGAGCTTCATTAGTAATGCTGACCTTTTCCCTGCCCAAGGAGCCATCCATCTATAGCATCTATAGGAGAGATTTGAGAGAAGTGTATTCTGACACCTGTTGTGAAAATGGCCCCTTTTTCCCTTGCTGTAAACTGTTGTTTTAGTGATATTTTCCAAATGGCAACGTTAAGTATGTAAAGATGCATGTGTTTTTGTGAATGCTGCTGCTCTTGACCCATCTGTCAGAAATTTGGCTCTTCAGACACAGCTTGCATCCTCCCAATGTGTCTCCCTCCTCTACTGCAAACAAACATTTGAACACAGCTTTGCTTAATGCAAAAGAACAACTAACCCTTCAGAATATGAAAAAGTATGAGGATGGGCTGAATCTACTGGGAATTTTAGGTTGGACAGCTGTACAAAGTATCTGTCACCGTGGAAAATCTCTTGTTCCACTGCACGTAAATGCCTTAAGCAAGTGTGACTGCGCAGCACCAGACCTGGTTAGCATAGGATGAAGCTGCTGGAAGCTCTGTGCTCCCTGCTTAAGCACTACCTGTGGCCATGTTTCATCTTTCAGTTTGAGATCAGTATTGCTGTAGTGCAAGGACTTTCTCAGCAGCACAACTGGCAATTGTTAAAGGAGGGCAACCTGCCATTCATATCACTACCTAAAGTAAATGGAGAAAGAAAACAAAACGCACACTGCAGCCACAAAGCATGAACTTGAGGGCAGACTGCTTTTAAGACACTTGTCCTCTGCTCAGAAGGGCACTGCTGAATTGCAGAGGATCGTGCAGTCAGCCCACATTGTGCTCTTCTTGCTACCGAAGATGTGCTCATGAGACATCCTCTGACTTGAGAGGTGCTCTTCCATTAAAGCCCACCTCTCTGCTCTTTGGGGCTCGCTTTGCTTTGCTGGGGAAGACCTGATGCTGCAGCAACAGCCCCATGAGCTCATGGAGTGGCCACAGCAGGGTGAGCAGCAGCCGCCCTGCCTGCTGCCTGCGGTGCTGTGATGTACGTGCCCTGCCCAGAAAATAGCTGTGCCTCTTTACTGTAATCATGTTTGTGCATTCAGACCAATTTGGATGGTTACAAAGGTTTAAAAAATTCCAGGGATGGTAATAAGCTAATTTGGTAACTGTTTGTGGCTTTTGTTGTTCCTCTTTGTTGTGAGGACAGAGCTGGTTCACAATGAGTGCTCCATGAAAATTACATTATTAGTAATTACTGGTAATTTCTTGTCTGGAAGCTTCAGGTTTGTGGGAGCACTTGCATCTGTTTGCTTCCATATTCCCTCTGGCTTAGCTGTGATATCTGGGCACTGGGGACCTCAGGGCACTTCAGCAGTTCCCCTTTCTCCATGGCACTTTCCTCTCTTTCTGCCCTGTGTGCATCACGGTGCCCATCAGTGCAGGGCAGCCTGGGCTCATGGGCCCCAGCAATGGGAGCAGGGAGGCAGGAGCCTCCTGTGCCCACATTTGCACCTCCCTGGAATAAATTGTCATTCTGATTTTATTTTTTTCAGCTACGATGCGGTAATGTAATGGATTCTGTCAGCTGGCAAAGCAAAGGATTAGTCACAGAGGCTTGCTTCCTTCTTGAGAAGCTGGCAGAAAGGTAAAAAGAAAAAAGTGTGCTGTTAAACAGAAATCCCTGGAAAAAGCCAGCTGTTCACAGAGAAGTGCAGTGCTGCTGTATTTAGTTTTGTCTTAAAACTCTGTTTTGGCTCTAAATAAAGGATACTTTTGATTTTTGACTCGTGTAGGGAAACATGCAGTGGAGGTAATCTCACATGGCATAGCTAAAGAAATGAGAATAGGTGAAACTTTGGCTTGCTTGTTTAAAGTTAAGTTTTTCCCAGTATCAAATACTGAGCTCTTTCATCAGAGAGCATCTTTAGATTAGAAACGTCTCTGCTATCCATCCAAACTGGGAGTAAATGGAGTGGACTCCAGGCCAAATGTGGGGATGGGGGTTTAAGGATTCCAGCATCCCAATTATCCCTTCCCATGGCCTGGCTCCTTCCCTCTTGCCTGCCCAGCCTGCATTGGAGCCCTCTGGCTGAGCAGAGCCGGTGCTCCAAAATCTGCCTGGGAATGGGAAATAGGTGTGCCCTGCTGGGCAACTCCTGCAGATGTTCCAGGCTTGTGTGAAGTAAGCAGCCAGAAAAAGCAGAGCCTCTTCTTTGTTTGCTCCTGTTTTTTGGCAAGTCACGTGGTGCTGAATGGAGCCGTGGTAAGTTTATCTAAATTTCAGGCCTGTTTGTTTTTAAGGTGGAATTGTAATCACCAGTTGTTCTTGATAAACGTTGGATTTCCTCCCGGCGTGAGATGCGGAAGGGCTGGGGGCCTGGTGGCAGCTCCCTCTCAAGCCTTTTTGCTCAGCAAGATGAGTAAAGCTGAAGGACGCGTGGCTTGGCTTGTTCCCTGAGCAGCAGGTTTGTGGTCCAGATTGGGTTTGTGTTCATAGCGTTTGTTTTGAGTTTTGTTTTTATTGGCTAAAGCAGTGCTTACGCTCTTCTTGTGCTCTGTGAACGCAGCTGCTGTGCCCTTCAGTGCCTCCGTGCTCGGGGAGGGAGGAATGCATGCTATTTGTGCAGGGGAAGTGCCTTGCTGATTTCTGGGGTGCAAACTCTGGGTTATGTAGAACTTCCAAGCGCCAAATATCTGCAGAGTGCTGCTGACCTTTCTTCTTGCTCAGCTAAATCATAGGAGGTTTGCTCTGATTTGTGACATAACAATGTCTCAGTGATTGCCTCCAGTAAACAAGGCGTATTTTATTATGTTTTCTTTATGAGTTGATTTTCCCCCCTCTCTCCCCCCCCCGCAAGCGATATTTAACAACACATGGAAAATGTGACTGACCCTTAAAGGTCACGTTGTAGTTTACCATTCTGCTTTTATTATCCTGCATGTCAGCGAACACAACGTATTTGCTGTCTCCTGGCCAGAGCTGCCTTTTCATGTATACTTAATTTTTTCTTTGTGTGTGAATTTAAAATAGAATTTCTGTAAAATATGGTGGCAGCAGAGCTGTTCTCAGGAGGAAATTTGCTGTATTTTATAGCTTCTGCTGAGCTTTTTTTAGTTTCTTGCTGATGATGATATAGATCGAAGCGTGGAGTTTTTATGCAGCTGAAAGGAAAGGTTGTGCCATTACACAGATCTTTTTTTAA
Source organism: Lagopus leucura (assembly GCF_019238085.1). Taxonomy (NCBI): domain Eukaryota; kingdom Metazoa; phylum Chordata; class Aves; order Galliformes; family Phasianidae; genus Lagopus; species Lagopus leucura. The sequence goes on along the minus strand of NW_024962260.1, from coordinate 4,698,759 downwards.
AGGCTCTCCTGCAATAATAAACATACACAGACAGCAGTTACCAGAACTCATTATTAAATAGCTGTAAAACTGCTAACAAGATAAAGCATTTAATGTATTGACTTGTTAGTATCCAGCTCTGCTTCTGATGGAGTGGTAGCTGGACTATACTGTTAGGATCTAATTCCAGGTAATACATATCCATCGGGCTAAAGTATTTTTCAAATCTCAAAAATCAGTCATGCTTTTTCCTAAGCAGAAAGTCCTGTGCTGTTACCTATGAAGGGTTACACGGTGAAGCTTTGGCTTACCAAAGGGAAACTCAGGGGCAGTCAGCTTGGAGCATCGCAACCATCACAGGAGAGTGAGATGCACGCATCGCGTTCTGCTCCCATTTGATGGCTGCTGCACGTTGTAGGCTTGGGGAAGGTAAGCAGGGAAGGCTTGGGAGCAGCGTAGGATGTGAATGCATGTGTGCCTGGGGCAGGGGATGCTTGGCAGAGGTGTGCTGATGGAACAGCTGCTCCCTGCGTGCTGCAGGCAGCCTCATGTTGTTTTGTAGTAAGCCAGCTTGCTTTTGCATGGAGAGGGGGTTTGTTGTGAGGATTGCTGCATGGTCCCAGTGACAGTGATGCTACAATCTTGTTCTTTGAGCAAATGAGCCTGAGCCAACATCTCTGACCTGAAAAATATTCACGTCCAGATTTGCTTTCAAACCTCATGGAATTTGGCTTAGCTTTGATTTCTGGCTTTTCTGAGAAGGTTGTGTGACATGCAGTCGATTGAGTTCAGCACGAAGCAAGCAGTGACTGCCATCCCTCTGTCTGGAGAGGGCTTGGAGATGCAGCGGGCACCTCACTGAGTTTGGAGCAAGCAGCCTCCTTTGTGCCCGTTTGTATCGTTCTCCATAGAGCCAGCTTGCTTCTGTCACACACTGGAATGTGACTGGTTTTCCAGAGCAAGAGCAGAGCATCCTGAATTATTTAACAGCCGTTGCACTCTTGACTGATTTTCTTTTCCTTTTTCATTTTTTTTTTCCCTTGATGTCACTTAACATTTCTCTGGAGCAGGCAAGTGTGTAATGGAACATACTTAAGCTCTTCTTTGCTGGAAGTGTCTTACTAGTTTATAGCTGAAAATGCATACCCTTACCATGAGGTGGTTTTTGGTGTTTGTTTTCCTACTCTGAGCAGGGAGGTTGCTTGACCAAAAGAATGAATTGCTTCTCTTGCATATTCCAGTATTCATTTGTTTAATTAATTCTGCAAGGCTCTACATGACCTAAGAACATTTCAGTAGGTGGCAGGGAATGGTGCTTGTAACGAGTTGAGGAGTTATCCTTCAGAGATATCCCCAGGGGTAAATATGCTCATTGCCATCACATAACCTCAAGGACTGAAACTTGGAGAAAATTATTGGCATACTGAACAAAGCATGACATTGCTCTTAATCACCACCCTTCAATTAGGGGTGTGTGTGGAGTGCTGGCAGGTGGGTCTTGAGGTTTTGTTGGCATGGGGTTGGACATGAATGGTTACCTCTGAATGCCAGCCTGCCAAGTAGTTAGGGAGGATCCTGCACACGTGCATTATTTCCCTCCAGAGTGAGTGACTTCACCATGTGTTTCTTCTCTTGTCAGCTTTTTTAGGCTTTTTTCTTTCATGCTGTGGTTTCTATGGAAATGTCATGGGTTTGGGTGGTGTGTTGTAACCCTCATGACTGCAGCACAGTCACTCTGTATTGCTTAGCTTGTGCTAAATTTGTGCTTGAATCATCATTTGGGAAAGAGGCAGAGGGTGTTTGACATTCGGAATGCCTAAAGCCACGGGCACCAGGGTGCCAGCTCCAGAAACTGCAACCCAAACCAGATGCTGAATCTGCTGGAGCTGAGAAGCTGAAGCGACCCAAGCCAACATTGCTGGGCAGGTTTGAGGATGGTCACTGTGGTCACCATGCATGGTGCAGGCTGAGGCTGTTGGTTTGGGAGTGGAAGAGGCAGGAAGGGCATTTCTACTGTTTGTCTCTGCCACCTTTTGCAGAACTGGTGCTGAAACGTTGGAGGGGGCTGGGGCAGCATTCTTATCTCTCTAACCAGAGCTGACTGCATTTTTAAATAAAAACTAACGGCATTTCTTTCAGCCCTCCTTAGATTGAGTCAGAGCTGCACCAAAGCTTGTTGCTTTGGGTGAGATGTGGAGCAGCCTCCCCGGGGGTTCCTGTACCCATGTGCTCTCTGAAAGCATCACAGGAGGTGTGAATAAGACAGGAGGCATCAGTGCACACTTTCACCACATTGTTTTAACAAGCAGTAAATGTGACAGGCTAACCCAGCGCTGCCAGCGGGGCTGAAGGAATTTGCCTCAAATCCCAGAGGAGCTCAGTGCTGAGAAGAGCTGGGAAGGCTGATGCTGCTCAGATGTTTGGAAAATCTTGGAGGTGATTGCCAGGAAGAGGAATAGGAGGAAATAACTTCCTTCTCCTCCAGATACTGTCAGTTTATGACTGTTTGGCTAATCTTATTACTGCAGCTTGCCTGGCATGATGGACGGCATAGCTGTGGTCTGGGTTTTGGGGCCCTTTTGTGCTGAAGAATGACATGACATTGTTTTGAAAATGTAAGGATTCTTGCAGTAACGAGCTGTTTGAAGGGGAAAATGTGGCTTTCTCTGCTTCTCGCTGTGTCAGGCCTTGCAAATTCAGGCATTGCTCAGTAACGCAGTGTGGCTACAATCTTGTCAACATGAAACTGGAAAATATTTTCAACTCAAAATAAACTCCACAAGAATAGTTTCCATGTTATCTCCTATTCAGAGGAAAGCTACTGCACTTCAGTCCTAAATAAAGATTCTGGCTGACTTCAGCACTTTGAGAAGCAGCTCTGGTTGTCTTAAATGTGACCATTGCCTTAATGAGTCTGCCTGTATGCCTTGATCTCCATGCAATCCTTCGACTGCTGTTACTGCTGTCAGCAGGATGCTGCTGGGGCCCAGGCAGCGCTCGGCCCTGGATGGAAGCACCTGGTTTGGGGGCAGCTTGCCCATTTTCTAAGCCTGCCAGTGTCCTCTATTCCTCTTTAGCCTCGCTGGAAGAAGAAAAATTAACCTATGCCTGAGGAGGCAGGGATTGGTATAAAGTGACTGCTTGTGTGAGCTGTTGGCATACCTTGAAGCCTGCATTGTGCTGCTCTCAGATCCATACCAGGTAAGATGGATTATGAGCTGATGATCCATTGGCAATGGCAATCAGGCAGTGGCAACGCATCCTTTTATTTCTATTTTTTCCTTGATCTTCCTCCAAGATTTCTTCATGCCACGACGGCTTGGTGCCCTGCTCACTTCTGGGAGCGTTACCAAACTGCCTCTTGGGAGCAGTTGACTTCCAGAACATGAAAACTTGTTAGCGCTGTGCTAAAGAGTGATAGAAGAGGACAAACGTGAGTAAATCATCCAGATGAAGCCATAAGTCATCAGTCTGAAATGAGTTTAGCTTGTCTCAGTTGCATGATTTGCACACCTGAGCAACAGAGGTAGTCTTTCAGAAACTGCTGTGTACTTAGGGGAAAAAAATTGTTAGCAGGGTGTCACTGAAAGTATGGATTGCTAGTGCTGCCATTGCTTATGGTCTGCTTTTCTTTCTTGTAATTAGCAAGACTGGTATTTTTAGGTTAGCTTTGCAGCTTGTCTATTTTCTGCCAAGTTGGCTAAGAGTGTTGCTCTCACGTGACACAAGAAATATTCTCTTGGAAACCAATGCTGTATATATCCTGAACTTCCCCTTCTGCTGATGTCCGGATCTGTTCTGTAGGATTCCAACAGCAGGAGCTGGGGGAAAGGTGTCCCTTTTATTGAAGCCTGTGCATATGGCTGTTATGGGCTTACACACAGCTGAGTATGTTTGCAGATAAAGCTGGCAGACAGGAATGGTTTTGTTTTCTTTAGCTTTTGAGTAGTATCAGCCTTAGTTGTAACCTCTTTCAGCTTCTTATCTTTCATAGGGGCTTCCTGGAGCTCTGATCCTGCAGTGAAATCCATGCAGATGAATTCTTTCTGCTCTGAGGTCTTAAGTCAGCAGCAAGGCCAGACGCAGTGCATGGTTGCCCTTAGTTTAGGGTTGCCCTGGCAGGAGCTGTTCTCTGCTGCTGTGTTTCTTGTCTGTGGGACATCTAGGTACAGATTTTTGTAAAGGCAGTGAGTGTGCGGTGCTGAGCTCTGAGCAGTGGCAGTTATCCCACAGTGCGAGGCCTGGAGCCTCAGTGCAGGCACGATGCTGCTTCACATGGCTGCCCAGAACGTGTCTGCCTGTGTGTTAAGGTGTGTGATCATCCTTAATCTGAATATTCAAGTTAATGGCAAGTGAACTTTCTGGTTCAGGCTGTGAGGTGTAAATGGGTAGTCTTTGGATGGAAAAGGCAGAGTGTGTGTACTCTTCCAGGTGAGCTGGAGCTCATGGACAAGCCTTTGCCCTGTGCATTGTGTGGGTAGACCCAGGGGTTTCCAACCTGGCTCCTGCTCCAGCTGATTGCTGCAGCTGGCACTGCTGGGGGCACGACATCAAAGTGCCATCCAGAACTCGTAAAAAAACAAATACTGGATTTGTTATTGATTTCGGGGCTTCACTGTCACTCGGGATTTTAGCTTACTGATTAAAAAAAAAAAAAAGCGGATCTGTGGAAATGCAGAAATTGGACTTTTAGGCTAATGGAACTATAATGTCTGACAAATAGGTAGCTAAGCTGCTAGGAAAAGGTGGGGGTGATATTTGATGAGGAAGTTAATAGATACTGAATAGCCATTAAATTAGTAAAATAGACAATCCTCTCTAGCTCGTCTCTTTTAAGTATTCTATTAATTAAGAACCCCCTTTTATGCATATTTTTAAAAATTAATTACTGTTTTGGAAAACACTTCTTTGACTGTAACAACTTGATCCAGATTAAATTGGGGCTATGTGGTGCCTGCTTCCTTTACGTACTTGGCTGCATTTTATGGACTCTGATAACACCAACTTCACATACAAGAGCCTCAGACTTCTAAGAACAAATCTAATGAGCTGGCACTTTTGTCATAGCGTTCTGAGTTGGCAACAAATAGAAACGTGATGAAAAAATGATCTGCTGCCTGGGGTGAGAGCTTGGATATGGTTTTCAGTTCAGCTACTGATTTCTGGTTTTGGCTGAGGCAGTGCTTGCTGTGTGTTTTGGTCTAAACTACCCATTAGTATCTGTCCCTCGGACACTTGTACTACCCATAAATTGTAGGTCAGGTGTACAGTAATCATCCTGTCTTCTCTTTTCCCTTTTCTTTGTGCAGTGTTGTGACCAAAGCTGAAATCTTCAAGCCCTTTGGTTCCTCCATCCCGATCCCATCATATTATCAGCAAGTGAGGAGGGTGAGCAGCATCTCCTCCTGCAGCCGGGCAAGGCTGCTGCTGCCCGTTAGGGACCAGCATGCATGCACTCCTGATGCCACAGTCTAAGGAAGTCCAGATCCCGAATCAGGTCACTGTTTACAAAGCAGATTTATGTCAGATATAAATACAGCTATAATGCCCTTTAATGAAGGGCATGTGTGGCTCTCGCAAAGGCTGTGTGGTACTCCTGTTCTCTGACAGCAGCTGTCACACAGAGCTGCAGTAGCGACGTTGGAGCAGTTCTCAGGGCATAGAACAGCAGCCAGAGCAGGCTGAGAATTGTGTGGCTGAGACAGGAGCTGAGACAACCTGAGGAGTGTGGCTGCCTCAGTGGGGCCAGACATGGTTCTCACTGCTTTAAGGATCACGGAGTTGTGCAGCCATGGTCAAAGCCTTCAGGACTGACCCCGAAATCTGAACTGATGGGATCTGACGCTTCTACTCTGTGCTTTGCCTCCACAACTGTTGCTGGGTAGGAGCAATGTTTCCAGTCCATGCTACTTCTAACGAAAAGGAAAGTTTTGGGCTTTGTTTTTTCTGGACTGGCTTTTGTAATTATAAAAAACACTTCAAAAAAGGACATTCCAGACACAATTTGGATGTTTGATGGGGAAATGGAGGGAAAAAACACCTCCTTTGAGCTGGTCTTCCAGGTCAGGAAACATTATAATGTTATTTGCACAAGTCTTGGTGAGGGTGCTGCTTTGACTGAAGGTCTGACCACCTTTTCTTCCCAGCTTTTTTTCCTTGTCCTTTATGGAAGTGCACAGGAGATGCACAGGAGATACACGTTTGGTTGTGGCCATGCTCATCCTGAGGCCACAAAGCCATGCGCTGTGCCAGGCTGCATCCAAATGCCTTTGTCAAGTTGGTGGGTTGTGCTTCTGAGCTAGAAACTTCAAAAAGAGAGACTCCTGCAGCTTCCAGGTGCAGCCTGGACCTGGTTGTGTGCTGCTGAGATGGGGTGTGCAGAGGTGTGTGGAAGAATCAATGAGCTGTGCTAATTTCCAAGATTCATTTTATTTTTGCAGCTACTGATAGCTCAGAAGGCAGTTGGTAATAAGAAAAAAATTTCTTTTGATTTTGTAGCTGACAGCTGGCTTTATTCCTGAGATGCTGGTGGGAGATGCATGAGGATTGCTTTATTCTTGCAGAATTATGCCAGATATCAGCAAAACTTGATGCATTTGAGCTCCCTGACTCCCTTCTCTATTAAAAAAAAAAAAAAAAAAAAAAAAAAAAAAAAGTTTTTATGGCAAAAATTAAACCCAGAAACTGAATTGACGCTGTCATTTTTTCTCTTTTGCATGTTGGGCCAGATCATTTCTCTCTGTATCTCGGTTTCCCCAGCAAATGAGGGATAATGATTCTTGCCCTGTCTCCTGAGGCCAGGTCAGAGCTTCTAAGCATCTCCCACGAGCTGGGGGTGGCTACAAGGGGCACAGCTGGGCACCAGGCACCAGGCAGTTGGGGTTGGAGCTGCCCCTCCATTCTGCATGCACTCAGGTTGGATGGCTCAGTTGAATGGCACTGTTTCCTCTTCTTTCTTGCCAGATCTTACCCTGACAGCTGCATTCATCTCCACAGCAGTGTTTGCTGTCCTGGGCTCACGTTGAATCCCTCACTTTTCTCCCCTTTTCCCATTTTCCTCCACTTCACAGGAGGATCCTGATGGGCAGCTCAGGTGATGACAAGCTGCAGGTGCTCACGTACCTTCCACAGTGCATTTCCTTTCCTTATTAGATGATGTTTTATTTCACAAGTCAGCAAACGTGGGGAGTCATAACTGAATTGCATGTCAAGAAATCCGAACAAATACAAGGCTCTGTAGCTGTCCCTGAGTTCAATCTGGAGAAGGGTTTATAAGTATTCTGTAGAAACACACTGTACTTTGTGCTCAGAAAAGCTTGTACAGAAGTTAGATATACAAAGGTGCAGCTGGCTTCCCTCCTGGGAGTGACAGTGCCACTCTGCAGGGCAATCAGCCTTCTCTGGCCCAATTCTGTCTCAGCACCTGCCTGCTCCATAATGAGCAGCATTGCTGCAGGTGTCCTCAGCTGGAGGCTCCTGAGTGTTTCTGCTGCTGGGATCAGGAGGTGGATGGCTGCAGTGGTGAAGCATTGGGGTGGATGAGCAGATGGCTGGTGGGGTCAGGGCAGGGACTGAGGAGGTGACTAGAAAAGTAAAACCTAGCAGGTAGGTGAAAATGGGTGTGAGGTTTGTGTTTTTTAAACTAGGACCTCAAATGCTTTGCGGATATCTGTTGGGTATGGGTTGCTTTTAAATCTCATGCCTAAGGTTTGTTTGCATTGGGAGTATACAGACGTTTTACTTGTATTTTCCCTTCCCAGTACTGTATGGCAGCTCATCCTATGTTTCTGTCTTGTCTCTCCAGCAAAGAACCTGTTCAGCATCATGTCAATTAAAGTGTCCATTTCTATTTCTCTGCCATGAAAACCTGGTTATTAAAAAAAAAAAAATATGCGTGTGAGGGCACTAACAAGTGCTCATTTTTTCACCCTGGTGCTGCAAGTGCAGAGAGGTAGGAAGGGAGATAGAGGACTTCACCTTGCCTTGTGGTCTCTCATCTCCTCGGGGGTCTCCACGATGATGGCCCTGGGCAGGGAGCAGCCACCACCAGTGCTGCAGGCAGTGTGCTGGCAGTCAGCAGCTCCAGCAGTGAGTCACCACGCTGTGGCAGGGAGAGCTAGCACCAGGAATTGTTCTCTGCTGTTATGCATGCTCTGCAGGGAAACTTGCCTGGATGTGTATCGCTCCTAAGGTGCGTAATGGAAAATAACAGTGCTACGGTTAGCAATCAAGGCTTGGACCTTGTAGTGACCAGTGTTGTGTAGTCCTTGAGAAAAGCTGCCCTCCTTTAGGGCTTTAATACCTCTTCAGCCTCAGTTAATGTGTGCTCTCTGATGGGAAGGCAGTGATCAGCCTCCTCCCGACAGGACTTTCTTCAGAAGGTCCCTAACTTCCTCCTAACTTCTCCCTGGAAGATGTTGCCCTTGGTCCAGGAAACACCTTCAGAGGCCCAGAGTTTGCTGGAGCTGCAGGTGTGGTCCTGGAGCAGTGGATGGATTTGGGGCAGGGCAAAGGATCTGGCCCCACCGTGGCCCCAAGCAGCCAACACAAGTTCAGTGTAGTATTGAGTGTATTTCCTATATATAGGCACCAGTGGAATGACTTTGCAGAACAGAAACTTTGCCTTTCAACTTGAGAGGCAAGCAGTAGAAATTACCCAAATTGAGAGGAAACTTAAAGCAAGATCCAGGCTGAGCTGGTGTGTACGTGGGGAGTGCTGAAGAAGTGCAGCAATTTGTTATCCACACCAAAGGAGGAACTCTACCAGTCTGAAAGCGCCCTGGAAAGCTGTGAGTTCTGTAGGCATAATTAGGGGCTGGGGTGCCATGCAGTGGTTAGCACTGAGGACCATTAGCAGTGGTAAGTGGTAAGGTCTGATGGTTTAAAAATGCTTCATCACTCTGCGTGTGGGATGCAGAACGATGGAGGGAGGGAAATAGCACCAGCGCAAAATGTGCTGAATAATGAACTGAAAATGGTTATTGATTATCTGTGTGCTTTCATTATTGTGCTGCAGTGCGAGAGCAGCTAGCAATTCCTTTTTCTTTATTAACCAAAAAACTTTCAAAGGCACTTATGAAATATTTAGTGTAATTATTTCCTAAGTCAAAATTCCAAAGGAATTAATGCAGCCGGAGAAACGTTGTTAATCTGTTGGTGTTATGGATGAAAGAAGCAACGGAGGTATTGAACATTTACCTCTCCTGTGCAAAATGGCCTCTTACTTTCTATCTCAATTGCAGCATTATTCATCAACCTTCACAGCTACGTTTGTGTTGCTTCCCATGCAAGAATTTCTGCTGTCATTACAAGTTTCCTCTGATGGAATAGGGCTTTTCTCTATCCCTGTCTTGCCTTTGGGCAAGGTAAATCTCAGCCTAATGAAGCCAGTGTGAAATATTATGGTGCTGTAACACTGACTTTGAGTCGTAGAGTGTTCCTTCCCTCTATGAAAGTCTTTTAAAACCAGCTGTGAATGTTCCTTTCCTTTTCCACATACATTTGCGTAAGTGAGGTAATAAAATATTATTTCCATCTAGACTGAAACTGCTAAAAAAGTGGAGTAGCAGCTGATGTCTCAGTTTATAGAGAGCTACCAAGGAAGCGATCCAGAGTCTGTCCATTGCTGTCTCAAATCCCAAAATAGGAAATACCCATCTTGTGTCTCAAAAACAGTTTCAGTGGATCTGCAGGTGTTTGAGGACAGGGTAAAAAATTCAAACTAACCTTGAGCAATAGTCTGAAATGAGCTATAATTTGGTAAAGTTGAGTGCTGAGTATAATGAATGAACTATAAAATAAGGAATGAGTGGTGTGGGTGCCATTGTGCAGGAGATGAGATAGGGCTGCAGTGGGGTCTGCACTGAGTGGCCATGGATTGCTTTGTGCCAGTGACAAATGGAGTGGGGGGAGACGCAGAGTAATACTCTATCTTCAGGACTGCTCTGGTGGTGGATCAGTGGAAGAAGGGATGAAGAAACAAGGATTAAATGAGGGCTGCTAAATGTGACCCTTGAGAGAGAGAGAAAAAGAATCAGGGTTTATAATCCAGGAGACAAGGGAGAAAGGCAAACGATTTTGGATATGAAAAATGGGAATTGCAGAAGAGTTGTTCACCTCTCCTGAGACTGGCACAAGAAGAGAGACTTGACTTGTGGCGAGGGTAATATCAGTGAGAGAGCAAATGTTTTTTGCTTCTGCAGATAATATACAGACTGAGAGATTTGGCTGATGGAGAGAGAAGTGGATGGAGAGGTGTCATGAGTTGTACAGGTGGGGCCATCTCTTGACTCTGGTTCATCCTTTGTCTTTCTGCTGGTTAAATTCCCGTGTCTTGCTGCTGCCAGCACTCCTGCAAGCAAAGTAAAAGGGTTGTGCCAGAGACCATGGAGAGCATGATTATGTTGCACCTTGGTTGGCTTTTTGCTTCTTCCACCCAAGGGAAGCCTTGAGCAACCAGCAGAGGTGGTACCACATGCACTGTTCACTTCCCTCGTTTCTTTAGGAAGAGAGTGACTGTAGCACCCGCAGGCACACAGTGTAAGTGCAATATTCTCAGAAATGTTTAGTGTTTCATTTTTTTTCTGTTTAACTTGACCATTTATCCCCTCTCCCATCCACTGCAGCCCATTGAGCACACAGACTTGTGCTTTGAGCTGGCCTTCCCCCACATAAAAGTGAAACGTTTCCCATAGCTGTGTGCCTGCAGCATTGCACGCATTTTCCTTTCCACTATTTTATCCCACCCCCAGCAATTTTCAAGCTGTTTTCAGCCAATATGCTGCATTTACCAGCGCTTTATTTTTGTTTTGTGTCTGTATGTATACATGCATACGTGTGTCTGTATGTACATACAAATACAAAATGACACATCTCTTTATATTTGTATTTATTTATACGTATTTATGCATGTGCAGTCTCTGCCTGCTAGCAGTATGTACCTGTGCAGGATTTGTGCTTGGGTCTACAGGAGGCCACCAGCTCTGTGACCACTCTGTTCAGAGCCCAGAAACTTACAACCTTTAATTTTTTTTGTTGCATTCTTTTTGATATTCAGCTTTATCCCCAGTATCAGCAAAAAGGTTGGAGAGTGGTTTGTGTTTCCCTCCGCACTCATCGGTCAGTTCACTGTGCATATTAGTTCTTTTAATGACTCCTTTATTTGTTCATTGCCATGTAATCTCCTGGCATGGCACAACTTGAGGTGTTAATTTTCCAGCTGAAATTCAGCTGTGGAACTTCACCTGATTCCCCCTGGAGTGAGAGGTGAGCATGGGCAGGCTGCGTTGCACTGCAGCACTGCTTGGAGGGCAGAAGGAAGCTGAGATTGCTTCTCCCCAAATGTTAAAGAAGTAACAGGGGTGGAAACTGTGAAGATACAGGACAAAACTGTGGAATATGTAAGGAGAAAAAGGGATGTGTAGATATGGTGTGATTATTTTTTATTTTTTTTCTCTTTCCCTCCCATTGCTTAAGGCTAGTATTTGGTTGCCCAGTGAGCTACAAGATTTAATAGCTCCAGTGTAGCTATATTGCATGTGGACTGATTCCATCCTTCTGTTGTAATAAACATCTGCTTTACAGTGAGCTCTTAAATTCTATAAGTGACGTCAAATTGTATCTAATAATGGAAAAAAGATTAAGTACAGCAAATGCAACTCGCTCGCTCCGTGCCTTCCTTTTCGAGCAGTGCTGTCCCCAGCCCCTTGCCCTGCTATCTGCATTTGAGATCTCTCAGTGAGCGTGCCCTGAGGTTTGCACAAGAGGAAAGCTGTTTTTCAGGGATGTTGCATTTTTCTTCCTCTTCATTTGATTTCATTTACCCCGCCTTCCCTGTCATCCTGCCTGCAGCCAGAGCTGTGGGTGCTCCCCAGCTCTGTGCTGCAGCTGCGTTTGGGGAGGTGCTCATTCACTGCCAGGCGTGCTCTAAGCTTGAGTGTGTAAGCACTGCGTAAGGACTTCTGCTCAAAAAAAGATGTGACAGCTGAGACGTGTGATTAAGATGAATGATTAGAGAGAACATTACTTACTGCTACCGTATCCCTTAATCAGTAATAGCGTGAACTTTGAAGGAACTTTAACTTTTAATTTATTTTTTTCAAGGCCTGATGAATTTTTAAATCTGCTTAGCTGTCAGTCAGCAGGTATGACCGGAGTACTAATCCTGAGCACTGCAGATTATGAAAAGCCATCTCATTCAGTTTTATATATTGCACATGTGCATGTGTGTGTGAGTGCAGTGGTGAATCTTATGCAAGTGATGCCAGCCCCAAAACACAAATGTTGGGTTTTTTTTTAACCTTTAGGTGAAGAGGTGCCTGAAAGAGGTGTGATGTGATCAAAGTTAGCTAAGGGTCAGTGTAGCAGTGATACTCTGCTGAGTGAGGCTGCTTCTGGGCCAGAAGGAGGGTGCCGCATTAATCAAGGTGTGAGAGTTGAGGCTGCCTTGAAAAAATGCTGACTTATGTCCTAGGAATCTGATGTTTCTGCTGCTGCTTCTAATAGCATCAATAAATCAGAGCGCAGTGTGAACGCAGTGCTTCCTGCCCTGGGTGCTGGGCTCTCTATCAGGGTGTTTGCAGGAGTTGAGGCTGCCCAGGTGGAATCAGTGCTGACATCTCTCCAATGCCACTTTGCCCAAGGAGCCTTCTGCTTGGGGTGTTCAAGAGATGTAGAAAACCTAAAGGAAGCCTTTAGGAAGGTGGATGATATCATCAGGTAATACCTTTGCTCCTTGTTTTGCCGCTGTGTTTGGCTGCATTTTCTCAGTGTTAATTGTATTTCACTTCTCAGCGTTGTGAAAATACTCAGCTGCTGAATGCAAAGCAGAGCCTGATGCTGCAGTCCTGGGGCTGCGACCTGCCTCTGCCATGACTCTGCCTGACCCTCTGTGGTGACTTTTTTCCTCAGGGGAGTCCTTAAACTTTATCATAATGTAAAATGAGCTTCCTATGCAAGGCTCTGTGCTTCTAGGACTTTATTTCTTCCCTGTGGAGCACAGGGACCAGCAGCCCTGGCACAGTGCATGTTGTGACCATGCAAAGGAGCCAGGAGTTTGCTTTAATACTCAATTCCTGTACTCCTCAGGGTCAGTCTGTCAGTCTGGCTGGGGTTTGGCCTCCTATTTAAATACCCTTCACACACTAAATCTTATTCCTTAATTACAAGCTGTCAGTTGTCATCAGCCCTTTGCTCCTTCATCTACTAACGGTGAGACTGGCCATCACCTCCTGCAGTGACTGCTGGACACTGCATGCCTTTAGCTGAGCTGAGAGATTTCCGTGCTCAGCTGCTGCAGATCTTGATGGCTCCCTCCTTAAAGAAGAGCACTTCCTTAAGAGGTTGGACATTGTTATGAGAGAAGCTGTTAAAACCAGAGATAAATACAATGCACCACACCTTAGCCTTCAGCCACAGCCTGAAACAATAGCTCAGAGGTGGACCTGACTCATCTCGGCAGGATATTGACTCTGCAGCATAATTATACTTCGAAAGCCTGATTCTAAAACAATTGTGTATGGTTATGTGCCTGGCTCTCGCAGTTACTACAGCTCTGCGTATCAATTGAGTAACAGCCTGCACCAGTGTGCCCCTTAGCCATGGCAGAAACAGCAGCAGGCACAGCAGTGTCCTGCATCACCATGCAAAGCCCATGGGCTGCCTCCAGACCTGTGGGGCTTTGGCAGACCTCTGGGACACCCAGTGTGGTGCTGGGTATTTATCTTGTATGAGTTTCCACCTGGTTCCTCTGCTTGGGTAAAAGCTAGGGCAGATGTTTTGCAGCTCATTACTTGGTGGTGATGAGTTAATGGTTGATCTTGATCTTAGTGGTCTTTTCCAGCCTTTATGACTCTATGAAATGTGGTTCTTGCTGTTGGCCAGTGTGCTTCAAGGGCTGTTCTCTCTCTATCTGGTGTTTGGGGCTGGTTGCAGGAGATCCAGTGATCATTTTTCAGGAGTTTTGGGCCATTTTTGGCCTTTCCTCAGCGATCTGCTGCCCTATAGGGACCTGCAGGCTGAAGCAGAACCTGGGCTTTGAGCATTGAACACGGGAAAACAGGAATGTGGAGGGAACTCTACAAAGAAACCTCAGCTATTGGTGGCTGCTGTGTCTGTTTTGGGCCAACACTGCTGGGATTTTAGTCTGTAATAAAATAGTCTCTGTTGTGTCTTGGCCATCTGAATTATTACCTCTCTGGCACTTCATTATAAACACATTTTTTCCTCCTTGGTACTGGTTTCCTGCCATTTTATTGCTTTTAAAGTTCTATTTTTGTTTTATTCATCTCTTCCAATCGATAGGAAATATCCTGTTCTTAGCAAGCAGCAGAGGCAGACATGAATGACGTCCTTATGGGAAAGCAGAATCACTTTCAGAGCTTTTTTTGGGGGGGAGAAGCTTCTAAACCCAGTTTTCAAAGTCTCTGAAGTTTAAAAAGCCACTGCAGACATTGCTTTATCTTCCACTGCCATTAGCTCCAGGAGTTGGTATCCCATCATTGCACCAGTGCAGATCTGGGATGGTGTTTAAGATCCATCATATGGTAATTATTGTTGTTCTTTGCCATGACACTAATTAAAAACACCTAATGAGATTATCCCCACCTGTTCTCTAGGATTAACTTGATGGAGGAAATCCTGCACGTGGGTGTGGACGTGCAGCCTCCTGCATGGCAGCGTCAGGAGGAAGGGCAGCCGCTCCAAAATTACTTTCTACAGGGTTTGCATGGCAAAGATGTATCATTATTTTTTATTATTTTTATTATTTCCTCCCTGCACACAATACATACACACAGATTACTCTGACAGCAATAAAATGAAACAGAGAATTGAATTTGAAAATAAATTGTTGAGATGATGCAGCAGCAGACAAATAGCTTCTCCCAGAAGAGTTGGTCCAGGATGGATGGGCTTTGTGGCCAAATCAGAACACAGCAATCGAACAGCAGCAAGCTATTGACAAAGTTGTCAAAGCTGGGATGCCAAGGTCTGTGCCCCCAGGTGAGCTCAGCACCAGGCCAGGTAAGGCAGAGAGAGAGGTTGGAGCCAATCCCAAGTCAGTAGACCGGGGCTAAAGCAGTGAATATTGTCCCTGGTTGCTGTGAACACAGGCATTGGGTTTTCATCTCTCTAAGCCTCGTGAGAAGCCAGTGAAGAGATGTACAAATAGTGAAAGGCATGGATAGTGGTGGGAGTTCCTGGTTCCCAAGCTGTACTTCAATCCATCGCTTTATGGTTGGACCTTTTCCTCAACTGCAGGGTTTGGGGCTGCATCTGCTGCAGTATTGCAGTATCTGTATCTGGAGACTTTCAGTAGGCAGAAAGGTGATGTCTGGTGATGAAAAGGATCCAGGCGAGTGCTTTACATGCTGGTAGAGTGGCCATCAAGTCCTGCTGAGGCTGCACTGCCACTTTTTCCTCAGCCTTAGTTTCCCTCCCCTCCCTTATGTTATTTTCCTGCCTTTATCTACATCTAATGGGGATACCTTAAGGGTATTTGAAAAGTTACTGCTTTGACCCTTGGTGTGGTAAATGCTCTGCTCCCTGTGTTCTTAAGCAGTAATTTTATTGCCTCAAGGCTGGGTATGATAGGATTTTTGTTGTTGTTGCTCTTTGATCTTTGGCTGTATTCTTAAGCAGCAGTGTAAAAACAAGTCTGGCATTGACATCAGTGACAAGAGAATTTTGCCTGTAGATTACTTGGAAGTGAAAGAGAATGGATCCTACCAAGATGGTATTTCTGAATTGAAATGGGAGGAACAATGCATTTTGGCCATCCTCACTGTTAGAATCTAGATGACGCTCTCAGTCACAGTGTTTCTGAGGGCTGAAGACGTCTAATTACTGCCTTTTCTTGCAGCTGAATGAACGTGAGAGGGTAAAACTGATACCTTTGATTAGATCCATCTCTGGTGTGTTGCTGACATTGGAGAGGTACATTATTGTCTAGCAATGAAAGATCTGCCTGTTCATTTTGAGCTTTTGTCACATCTCTCCTATGGAGATGCTGTTGCATAGGATGGTCTGATTGATACAGTGGCAAAGATCAGGAGGGTAATAGCTTTGATGGCATCCTATGAAATAGATCAAAATTTCCCTGAAAGATTCTGTTCAATTTGATATTAAGGGTCTGGTAACACTCCAGGGATTCTTGTCTTTGCTATTAGGCTTATTGCTATTATAAAAATTAATGTTTGGGCTTTTTTTTTTCCTGACAGGATATTCTCCAACATGAATGGAAAATAACTGCTGCTTCTCTCTCGCACTCTTTTTCAGGGATCCTCAATGCATTTCCTTGCCATTATTTAAGGAGCCTTTACTAAAAGCTTCTGGATTGTGTTTCTAAGTGGACAAAAGATTTTGTATTCAAGATGCTTATAAAGGAGTATCGTATTCCTCTTCCGATGAGCGTGGAAGAATATCGAATTGCACAGCTCTACATGATACAGGTCAGTCATGTTTCACTTGGGATCTTTGGGCACTGGGCTTCGTTTGGAAGAGTGGAGAATTGCTGCAGAAGAAGATATTTCAAATGTGAGGTTTTCTGCGTGCTTATAAAGAAGTGGGGGAGAAAAGGAATATAAACTCCAGTTATACAGCTCTGAAGATCTGTCTCTTTTGTCCTTAAAACACAAAACGTCTGACTGACCTACCTGGCAAAATAGTGGCTAATGATTGGGCTATTGCAAAGGAGGAAAGCACTGAGCCATAGGGTGTGAGTACCTGAGTGGAAGGGCTGTAGGGCTTGCACAGCCACTGCTAATGGAAGCAGTGTAATAGCTGTGTAAACATCAGTGAGCAGTAGAGTGTGCAGGAGAGGGATCTTATTAAGGAGGAAGATTGCACTTGCTTTAACGAGGCTGAATGCAGAAGGTGTGCTGCTGAGTAGACTGGCTGCAGAGGGCTCAGTTGATGGGATGGGTTTGCTGCTTGCTTTTAGCAGTTAAACTGCTTGTTTAATTAATGCACAGCACTGAACTCCGCTTTGTTCACGTGTGAGTGATCTTGGTTGTATTTTAATGTCAAAGGACTGGATGAGCCATTAAGGCTTCATTGGCCCAGGAAAGCGTTTGAGAAACTGTGCATCCATCCAGCCCTGCTGCACAGCTGCTCTCATTTTCTAGTGCACTGATATGCAGCAAAATAAGGTTTCCTCTTAGGTCCGATGCAGTAGAGGGTGTGCTGGGAGGTGATGTCAGGTCTCTGATCTTCCACCTACAGAGGCTGTGGGCTGGGCAAGCTGCATCTGAGCTGAATGCACACATAATGAGCAAATGACTTCACTGCTAAGTGTGCAAGTGGAACGAGGGGAAAAGTCAGCTTTATATTTGTCTTAGCTCAAATTAAAAAAAGTAACAAATACAGAAAAACCATTTATAGTAGCATATGGAGTTTTTGCTGTGTTTTTTAGCATTTGGTAAGAATCTGTTTCAACTCTTCTTGGAACTGGTGGAAAGGTTCCTGCAGGCTTCAGTGGGAACTTTTCCTACACTGTGATATCAAATATCTTTTTTTCTTCAGTTACTTAAAAGTGGAGGTTTTGTCTTTGAGGCAGCTGGCAGGGAGAGAGCAGTGGGGAGCATGACTCGTGTTCTTTTCATAGGATGAGGATATGCTTCATGTCTGTCTTTTATTTTTCCTCTGAAATGTGTAGGGCGGCCACAGGAAAAGCAAGTTATGTTGAACTTCCTCAGGGGAACAAGAGATATCTATGTAAAACAGCAGTGTAGAGGCATTCCTTAGTAATTGTTGTCTGAAACATGCAGAACAGAGAGATTTGAGGTATTTCCTGGGGAGAGAAGTGATTCTGAAGAGCAGAAAGTTCATTATGGAGATGTATGTTGTGTACAGTTCAGCATGATTAGTGCTGGAGTCAACAATCAGCCAAGTCCTGTATAAGAAGCAGTTTTCCAACAGTGTAAAAGGATGTCACAAGTATTCCTCAAGGATATGCATACACATGAGTATGTATATATATCCATACAATCTTAAGCATGTACTTGATCATTTGTTTAATTTCAAGGCCACGAGGGAAGCTCCCTATGAACTCCAAACCAGTTGGTAGAAAGTTGCTCTTTCAAGAGCAGTCAGATCGTTGTCCTGGACTTCAGCACTCTTCAAACTAAGTTTTCCAAAAGGACCTTCTCACTTAGGGTTGAAACAGCTGGCCTTGTGCAGCTACCCTGGGTCCCCTTTCTGTGGAATTGATTCCTCCAAGCCATGTTGGCAGAGACGTTCAGACTCAGGCTGTAGTATTATGGTCCCATCTAAATGTTTCCGTTGAGGTTTTTGCCTTTGCAATGAATAGTCCTTTCATATCCTTGCATGTGAGAGCAGTCCCTCCATCTTGCTTGAAGTCATAACAGAATTTCCACCAGACTTGGTTTCAGCAACATCATGCCCAGGTAGCAGAGGATCTTCCCGTTAAGTCAGAACAGACTGTACTCACATTTACTGTACTTAATGGATGAGAGCTTTAAAATTGTGCAGCATATGATCTGTAGTTGGTGTTCTGTGCCACTTGTTAGGCAAGGCATGCAATGAATCATTGTGTCTCTGTGCATGTTGCGTTATGCTTGAAGTCCCCCAGGCGGGTGTGTAAACCTGTACAAACTGAGAAGAGTGGCCTGCTGCTTCCTTTCCTTTGTTTCTCCTTCCTTTTTTTCTCTTGTGGGAGGTGAGGTGGGGGAAACGAAAAGTCTCTCAAGAATTGCTTCCTGCTAACTTCTGAAACGTTATCTGCAGAGACACTGGTTTCAGTACTTTAAGGAGCACTTAGGTCTTTCCCTAAACGAGTTAATTTTACATTACAGCAGCTGACTGAATGTACTTTTGAGTTGCTTGAAGCCTAGCAGGTTTGAACCGAATGGGTTTTCTCTATTAAATTTTAATCTATCAGTGTCACTGCTTTCACAGGCCTCCCGTGCAGTGTAGTCTGTGTGTTCAGACTGGGAGCCCTTGCTGCATTAGCCACCGAGCTGTCTTAGCTCTTCCATGAGCATGAATTTATTTTTATTTTGTTTTCATTGTGGCTGCCCTTTTCTCTCTTTTGCTATCCAGTTAAGACATATTAATTTTTATATCTGAACTCAGAATGAGCGATCTTTCCATCTGCTGAGAGATGCTGTTTTGGTGCATAAAAGGCAAAATACTTCAAAACAGTAAAATCATTAGTTGCATTTCTTTTCTGGACAATAGTTTTATACTCTAACTTTGTTCATAAAATCTGTGCACACGTGAAAAATCCCACTCCTGCTACCGAAGGTGAGATGTCTGTAGACAACCCTGACCTGCAGACATGCCCACAGCACTGGGAGAGCTGCCCTCTGCAAACTGCAGCTCCTGTCCCCACATGAGCAGAAACTCACTTGGAATTAAGCACTGGCAGCGGAGGCTTGAAATGAAGCACAGACTGTTGATGGAAGGGACAGCTTGAAGCATCTGCAGGGATTTCGTTCTTCCTGCAGAAATGCTGAACTAAGGACTCTGCTGTGGACATCTTCCTTGTACATCACATCAAAGGCATGTGCAATATTTCTGCCTGTGTGAGGACAGTGAAGCCTATTGGATGTGAAGGATAGGACCATTCTGTTTTTATTGTGTGATACTTAGGAGGCCCTTTAATAAGATTTATCTACATTTTTTCCTCTTCTGGATGTCCTGCATATTTGTGACTCAGCAGCTGTCCTTTCCTCCAACACATGCTTTCTTTTTCTTGTTTGTTTAGGGAACGTACTTTCTGTGTGCCTCCCCTTTATCCCAGAAACAGCACACATCTTAATGTTAAATCTGTATCTCCTAAAAGCTTGTATTCCAAGATCTGTATGTGTTTGTGGAAAGATCAGTATGTTATTAGCCAAAGGTCAGCCCATTTATCATCTTAATACCGTTCATTACTACAGTTCCATATGGCATGGGATTCTGGGAGGCCATTGCCCTTCTGATTCTTGCATAAGAGAGAGAATTCCTCATGTTATTAAATCTTATTTTTATACTGATGTGTATAGCTGGCTTTCTCTGTTATAAATAACTTCAGTCCTCTCTTGCTCCACGTAGTTTTCTCAGTGTTTGTGACCTTCCTCCAAAGACAGGGAGCTTGAAAGATACTCATTTGGATCCAGGGATTGCCTTGTGGGGGTGAGAGTTACTTCCAGCTGCTATGTCATCATTATAAGCTAATAACAGTAACATTTTGTTACCAGCTCTTGCTTCAGACCCCTGCATGGACCGGGGCTCTCCTTGGATGTAGCTCTCAGGCAGCACCATTGAGAACAGACACCATCACTGAGCATGTTTGTAGTTCTTGAGGTGCAAAAGTCGCGTCCCTTAAACTGTTAGCGATGCCTAGCAGTTGCCAGCAGGCTCAGCAGATGGTGAAGGATTGATTGAGTGGGTGAAAACAAACTAACCCTTCATCTCTGGACACTGAAGAACAGGATGGCTGATTGTTTCTTGTTTCGTTTGCAGATGCCTTGGCCATCTGGATAGACAGACACGTATGCTTTAATTTCAGAAGTAGATGACACTGCTGAGCCCTTGGGAGATGCATAGTTTCCTAAAAGCAGAAACCTGGTTTGAGGCTTGTCTCCCAGTGTCCATGCTGCAGCGTTCAAAACCTGTGACTCCCAGGTTCTTTGCTCTTCCTCTGGTTTTCATAAGCTTTTCTTTGTGATCACCAGGGCTTTCATCCCTGTGAAAGAGGAGGCTGAGATGCTCACAGTTGCACAGCTTCAGGAACAAGAGAGGGGTCTGTCCAGTGATACCATGCTTGGTCTAATTTGCAGAAGTCAACAGTACCACCCATATGGGTGAGCATTTTGGAAAAACCTACTGTAATAGCAAACATCTATTTTGCCTTTTTTTTTCTTCTTCTTCTTTTGTAGCCACTATCTTGAAAGAGTCCTTAAATTGGCTGTTAATCCACACCTGGCGGAGAAAGGATTGAATGTAGAGAAATGAGTTGTGTTGCCTTGATAGTTTGCCTGTTCATGCTCTCTAACAAAACTCAGCGATGCTGAGATAAGGATATAAGATAAATAGGATTTTAAACTTCAGAGTTGTATTCCAGTATTTTAGCATATAGACTATTAGCAAATTAGTTTCATTAGGTCCCTAAAATCTCAGGGATACATTCAGAGGATCAGAATTGATCCAGAATACTGAATTGAAATTTCATCTTGCAGCATGATAATGGGCAGCTTCCTTTTCCCCCCTTTAGAACTAGGGACAGTAATCCTCATGGACAGTGTCTGTGGGATGGTTCATACGGTGAGAAATCCATTTAAAGACAGGGGAGTAAATACTCAAGGTAAGATGAAGTATTGTGCTGAAAGTGTAGCAGACATTTTGAAAGATGAAGCTTCTGGGGTAAACAAGTTTGAGGTATCTCCATAATAAAGTGATTCCTAATTCATGTGCCTCTGGCACATACAGCCTTGATTCTGTAGGAGTGTGGCGGGTATCTTTGTAAGGCGGAGTGATTAATGAGTAGCCATGAGAACGATTCTCCTAATGCTTGAATTATTTATAGTCCTGCACAATTGATTATCCCCAAAATATCCTGGTGTTGTGCAAACAGCTTCATTAATTTCTAGACCTGATTCTAAATAACGCAGTGCGTACAGTGTTGTACAAAATGATGCTGTGTATATATCTGTCTTGTAGGAGTCTGCTGATGACGACCTGTCCTGACTTTAATTTTAGGGTTTTGGTGGTGGTGGTTTTTTTGGTTTTGTTGGTTTTGTTTTTTTTTTGTTTTTTAGGAATATATTTTGCACTGCAGGAAAAGGAGCCCAGTGATGGTATTGCTGAGAAGGTACAGATAACTTGTGCTGGCTTGGGTGAGAATGGTCATGTCTTCAGGATGAGGCCTTCTGCATATCCACCTTCATTCTGCTGAGACAGAGACAGTGCTGTTGATTTCTGATCTGTCAGGAAGTAGCATTGCTTCCTGACAGTGTTAGACAGTGTTCCTGACAGTGATGCAGTGTTAGATGGGTCTGCAGAGGTGCTCTGTCGATCTGTAAAGCAAGTGAATCTGGAGGAGTCTGGGCTGATGGTGAGACTGAGCTTTTTTGTGAAGTCTCCATATTGACAGAGCTGTCCTATGTGGTGACCTCCTGCAGCAGCCTGAGAGATGATAGTGCTGTTTTGTGGTATTATAGCCTGGTTTCTGCCTGTCTGGGCAGGCTCCAGATTTCTGCATGCACGCTCTCTACAGCTCTCTCTCCTTTTAGCACTGCCTTTGTTTTTGAATAAGTGATATGACCAAGTTTCATACTGGGGTAAGGGGCTGTCCAGGTGAAACAAAGCACTGTGTGTTTCCCAGCTATTGATCAGGCTTAGAAGGAAGATGGGTAAAAACAGTTGCTCTTTTGCCTTTATTAATAGAACTATTGATGAGGTTCAGACTTCCTTCCTCTCCCTCAAGAGTTTCGGGTCATTCCTATGTGTGCTGTGCAATAAGAAGTCAGAGTGCTATGTGAAGCTTCACGTTCTGATCACTGTCTTGTTGACTCAAACTAACCTTCCTCTGCTAAATAAGTATTGACACTGGCCCTTTGTGTACTTTTTTACAAGCCCTAATTGGATTAAAATAATTGTCATGCGTGAAGGATGCATGTTGGAGCGCAAAGGGCACATGGAAACCTCAGCTATGGGCGCCATGGTTACTAGTGACATCACTTGGTTTGCTATTAACAGTAATGATTTGTGCACAGCGCTGAAGCCAAAGTGAAGATGGCCTAAACTAAACCGAGTGGATTGCTGATGCAGTCCCATTGCCATGGAAACAGATGTTGCAGCTTAAAGTTGCCTGCATTCGTAATGCAATGCCCATGATATAAACAAAAACACAGTCCTGCAGTGTCCATGTCTTCTGAAAGGATGTGAAGAGTGTACCTGGAGAGAATGGGAAGTTCCATTGCGGTTCAGCTCATGCCAAATGATGTGTGTGAGGAGATGCAGTAAGCCTTGATGTGAGTAACAACAGCACAACTTTCGGGTTCCGTGCTGTCCTCCAGCAACGTTCTTGGAGGACTGTCAGTCCCGCTCCATGTGGGTTGTTTCTGATTTGTATTTCACAAAGCACAGGTTCAAAAGCACTGTTAAAACCCACCCCTGGGGGAACAAGGTTCCTCTCTCCTGCCTCCTTTAATACTGTCTTTCCAGTATAGCCATTAAGCCTACGCTCAGCTCCTGCAAAACAGCAGTAGAGGAGCTCACCTGCCTTCCTTGCTTCGGGGCTGCAGAGTGCTGTATCTGGTTCAAGGTTTCTGCTCCAGCCCGCTGAACGTTGCCGTATCACAGTTAATTTGCTCGAGTGAGGCTCGGGAGATGTGCGTTCTGCACGTAGCCCTGCCAGCAGCTCTCTCTTCAGGTTACTTGCTCCCTCTTTAAAAGAGAGCTCCTTGCTGAGTCCCTGCTCTCTGATGCACAGCACTTGGCTATCAGGAGTGCAGCCCTTTGTCTGACTGCAAAAGTTGTGCGTACTGTTCTACTTTGGCAAACTAATGCATTAATAACAGTTCAGGTGATTTTTATTTTTAATTTAATTCGTGTCACTTCCCATTTGCTCTTAGATTGCACTGTGCACTGATGACAATTATGTCAGTTTTGATCAGATGAGAAGCTCTCTGGCTTCTGTAAGAGCAGAATAGGTACTGTTTCCCCTTTTCCCTTCTTTTCTTTTCCTTGGGTATCAGGTGATAGCATCCAAATTGAGTGTTTCAACACTTTGATGATATACATTTTGGGAGAAGATAATTTGAGAAGTGTATATTTTCAGGATAAATCAACATTTTGTTTTCATAGTCCAAATTTTGATTACCTACAGTAATGTTGACCCCAGACGGTGCCTGGTGTGTCAGATGTCTATCAGCAGGCAGCAGGTTGGTGGTGGTGAAAGCTGATTACTCGTAATGAATTAGATGTCAGTTCAGATGATCGAAAAGGAGTGGTTAACAGAACACAGAGCTAAGTCATACCACAGCAAGAGACAGCTGAGGGTAGAGAGGATACACCCATGTGCATGTTACCCGTGTAGAGAAATCCTGTTCTGGAAAAATGTGTTAAGAATAAACCATGCATTAGTTTTAAGACCTTTAGGTATTTTCCAGCATCTCTATTGTTGGCCTGCTAGTTTTAGGTGCAGTTTAATTCTGGCTTGCAGCAGCTAGGACGGAAACTGTGCATCTGTTGTTGTGCTGTTTTTCATTTCTGGCGGCTGATTGCTGGGATAGCCACACTGAGCCCAGATATGTGGCTGAGACTGATGAGCATTCTGAAAAGGGTTGTTCACCTCAAGGATGAGGAGGGAAAAAAGGCAATTTTTAAGCACAGAAGTGAAGGGGAGAGAATTTCACTTCCTGCCAAAGTGTAATACTTGAATGTTGTGTCCTAACAACAAGATAATGGAAAGAAAGAAACAACCCACGAGAGATGGGATCTTCTTGTGGGTTCTCTTGAGGGCTTTTGTTTGTTTTGGTCTCTTGTTTGTTTTTCTCGACCTTTTACATCTTACTAGTATTTGTATTTCCTTTCTAAAGCTGAGCAGAAATACTCACCAAAACAGTCACGATTAGAAAAACCAGTCTTAGAGGCTGGCAAAGACAGATCGGATTCATCCACCCTCAGCAGCTTCAGGCGTTTTGTTTTCTGGTGAGTTGTGTGAGGCAGTTGAGGCTTTCTGTTTCCCAAAGGACCAGACTGTTTTTAGGATTTTCGTTGGCACTTCTGGTAGCCTTGAGATCTGAAACAAGGAAACCCAGTAATTGGTCATTGTTAATCTCAGCCTCCTTTGCCTCAAGAGCACATACAGGTCTGTTAGAAGGATCCTCTGGGGAAATCTGCTGTCATGTTCTTGTTCCATGGATGCATAGCTGCCTTTGTTTGCTATCCTTGTCAGCTGAAACCATCTACCAGCAGTAAGCTTCTTGCATCCGTGTCTAAATGGGATGAGAAATGCTGAAACTTCAGTGTTATTTTAATGGATTCTCCCAGGAGAATTTGTCTGGTTAATAAAAGTGTCCTGTTGCCTAATGGGAGCCGGGAGGGAGAAAAGATCTTCTGATTATTGTTTCCAAACAATGGCCTATGTCTTCATTATTCATGGACAGAAGGTCTACTGGTGTAGCAGTGTCAGTCTTTACAATCTGAATAATCTCAAATCAAAACTGTCACGGGTCGTCAAAGTCAGCCACTGGCACAGGGTAAATATATTGCTGTAAAGCACCAAGAGACTTTGCCATGATGCTGAAGCATGTCAGCTCTTTGTAATCACTGTCTGACTTATTTGGATTGAGGAGATGAACTGTAAGCAATAATTGGTGGTAAACGAGGTAAGATTATAGCTGCAGTTTATTTTTTTGGAAGCTAGAACAATGCTTGGGCTGCCCATCAGCACCATGCAATGCACCTATCTTTACTCTTCTCTGCAGTTGCTCAAAGTAGTAAGTTACAACTGAAAAAAACCAAAACTTTAGAAGAAATGAAACCACTTAACTGCTTTCAACACTACTGAAGACTTTGCAGAGATTCTGTGTATGGAGTAGAGCTTGTTTGCATCTATGCTGTACTCTGGAGGTGAAGTGCGATGAACAGGAACCTGGTGGTTTAGGATAATACCCTTCTTACTGTGTTAGCACATGAGTTACTGTGCTGTTATCATCCTGGTGAGAAAGACGTTCAAAGTCTGTGAAGTATCAAAGTAGTATCTGAGATGCTACTTATCAGAGCTAACACTACAAAAAAAAAGAGAGAGGATGGTACAGATAATCCTATGTCCCTTCCAGGTGCTGGGACCCCCAGGCTGTACAGCATTGAGTGCTCTGATCATCACACCATGCTGCTGCAGTCTGCGGAAGGGATCTGTGATGTTCCAGTGGTGCAATTAGCACTCAGAGCATGCTGAGTGCATTAATATCGAAGTAAATGCAATATAGAGTTAATGAGGCAGATTTTCTCTCCGTGAAATAATGCTGTGCAGGGGATGGCAGAGATTTGAGACTGCTTCCAGGCTGTATGGCAGAGTTCACAAAAGCCTGGATTCAAAATCTTTTGTAAATGTTTGTCAAGCTTTTTTCAGCGTGTGTGATTCCCCTCAGGCCTCTTGAAGTGGATGCTATGAATGGATACAGCCTTCTTCAACTTTAAGCCTCCTCGGCAATAAACTTTCACCTTATTCAGCTTTCACACACCTCCTAAAAGCTGACCTTTTTGGTGGATCTACAGGCACGTGTGGAACACGCAGTAGAAACCAGGTTCTTCTGTAGTTGCAGAATGCAGCACAGCACCCGTAGCACCTCCTGATGGTGTTTCTATTGCACGTGGAGCCTGTGTGCACCGCCGCCGCCTGGATGTGCTCAGCATGGCCTGCAGGGACAGGTTGGATCTGAGTCACTCCTGAATAGCTGAGACATTCAGAGTGTCTAAGAGGAGTGGAATTAAACTAATTCTACTAAAAAGCCTAGAAAGCAAGTTTTGTTTCCACAGCTTGACTTACGCGTTTCTCAAGATGAATCGTCAACCTGGGGAGTTCTGTTGCCAGCAGCTGTCGTTCCTTCACTGAACTGACCCTGCTAAAATCCACACAAACTGCATTCATCTTCTCATATCACTCTGCTGGGCCAGGATGGCTGCAGCACAGCGTTGCAGGATGCACTCCATGGCATTTGCTGGGATCAGGGAGCTGGTCAGCCTGTCTTTGTTCGCAGCCTCATGTCTCCCATCGTGAAGGACAGATGATAGTGGGGTTAGGCTCACCTGATGTGTAACCGACGTTCACTGGAGTTATTCATGCTATGATTATTACGGTGAGGTCATGTGCTTTGTCCCATGCTATGCTGCTGTGCCAAGAGATTTATTTTAATAGAACCCTTTAAGTAACTGACATTCTTGCTAATCATGGTGCATCTGCTTCTCTGGGTTCCCTGTTATGAGTAATTTAATGCTATTACTTTAGCTAGAAGGGATCTGTGTCACCATCTGTCCTGGAGAGCTATTGATGGGGCTGTGCAGAACATCGAGTGTCATCAGCAGAAGAGAGGGACTTCTAAAAGGGATGACTAGATTTCCTGTTGTAATACAATATAAGGCGGTTTACTGTGATTACAGCTTAGATATCTTGCATGGGGGCCGTTAGGTACTCTTTGATGTTGGAAACTGTTCCTCAGATATTCATGTAGAGGGAAAATAGTGTTGCCAGTTGGTAGCAAATAGCAATAACACAGGCAGTCTACTAAGTAAAATCTCTACTTTTTGTAGGATCGTGGTCTGTGAAGCCAACACTGACCCCAAATGCCTGCACAGCTGCCTATCCCAGCAGATGAGTATTCTTTGGAGAGTGTATGCCCAGTGCTTCTCAAGCCAAATGTTTTCCTCATCAGTGGTTATTTTTTAAATGGTTGTTTACAGACCACTTCCTTGTGATAAGCTCTCTCCATGCTGTAGCTGAGTCACAATAGCCATGAAGAGGCTGTGGTTGAAAAGCAAATTGCTCTTCGCTCCCAGAAGTGGTGTACTTTCACAGAGCCACTTGGGCACAGAGCATCAGACTGGTCTGTTGAGTGCATGTTGCTGATGTCTTTATTTTATTCTCTCAGATATGTATCTTCCTTTTGTCTCTGTGACTGGTTGGTGATTGTTCTGTTTGCCATCTAACCTGGCCACGTTGGTCCTTCCCAACCTCCCTGTGGCATGCAGCCTTCTCTACACACAAATTGGGAAGGAGGAGAGCATATGATGCTGGGAAGCAGCCTTGTGAGGCTCACAGGAAGTTTCCCTTTGGTTGTACCACTGTTCCAGTGATAAGCTGTGTTGTGCTTTGAGTAGAAATTGGACTGGCTCAAAAGATAGATCAAGATGCGAACTTTGCAGCTCTGATTTTTGTCGTGCAGAGGTGCAGCTCTTTCTTCACATTCATCTAGGAAAATATTCTTGCTGTCTCATCATAGAAAATTGACAAGCAGGATGTACATGTTGGGCTTGGACTCACCGAACATTTTCAGTTGACAGAAAGGTCTGTGGACTGGAGTTGGTTATCTAGAAAGACCAGAGGAAGACACCAGCACTGTGTCAGAATAGGGTTTGGGGTTTCTTGCAGGAGTGGAGAAATGAATAAAGCAAGAAAAAATCAGAAGTGGGATGCAAACTGACTTCCCCAAAGAGTGTCAGTTATTTTTTTTCCATCAGCAATACGGGTGGATTCAAAAATGGAGTTGTGTTAATCAAGAGTTGGGTTGATCCCTTCTTGGAGAGGTGACCAAGCGAGTGCCTGGTGCTTTGATAAAGGAAACAGCGCAGAAGACATCCCTGCCTGCTGCTGTTTGGTGGGAGCTGGAGTTGGAATCAGCAGCACCAGGTGCTGAGTGTTCAGGCTCAGAGCTGAAGAGCTGTCAGAGAAGGCAAGGCACAGTGCATCTCTGTGAGGGAGCTCTGAAAGGAAGAGCATCAAACAGTATTCTGAGAAAGAAAGCCTGTTTTAATGTCAACCATGGCTATTAAAATTCATCTTCAGTGTTTTGGTTTTCCATTTCAATACAAGCAGTTGTAAGTCTGGGGACACCACTCTTGTGCACTCTTGGCTTTGCATGCGCGCAGCAGTACTGAGGCTGCTCGGTGCTGTGGATTTCTTTTGAAGTTGAAGAACTCCTGCATGTGTTTTGGTCCAAACCAAGGACCTGCAGATTTGACTTGGCACTGTTGATACCCACGCAATCTAGAACAGTAGCTTTAAACCCAGCAGATCTGTGATTCCACGTGCGATAACTTGGCACTAAGAGAATCTGCATTTCCTCTGCTTGTGATTTCCTCGTGCTTCTGCCATATAAAAGAGCTCTAGATCTCCATAATTTGTATCAACTGCTCGGAGCAGATGCCATGTTACAGTTCTGTCTGACACATTCGCTATGCCTGCTGGGTTGCTGCCTTTCGCGAGACCTCTGAATTAATCAGATTTTTGGGTTATCAAGATTATTTAATGTTATTGTCATAAATATTTGTACAGGACTTGGTCAGTGCTTACATAAGAACTGAAATGCAGTAATTTGTTTTAAGAGGATGTGTGTTTTTATGAACTGCCAGCTGAATTTTAGATATAAACTTTACAAAAGCCCTTCTCTTTCACAGTACTTTGCAGTTTGTGGGGCAGGAAAAAATGACTGTTTAGATTGTCAGTTATTTGGATTTGTTGGTTGCAGCTGTTTAACTTTTAAATCACTTGAGAGTTATTTAGGAAGAAAAAGTTCTCTTTTTAAATAGCTATGTTGGCTTATCATCCTGTCCTGAACAGACGAGAAGCTGATCTCTTGCATCTCATTCATCATTTTTTGTTAAATCTCATTTTCCTTTGAATTGTTTGTATGCCAGAAGTGAGAGTTTGTTATTGCGTTATATTTCACAGTTGATTCTTGTATACAATTCCAGTTTTTTTCTTAATTTCCAAAGCCTCTCAAATACAAACAAGAAACTCAACAACTTGAAACACCATGAATCTGTTGTTTGGAAATGATGAAGGTTATGCATAATCTGATCTGAAGTGTGTTATAGATGGACAACTACTTGCTTTCCCTCTAGCTCTTCTTAGAAACAGTGAAATCAGTGGTTTTCTGACTGAAGGAAACTCTGCCAGGTCCCTCAATGAGGGGCTCTGCTACAAATAAGCCAAAATGTGGAGGCTGCCAGGGGGTGCTGTGTGCATTCTGGCAAATTTGAGTTATTTCTTCTAAATATCTTAATTAGCAGAGCACAGTCTCCAAGCTATTCTTGGAGAGCTCCTGCTCTGCCAGACCACAGGCAACAAAGCCCCAGATCCTATGGGTTTGGGTCATAAAACAGTTTTTAGTACTGCGGTGCTGTGCTGAGCATGTGCATGATTCTTCGTGCTGATACAACACTGCAAGGATTTGGCAAGTTAGACCAACCCCCCTTTGCCTTGTTACCCACAGATGTGACAGTTTTCTGTGCTGTTGGGTGATTCAGAGCTGGAGCCAAGGGACAGTGCACTCTCAGAAAGACTTATGTGTACCTTCTTGTAAGTGTAGGAATTTGTGTCGTTACGTCTTCATTCGAATTCTCTCTTAGCTTTAGAGATGTCATCCAGGTTTGTATTGGATCTTTAATAAATGATGTCTTGCCTCCTGTGTTGTCCAGAATATCTAAATCTTTCATTTATAATCTCTAGTTTTAGTACTCCTACTGCCAGGGTGCTGCTGCAGTTCTGGTGGCTGTATGAAACTGTGGTCAGCAAGAGTCCTACAAACCATGCCCAGTCTCTGTGTGCTTTGAGACCTCGCTGTGTGCACTATGTTGTATTGATTAACTCTGTGGTATATTTTCCCTTTCAGAAAAAGAGCAGAGAGGAGACATGTGGGGAAGGCAGTGGAGTAGAGATCCTGGAGAACAGGCCATACATGGATGGGCCAGGAGGGAACGGGCAGTATACTCACAAAGTTTACCACATTGGTATGCACATACCCAGCTGGTTTCGGTCAATATTGCCCAAGGCAGCTCTGCGAGTCGAAGAGGAATCGTGGAATGCCTACCCTTATACCAGGACAAGGTAAAATTGACCACAATGTTCAGAGTTCTATCCCTACTTTATGGAGAGGGTTCATTGCTTTCTGTGACAGCGGCATGTCTTACATCTCCAGTAATGTCCTTCAGAGAAAATGAGGTGCCAAGTCCTGAAATTCTTATACTGTGCTTAATCTCAGAAGCTTAAGTGTTGCCAGGGCTGACTGCATAAGTACTTGACAGTTTGTGGCTGCTTGCTCTAAAATGTGAGCTGTTTGTCCATCAAAGCGTGGGAAATCTTGAATAGTTTTTATTTAGTCTCATATCCTGCACTGTGCGTTCTACTTACTGTTGCAGTTATCTGCTAGCTCAGTAAGGATATAAATGTGCATAGCAATGGGAAAGTTGTCTTGCTGAACACAATCAAATACAGCAGGATTTAGCATTCCTTTTCTGGGAGCTATTTTACTGTTATCAAGACAGAAAATAACAAACTTACACCCTATGGTTTTCTCTCTGAGAAGAAAAGAGAGTTGGAGGCTCTGTGGAGCCATCTGGGTCCTCCGTTTTTGTCTGGGAAGACTTCAGATACCCTGGAATAAATAACTGTCTTACCAGTTACTCTGGTTTAGATCATTCCTTCTATTCAGTCTGATGTTCCAGTTATCTTCCATAATAAAAAGGCTTCAGAATCTTTTGATATTTATCAGAAATCTTAAGTTTTATAGATTTGTTTTAGCTGGTCTTGACACAAGTAACACGAATTTGGGGAAAGAGAAAGTGTCAGCATCTGTGTATGGGCAGTCATTCATGACTAAATGTAATGGAGCTGTATGACTTTGAAGTGATTGACGTCCACTTTCAGTCTGTTTTTATCCATCCTCTTGAAATGCCTGTGAGTGAATCTCCTGGCCAGGAAACATGGCCTTGTGCCAAACCAATCCATATTTTATTCTGCTGCAGATTCCAGGCAGGAACTCTGCTTTTTTTCTTTCATTTCCAGGGTATCGTATCAGTAAAGATAATAAAACCTGTTGATACATCGGACTCTGTAGTTATCTCCTTTCTGAAAACTGCTCCTTCGTATATAGTCTGCTTTGATAATCATCTTCTGGAGGGAGACACTGTTGCCCTAATTCACAGGGCTTTCTCCTGCCAATGTTTGCTTCTTGCTGGCTGGGAAGATGTTTCTTGTTTAGTTTGGGTGCCCAGTCATCAGTAACTGTGGGGAGCACTGGAGTCCTCTCACCTGTAATCCTTGTAACACCTCATGGGGAGCAAACTCTTTTGTGTTGTGGGTTTGGGGTTTCACTGAAGTCATAACTCCAAGGCTAGCTTGTGTCTTAAGTTACTGAAGTCTTTTTAATCTCTACAGTCCTTAATTTAAGTATATCTGAAGTACAATATGAGTGAAGACTGGCTTGAATTTGATTTTGAACATTTTAGGCAAGCATTTTCTCTGCTTGCCAGACTGAGCAGAGTTTGCTCTAACTGTGTTGCTCTCACTTCCAGGTATACGTGCCCTTTTGTGGAGAAGTTCTCTATTGATATCGAGACATACTACAAAACCGATCCGGGAGAGCACGTCAATGTTTTCAACCTTTCTCCTGCAGAAAAAAGACAAACCATTCTAGGTGAAGAGCCCTTTTCTTTTCCTTTATTCTGCTTTGTGTTGTGTAAAGGATTTTTCTTGGTATGTCCCACCTCCCTGTCGTGTCCCATCCACCCCCAAACATGGAAATGCACACCCATCAGAGGTTTGACTGCTGGGCAGGGTTACATCGAGTAGAGTGAGAACACCTGAGTTCTCTTCTAAGTTTGATGTAAAACTCCTGTCTGTAAAAGGAAGTGAATGCCTTTCATGCTTTGAGACCTCGCTGCACATCTAAAGATTTGAGGGTTAACAGAAATAACCACTGAAGAGGAAAATAGTGCTGTGTGATTGAGTATCTCCTTTGTGTATATGAAGAACGTTCCTATCTGCATTTCTGAAAATGGAAGGTACATTTCATTTTGCTTCCTCTTCTCTTAGCATTACCTTGTGCAGATTAATACTCCAGCTTCACAGCTGTCTGGGAGATTGCATTAATGAGCCTTACATTTGTAAGGATTGAACAAGAGAAAAGGCAAAAACAGGATAACCTGTCGAATGGCAGAAAATGGCAAGTGTTAGAGCACCCCTCTGTCTTGCTGTCCATGCTGCCTGTACCGACAGCATCTGCTGGAGCCCAGCTGCACGGCAGAGTGCTGGCACGTTCAGCCCTGCAGAGACGAGGCATCCCTGGGGCTGCAGAAGGGATCCGAGTTCAGGCTGGCCCAATGGGAGCCCTGGGGAAGGACACCTAGTGGCTGCTCTGGCTCCTCAGGCTCTGTTGACAAACTGACCGTGGTGGGTAATTGTGCAATTAGACTTGAGTGTTACTTCATTTAGACTG
This sequence comes from Lagopus leucura, assembly GCF_019238085.1. NCBI lineage: Eukaryota > Metazoa > Chordata > Aves > Galliformes > Phasianidae > Lagopus > Lagopus leucura. The sequence continues at coordinate 4,665,835 of NW_024962260.1, read as the reverse complement.
CTTGTGTTAAACTTCACTTTGCTTGTCTGCAATTCCTAAGCCTATCTCCCTGGCTTTCGGTCTGAGCACACAGGTTTGAGTCATGCTGCCATGCTGAGAATGTTGGAAGAGCAAAGGGAGATCCTGCTGCTGAGGTCTGGGGTCGGGGTTTCAGATCTTTGCAGTGGGAACAGAGCAAGCATATGTTGATTTCCACTTCTCCATTGTTGAAGCATTAATTAGGACAATTTGGATTTGCATTGAACTTTCTACCTTCCCTATTACATCTGGTGTAGCAGTAAGGTTTGAGGAGTTAACAGTAATCTCATGTAATGGGTTCCAAAGATACAACATTCAGAGGCAGCCCCTTTTCCATAACAGTAGTCGGAAAAAAAAGGAGGGGAGATGCTGTGTTTGACAGTCTCAGATTAGGCAGAGCTGTATCACGGTTAGTCGTGTTTGAAAAACTGAGAGATGGAATAGCAAAAAAATATATTTTTGGAGCTGGAAAGAGAGGAGTGAGTAGATCTGCTGTGTACCTGTAGTGACTGGGCAGAATGATTTGGAGCAAAGCCTTGGTTTGCTGGTTCTGTGCATACAAGTTGCTCTGGCAGAACTGATCTCTACCCAGCAGCAGCATGTAAACAGTTTAAATATCAGTCATATAAGTGTAAGTCAAAAAGAAACTAAATTGCTATGATGCTTCTGGTACTGGTACTGGCTAAAACAAATAACTCCTGGAAAATGTTTCTTCTTTTATTCAGGAAATGTCTATCTACTTCTGTTTTTTCTACAGATCCTATTGATATAGTTAAAGATCCTATCCCTCCACATGAATACAAAGCTGAGGAGGATCCAAAGCTGTATAAATCAATGAAGACTAAAAGAGGCCCTCTATCAGAAGACTGGATTCAAGAGTACAAGAACAACCCTGGGAAATACCCCATCATGTGTGCATATAAACTCTGTAAAGTCGAGTTCAGATACTGGGGGATGCAGTCAAAAATCGAGCGGTTTATCCATGATGTTGGTGAGCATTTATAGACTTGCAAGGTTCACTGTCGACTCATTAATGTTGTTTCTGAATTGAAATACAGTGTTGAGGTATGTGCAGTGTGTGATATCCCAGGATTCTCAGATCTGATTGCTCTTTTGCAGGGCTTTTGGTCAGTTCAGAAAAATGTAGTTCTATTACTTACAGTCATGGCATGCATGAATTTGAATCACATGCGGCCATCTAAAGGGTTTCAAGTTCATTTTTTTAAATAAGGATTTGTCTGTTAAACTTGGATCTCTTTCAAAACGGGCCATTTTTCTTTATTTTCTATATTTCCTATATCCTCAAGGGCAGCTCAAGGAAATGAGTTTCGACTATGAGTCCTAATTAGTCCCAGGAAACCAACCCCTGGATCCTGCCTGCCTTGTGGTGGGGCAGGTGGGTCTTTGTGTGGCCTTACATTCTGTGTTCCACACTCCCCACCTCACTGTGCTATAACACACCATGGGGCACTGACAGCTCTCAGTTGTGAGTAAATGTGCTGCTTTGATTGATGCATCATTCTTAGGTCAGTGCTTTTAAGGAGGCAGCCTATTGTTTGTGTTCCAGAAGAAACTAAGTGGGGACTGTGCAGGTAGTAGCAATACTGGCAGTAATTTGTTCTTGCAGAAAATCTATACACAACAGTGACAGACTTTGTGAGCCTTGCCACGGGAGAGAGGCTCTATGGCCAGGTGGGTAACTTAAAGAATGTTTTAAAGAAACATTCCTATCTCAAAAGAAGTGCAGAGCAGTGTCTGTCCCAAGGAAGACTATGTAAAGGATGCTTCCTGCTTTCTGTCTACAGTGAATTTTCCTCTACAGCTGTCCCTTTCCATATGCAAAGCTTCTTTGAAGGACCTGATGCTAGAAGTAAATAACTTTATAACTCTTCTTAGTGATACTCTGCTCCTGAGAGCTAATGTGGAAAACACTGATAGAGCAGTGGAGAATGCTGCACAACATTTTTGAACAGTCACAGTTTCCTTTCTTAGAGCCCCCTTGGTTTTACTTATCCACAGATGGAAGTTTTTCCTGCTATAGGCTTCTTTACAAGTGGCTCTCTGCAACGAACTCCCTTGGTGCTTCAGAGACATGGGTTAATTTAGTGTGTGCTGCAAAACATGGGGGCAGAATAACAACTCCTTTGTATCTGCTAAATGAAAAAGAAGCATGTGACTCCTCTAGTTGTTCAGAGGTGTTTGGCATAGATTAAACCGTGGTCCCTTAGAAATGCCTCTTTTGTGTTTCATGAAAGATTGCCTGCCATTTTCCTCTTGATTGAGGCTTTGCAGAGAGCCCAGCCAGCTCATTGTCTGCCTTTCAAAAGCCTTTCCACTCTGTTACAGTGATGGCAAATACTGTTTTTCAAAGTGGTTAAGATGCATAAAATGAGAGAAGACTTTAAGGCAAGACAAAGCTGAGTGAGTAAAAGTGAAAGCAAAAGCTTTGGGGGTCTACAAATGTGTAGCCTTCCTGTGGATGGGGCAGCCCTGGACGAGCGCTCTGAGTGGGAAAAGTGTCTGAATTTGTGTGCAAAGGATGGCTGGGTGTGAGGGTGTTTAAAGTGGGAGAATGGGAGCTATGGCAGACTGGCCAGGCTCGTATACTGGGTCATGGACTGAGCTACTCAGGTGCTGGAAATGTTTGTCTGCCAGCTCTTCCTTGGCATTTCTTTGCTGGCTCCTCTGCTGCTGGCTTCTGCAAATCTGATCCTTGGGGAATTAGCTCTCCCTATGCAGGGTCATCAAATGGGGAGAAAACTGAGGCAGAAATCCAGAGCAGGGTTGAAACTTTCCCTGAGGTGGGAGCAGTCCTTCAGTGGTGCAAACTGTAACTAGAGAATGACCTGTGGGAAGGAAACTTCTAAGTTAAGAGCTGGATGGGTTGTTATATGTGGAGGGGCTACTGAGTGCAGAGGGAGTGACTGGGGGATGGTGTTGAAATGTTCTCAGTCTTACTGAGTGCAGCAACCTTTTTTTTTGGATGACTAATTGGACAGTTACTCAGTGCTTTGACAGTCCGACACACAAACTAAAATTGTGGGCTGTTAGTCTGCTTGGCTGTAATATTTGTGTGCTTTTTTACTCCTTACCCATAGAATTTAAGTTTAATTGGGCTGGCACTGCATAATGTTCTGCTCCCACTTGCTTCCTAATCGTGCACGTGGGCTACAGTTCTTTTGTTGCTAAACAAGAGTGTTGACTGTATATTGATTATATATGGTGGCAAAGTGTGTTCCCATCCCAGAAACCAGAACTTTGAGTAAGCCAGTGTGTCTTTGGCTAAATGTGCCCAAATTGTTGTGCTCTGATGAGGTGGAAGAGGTTTTAGAAAGCTGTTTTGTAGAACTCTGTCTTCATTTAAGCACTCCAGTACAAGAGTTCATCCAGATGAGCACTGCCCACTGTTACCCGTAGGTAGGCTTTGGTCTTTTGAAGAGAAGGTGGATCGCGATTAGCACGATACAGATGTGACAACACGCTTCCCTTTGTGAGAGGTCTGAGCAAGGGAAGGCAGGGAGTCAGCAGATACAGCTGCAGTCACCTTTGATCAGATACAGTCAGACAGCCAGAACTGCGCTGACAAGGATATCAAATCTGCTGTGACCATCAAGGAAATAATGTTGCGTGGAGAAAATCAGACATCCTTTATCAGCTGCCAGGAAACTGAGAGAGTGCATTATAAAAGCTCTGGGATGTTGCCACTGTGTGCATAATCGATGGGCATCTGACCAGTTGCTTTATGTAGACGGTTGAAGGAGATCTGGGCAAGATTTGGTGGTGGTTTTTGTTTGTTTTATTTTAATTGCTGTAGTTGCTACTTTTAATTCAAATTGAAAAACAAACCCAAGCAGCAAACAAATGCTTTTTAAGTTCAGCTATCCTTACTCTTGTCATATTCACTTACGCTTTCTTTTTTGAAATTAAGTTAAACACACCACATTCTACAGACAAGTCACTTACAAAAGCCAGCACCTGAAGGATTCAGCAGAGCTGGTGAGGTGGTGAGTTGAAAGGTGAATGATTTAAATGTTTGCACCCTGCTAGACTCTTCACAGATCATCTTTCTACGCGACGCAGTGGGAAATGTTATAATTAAATCAACACAAAAATGATGAATACTTCTGAACTCAATTTGAATGTGTGCTGATGTGCATGTGTGGCTTCCTTTTTTTTTTTTTTAACCAAAGCTTTGTGCACTTCAGAGAAATAATGAAGTATTGTTAACTACTCGATATCGAAATAATTAACAACTTGTTATCTACTACATGTTACTGTAATCAGCTGCTACCTGCATCTTTTCAAAACTTCTGTCATTCTCACTGACTTCAGTGGCTGACTTGCCTGCCAAGACTGTGGGGTTATCCATCAGTTCTGAAGAGGAATCATAGAATGGTTTGGATTGGAAGACTTCAGCACTGCGCCGCTGGGCATCTCTGATCTGTTAAGAAGAGTTTTTCACAACCTCACTCTGTTTCCTGATCTATGCCCTCCCTTTCACTTTCCGGATAAGCTTGTTTTCTCTGACATGTTGAGGAAAAACTGTAAGACTCAAATTTTTCCACTGCATCTGTTCAGACATGATGTCAGTCATTTGTAGTTGGATCTTGAATTCATATGACTGTGTAGAGGCTCATCAGCATTTGTTTTTCAATTTCTTCTGTACCTGGACAGCCTTGCTCTCTTTCAGATTTCTCCCTGTGCTTGAAAAAAAAAAGAGCAGCATTGATGGTGTCCCAGTTGAAGGCCAGAGGCTAGGAAAATAATCTCAGTCTTTTTGATTCATAACTGATCTGGAATGATGAATCATGCCATCTTGTTTTCAGAAGAGAAGGCTTTAGAAAGAATGATTTGGGGGATGTTTAATCAGCCTGACATGAGCAGTGCCAGTAGGGAGGTCCATAGATTCCATTGGGCTGGGAGCAGGTGAGCCCAAAGGACGGCTGTGATGTGAGCTATAGCAAAGGAAGGGTTTTCTTGGCTTTCTGTTGGATGTGATAAGAGTTTAATCTCTGTTTTTTAACCTCTGCTGATTGTCAGTCATAACAGGAGGTGAAAAAGGCTAAAATGTTCTCCTGCAGTTCTGCAAAAAGTAACCTGGTGGGGGAAATAACACTGAATCTTGGCTAAGGCTGAATAGAATTAAGTGGCCGATGCCCCTTGTTCAGCCCCCAGAAGGTCACATTCTGCTGGTTCAAGTGTGCTCCTGTTAAATGGAGCTCCCATCTGAAAGTCAGGCAGAGAACAGCATAAAATATTGATAGACTTAATCTTACTGTGCAAATGAAGTTCAGGTTGAGCTGATCCATCCTGTTAGCTGCTGATCTCTATGCTTGTTTCTTCCTGATAGGGTGGCTTGCGTTAGCTGGTGACATGGAGGACTAACTGAATTGCAGAGCAGAAAACAAAATGCCCAGGCCTGGAAAGAAATAAACGTAGAAAAATAAGCTTTTATATGCTTCAGATAAAAAAGAAAAAAAAAAAACAACCTGCTGAAAACAAAGATAGCCTTTAGGCATAAGATCACAGAAGGCATGACAGTAGTGAGATCTAAGGGTCTCTTTACAACAGCAAAGCAAATATTGCTGGAAACAGCTTAGAACCCCTGTGCACTGGAACCATTATCCATGGTTTTAATGTTGCCTATTGATTGCTTGCTGTGGTGTAAAGGCAGCGGTGGCGCTGTGACCTGTGGTGCTCAAATAGGGTCTTGTTAGAGTTGAGTGCTCGAGCACCTGCACACCAGCAGAGAGTTGCAGCCCACAGCCCTGCTGCTGCCCTTGGCGTGTCTGTCAGTTCACCACTGCCTCCCAGTAATTAAAGGGGGAACAATATTCATTGACTGGTACCTGAGGATTGTCAGTATTTGTAGAAGCTTTTAAAAAGCACTGTTACTGCTGGGTGTTCCCATCAGTAATATATGACAGTTTGGAGCTTTGACCTGATGTGAGCTTTAAGCAGTAAAATAGGTTGAAAATCCACAGCAATCACTCTGCTCTAAAAGTCTTGGTGATGTGGTGATGTTGGCCGTTAGCTGCAAGTTTGGGGAGAGTTTCTCTTGCCTTGCGAGCACTGTGTGTTGATATTGAGATAGTTACTCATTTCAGTTATGTGACACATAGAAATCAAGTTTTAAATTGGCTTTACACACTTCATTTTTCTTGTGCTACGGAAGAGAGATCGTATCTGCAAAATAAAGTATGCTTTATTCCCTCCTTCCCTTTCCTTCCCATTCCATTCTCTCTGAAGCTTGTATTTGTAGTTTTTTATGTGTAGAAACCAAGTGCAGGGTTTCCAGGAAGAGGAGAGCTTTTGGTCATCTTAGCATAACCAATATGGGAAGCCCTTCTATCGTGTCCCATATTGCTGTGGATTATGTGGTAATTGTGAAGGAACCACTTGAAACAAGCCTGGGTTAAAAAAAATAATAATAATTTTTAAATGTGATTTTGTTGTTGTTGTTGTTGGCTTTGTAACATTCTTCTGGGAACATGTCCCACTCATGTTGAAGGCTGGATCTACGTGTTGCAACTTCCCAGTTTCATGAGGGTGCTATCTGTGGCCTGTGCCTGGCTCTTCCTTGGCAGAGCAGGCAATTGCAGGCAAAGTCTTGGATGTGGAATTATGCAATGCGTTCCCAAGCTAAAAGCAGAATACCAGCTAATTTATCAGTGGATGATTGTTTAGCAAGAACTGAGGAGGTACAGCACAGAAATGACTGATTTTCCAACCTTGATTGATACACAAACATCCGTATCTACAGCTCGATGTGTTATGTTGTCAACGCTTCTGTAATATCAATGCCACGGAGTCTTGAGGTTTTGGGGAAGGGAACACACTTCCTCCTGCAGCTCTCTAGCACTGCTGACTGGGGCATTCTGGCTTTGCAGGCTTGCGGAAGGTCATGGTCCGTGCCCATCGGCAGGCTTGGTGCTGGCAGGACGAATGGTACGGCCTCACCATCGAGGATATCCGGCAGCTGGAGAAAGAGGCACAGCTGATGCTGGCTCAGAAGATGGCCCAGTTCTGTGGTGAAAATGATCCTGAGCAGCACGGAGTCAAAGATGCTCCTGGTGAGAAGGACATTGAAACTGACACAGTTTCACCTGTGGACCCAGAAGATGTCTCTGGTAACAGTGAAACAGCCTCTGGGAGATCGCTCACCAAGCAGTGGTCCACCTCTTCCAAGTCCTCCCGGTCTTCAAAGAGAGGAGGTAAGATGCTTATCTGAACTGTGCTGAGGCTGGGCTTTAGGAAATTATGGCTGGCTGAAACCTTTGGGACAGTGCTTATTCTTTTTGTGGGCTCTTTCAGCTCTCATAAGAAATTTCTGCTGGTATTTCAGGCTCAGTCTTCTCAGGTGGCCTCCTGTGGGTTTGGAGATGTTTGTCATTATATATTATTATCCCATAACTGTGACTGTCAGAAGGGCATATGGCAAAATTCATATTGTGCTTTCAAGAAAGCCACTCTTGAAAGCACAGAAATTAGGAGAAGCAGTAGAACAGGAAGCAGCTGGGTAGCAGTGTTGGGTGTCAGAAAATGACAAACAAAGCAGCACAGAGAGGCTTTGGCCCTGTTCCCCAAGAGCCACCGGTGGCTTTTACAAGCCCTCATCCTTCAGCAGAGCTCCCTGCCTGCATGCTGTGCTGCGCCTGGCTCCGGGGTGCAGAACCCAGCAGCAGGTGGCAGTTAAGTGCTCATCCAGGAGGCCGTTACCAATGGGTACCTTGTGCCCTTGGCTGCAGTTACACCTTACTGCATGATGCTGCAGTGCAGCTGACGCACCGCAGGACTCCATCGGCTGCTGGAGAAACGAAGGCAGGTGCTGTGAAAGGACGAGGGGCTGGGGTTCGCTGCCTTTCACTAGTGGTAGTGCACGTTGGCTGTTTGGGAACCAAAACTCATAGCTAACTTGAAACCAGTTGAGACCATGGATCATGATCACATTCCCCTTTAAATACCATTCAGCAAGCTTTCAGGCTTTTGCTGTTAAAGCCCCAGCAGATACCCTGTTTAGGGTTCAGTTACAATGCAAGTTACAGGGAAACGGGGCTTGAATCCCCAGCAGCTCTCTCTCCTTTCAGTCAGGCGCAGATGGTAGATGGGGTAATAGCTCTCTCAGCAAGAGGGCAAAAATCTTGGTTTTTTGGAAGCCCCAGGAGGCAGCATTTCTTCCAGGGACGGTGGAAGAGGCATCTGGGTGAGTGAAGCTTATCCATTTCTCACATGTACTGAATTTTGGAGTTGATTCTCAATTTTTATTTACCACTCCATCACTGATTTCATCACATGGTGGATGAGATAGGAGCAGCAGTTTTACCTTGCAATGACTCACCAGTGAGCCCCAGGGAAGAACCTACCAGACGCTTCATAAATCCTTGTGTGGAGATAAAAATGCTACTTTGCTTGCACCAGGATGTTTTGGCAATGCGCCCATCTCTCGCTACACCCTTTGCTATGAACCCCCCTTCAGTGCTGATGTATTCATTGGCAGCTGTAGGTTTCAGACCCTTTAGGATTTTACTTGAAGGTTTTCGCTAAGAGCAAAGCGTGGATTTGTTTGAAACTGCAGACTGCCTCAGCTTTTACAGGAAAAAGTAATGGAAGAAATGACTTGTGATGTGCTGAGAAGTACGTCATGCAGATATTTTAATCTTTCTGGTGGCACATTAACATATGGAAGCAAGGAGGGCTGTGTCGACGCACCGCTACCTCCAACAGGAAAAAAGCAAACGCCTTTCTGCCAAAGATCTCAGTCCTTTCTATACCATGCGAGTGAGACCTCTGGTGATAGCAGGACCCTCATCGCCATCCCATATGTTATTATATGCTCTATTTTTAGCATCCATTATGCGAGTGCTCTGACGTCACAGCAGCGTGAATGGGCTGCGCTCTGCCAACCTCCTCGCTCCCAGCTCCAGAGGGGTGGGCGGTGGGGAGCTGGGGGCTGCCAAACCCCTGCTGGGCTGCAATTAGATGACTGTGCAGGGTCTCCTTCGTCTCCGCACGTGACAGTCAGGTAGCAGAATTGAAATTGGAAGCCTTTGGCTTACATGTTTAACGATGTTGCAGCAATAGCATGAAACGGCTCGTGCAGCTCTCGCAGGAATCGAAGCCTTTCGGAGGCTTTGTACTGTTAAATGAGAATTTCTCAGTCTCCTCGGGTTTTTGCTGTGTTGGGTGAGGTGTGCACTCCCCTCTGTGACATGCAAGAGGAATCTGAAAGGGGAAAAACCATGTAACTAATTTTTTGAGCCGTTCCCTTCACTGGACTACATTTCTGTGATGAGCTCAGACTCCGTCACTGCTGAAATATATCTGAAAAAATAGTGCTGTCACTTATTTCCATACAGTGTAGGAAAGTCCGGAGAGGGAAGAGAAAGGGAGCAGCTAGGTGTGAGGAAAGGGGGGTGAACAGGGACAGGAACCAAAAGGTTTGTTGGGTTTTCTCCTCGCTGCAGCAGGACAGCTGCTCCAACAGCTCCCCTCCGAAGTAGTTGGATAGCATGTTGTTTAAATCATTGAAGTTTAAAGTTTAAATAGATCTCTAATCCAATTTGTGTAGAAGCAATTTCCTTCCAGAAAAGAGATTATTTCTATCCAGGCTGCTCTGCTTAGCTACCCACCCAAAAGTTAGTGAAGCAGAGGCATGGCTTGTGTGCTGATTAGAGGAACGAAGAAAGCTTCCAATCAGCCTGCTTCCTTCCTAATTGCAAACTTTAAAACCCAGCTGATTTTGCACGTCCTACTAACAATTATAAATAGCTGCCATTCAAAATAGCTTAAGAGTGATACAAACAGCTTGCTTTAATGTAGCATCTTGCTGGCAGGTTATAACAACAGTAAACAAACAGGATCCGTAAAGTGGTACACTGACATCACATCAGCATCATCAGGGTTTTGTGTTTTTAATATTGCAGCAGTGCATTTTGGCAGAGAACACACAACTCTTCCTCCAGCAAAGATCATGTTGGGAACTCTCTGTCTTGTCGAAGTAGCGTTTCGCATAAGGCTTTTCTGCTTTTTCCAGCAAGTCCCTCACGCCATAGTATCTCAGAGTGGAGGATGCAGAGCATTGCCAGGGATTCAGATGACAGCTCAGATGATGAATTCTTTGATGCACATGGTATGTGGAACCTAAATCACCTTGTTCATTACCTGAAGCGGTGGGATAAGAGGGCGGAAAGCATGAGCTGTGGGGAGTGTGTGGGGAAGGAAGCGAGACTTCAGTGCTTTGTTTAGGGTCTGTTCCTTTCTAACCAAGCTGTCTGCAGCATCAGTGCAGCTTCTTCGAGCTTCCCCAGCACTACCCAGCAGATTCCTGTATTTAACACGGCAGCATTTCAGATTTATTGTGATCTATCTGATGTGATCTTGAGCAATCTTAACCTTTTGGAGCTGTATTTTATTTGTTGCAAATGTGTGGATGAAATTTAGCAATGCTTACTGCTCTGTGGGTGTGTCTTAATGATTCTGATTCAGTAACACTGATGTTTTAATAATTTTTTTTTATCAGTAAAGGATATGATTAATTGTTCTGACTGGGCCTGAAGAGGCTGAAGTTCGCTTTAATTAACTCCTTATCCTCCTGTTCCTGGAAGTACAATAATGAATGCAACAGGGTAATTCATGTGCCAAAATTAATCAGTGTTGATTCCAGAATTTCCAAAGTAATCTTGACTGCTCACATTTGGTGAATTCTTTGGTGTTCTTTCTTCTTTTTTTCCATGTAATTATACGAAGAAGCTTTGTTCCACTGCATTCATTTTATATGTTGTACTTAATATGTATGTAAGCCTGGGAGGCTCTGTCTCTGCCGACAACAGATGGACTCCTCTCAGCTTGTAATGCTAATCTAAGTTACATGTGCAACGTGTGCTGATGAAGTTGGTGACCTTTCTCTGAAATGAAATTGTGAGAAGATCACACCCCGATTTTGTAAAGCAGAATTTCAGTGATGTTCAGCTGAAGTTCAGATCCACAAAACTGATGGTATCTTCTAGAGTTCTCACATCAAGTATTTAGGCATGCATCCCAAATGCTGAGGTAGAAAGTGGCCAGGATGCCTGTGAGTCAAAGTGATGAATTCATCTTGTTTGGAAAGAGAAGGGCCAACTTCAGGTCAATTTATTGACTTATATAGCACCTACAGAAACGGTAGAGGATTTATTGTAGCAATATACATAACAAGAAAAGAGGAATGAGTCATTGAAATGGCATCACTGCTATCCACCCCTTTTTTTTTTTTTCCTCTTTTTAATTACTCAGTAATAAAAAGGAGATAGATTGAGATAGATGTTTGGGATTCAGGCCCATGGGGAATCCCAGGAGCGCTCCTAAGGTCCCTAGGAGGGAGAAGTAACCCCAGCAGCAGCCAGGAGGCTCGTCGTGCTGGGAGACGCAGGGTCAGTGCTGTGGGAAGTGGAACTGATCAGGGTCAGCAGCCAGCAGAGCTCCTCAGCAGTGATTCCCATGGACACACACGTTCCCTCACCATGCAGTGGGTGCACTCTGAGCTCGGGGAGGTTTCTTGTCTTGGACTTCCCACTCATCCTTGTTCACTGAGTCTTGTTAAAGAGGTGACGAGTACAGTAATATCTGATTCCTATCCCGTAATAAATGCTAATAATGGGAGTAATATCCCTTTCAGCGATCACTTAGGTAGCAATAAGGGCTGCAATTAAACCTCTCAAGGAAATAAGTTCAATATTAAACTTAAGTTGCTGAAGGAGCTTTGAGTGCAATCTTCTTAATTCTCCGCCAGCACATGTTCTGCACGCACGTGCTTCCCCTTGCTGGGAACAGGTACTCCACGCTCCCTCGCGTGGGGCACAGAGGATTTACTCAGCTTTTTCCATAGCTGAAAAAGGAAATGGCATGCCAGTACGAAGTTTCCAGGTTGCTGTCTTTCTGTGGTCAACGTGTAAATAGAAACTCCTAAAAATAATTGGTCTTTGCTCGGCCGTGCACTCAGACCTAGCTAGATACACTGAAAAGAATAATAAATTTCATAATCTCTTTGTTTCCTGATCCTGAGATTCTTCCAACTGATTATTTTCTTAGTGACTGCACAGCACCAAGAAAGGGAGAACCCTCGTTTGGGGCTCTAAAGATTTTAGATCAAGACATCTGTAATTGCTGCTGTTATTATTATGTTTATCACAGAATCACAGAATTGTAGGGGTTGGAAGGGACCTCCAGAGATATCTCTTTATGAAATTTATGAACCCAAAATTTTCAGGAAAGGAATAATAAGCACAGTGCAATAAATAAATTAGAAACCAATTAACCTCTGTAACAGTTAAAGACACATCCCTAACATAGGGAAAAAAAGAAAAAAAGAAAAAAAAAAAAAGAGAAGGAACCAGCAACTCATAGCAAAAGCACTGCTGTAAGCCTTCAGCTGCTGCTGTTGGCTGTGGGTTCAGGTACAGCCCCGGGGCTCTGCTCCTCTTCCCACAGCATGTCCTGGTGAAGCACTGAGTGTGGGAGCTGTGGGAGTGCTCTGCAAGGGGCTCAGCCCTGTTCACCTTCCTGGATGCTGCCAGGGAGTGTTTTAGAGGCTCTGTCCCTTTTATGCCTCTTCCTTTTCGTTGCATTTCTCTGAAGGTAGTGTTCTGGGGAGCCTTGTTCTTTACCAGCTGTAGCTGAAATTAGCCTGGGAAGAAGCTCTTGAGGTAGGAGGGAAATAGGAGGGAAACGTGGAGGCAGTGTGGCTTGTCTCCTGAGGAAATCAGGCTAAAGATAGCCGGTGGAGTTCAGTTTCCTTTGTTACTTCTGCCTTTTTAGGTATTTGGTCCTGTTAACAACAGCGATTCTTATCACTGCTTCCCCCAAAGACCTCACTCAGTTTTCACATAACTCAGGGAGGATCCCAACAGCAAATGTTGCTTTGTCCTCTCCTATATGGAACCTGCTGGCTGCTCAGCATCACCAAGCAGCCATACAGGGTCATGCTGTGCAGAAAGTGCGGCCGGAAAAATGTCTAACTTTGTACTTCAAATGGTTGTTCTAAGAACCTGTGTCATGTTTTCCACACCTTAGGGCTTTTGTTTGGAAACAGAACCCTTTCGTTGCACGTTCTTGACTTTTTCCAAATAGGCTTCTTTTCCTACATAATGAAAGCTGAGAAAGTATCGTGTTTTATTATGACTTAAACCATCAGGATGTTTGTAAGGTTACAGATAGCTATGGGGTCTTTTGATTAAAATTCTGTTCTGTGCTCTTGTCTGTATACATAACTGTATGTGTGTGACTCAAAAAATCTGTTTTTTAAAGAGGACTTGTCTGACAATGAGGAAATGTTCCCGAAAGAAATAACCAAATGGAGTTCCAATGATCTGATGGATAAAATTGAAACCCCCGAATGTGATGATGTCCAGGGTAATTTTTTTTTTCTTAAGTCAAAACCGCATGTGATATTTCACGGTCTTTCCAGGTCACTTTTACAGCCCCATTCTGAGCAATGTAAAACTTGTTATCTTCATCTCATGATCGGAGAAGCTGAGGCAGAGCATAGAAATGACTGCCTAGCACTGCTGGAATGGCGCTGCCTGGTGGGAGATGGGAGAAGGAAGCTCTTGGTTCTCTTCATTTCCCATGTTGGTTAGGTTCCTTTGTGTGACAGGCAGGATTCATTCATATAATGATGAATACTTTGCCTCTGTCTTGAATTACTTCAGTTTCTCCTTACTTTTCTCTTGCTCCATCCTTTGTTCTTATCTGTACCCACCTCAATTTTTTTTTCAATTTTTTTTTTTCTGCTCATCCTTACGAAACTTTGGAAGGAATTGGACTCCTCAGCTAGCTCGATTCATATAGCAACACAGTGAAGGATGACACTTAGGCTTTCTAGTACAATGCTGTAGACACAGACATGTGAGTGCCTCAGATCTCTGCTCCCCCAGTACAGTTGCAGTGGTTCCTTTTATTTCCCACATATGAATCACTTCTGAGAATTGTGCAGGGATTTCCCATTGATGCAGTGCCTGATGAAATGAGGATGCTTGGGTCGCTGTAAGGAGAGTAGAACTTGCCAGTGTCCTGAAGTGCTTATTAAGGTTATGAGAAATTGCTGGAAAATAAGTGGCCTGGCATTGCCCAGGTTCTCAGCTGGAAGGATGGGGGAGGGAAGGAGAGGGCAATTTGATGAAATAATTAAGGCAATCTGTGGCAAAGAGGCTGAGAGGCATTGGCACAGTCTGCCTCTGAGGGAGAGTGTCTTTGCCAAAGTGTCTTGCATTGCTGACATTTTAAACCTCTGTGCTTGCAGGTGACTTGTATCATGAGACATCAGCAGAGTACCACGTTGGCTCCAGTGTGGAGAGGCTCAGCATCATTGAAGTAAGCACTTTGGTTTCTTATAACAAGATCCCTTGTTGCTGGAGAGTCTCCATGTGGGGTAAATGGGGTGAACTGCTCTCTTCGCTGCGAGTGGTGTCTTGTCTTTGTGTATCATTTGAAGCCACACTGGTATGCTGTGTACTCCCTGGCTAGGCTTAAGGGATTATTTCACCTGCCTTTTGAGCATCAGATAGAAAATTTTCAATCGTTTGCAGGCAGTGTCAGGTATCCAGCTGGAAAAAACACTGATCCTGTGGGGATAACAGCTGCCTGAGGCACTGCTGGTAGAACTGCCCTGATAATGCCAAGTGAGCTAGTGGAAACAGGAGTGCTGTGTAACTGCAGGCTGCAGTAGTCCCACTGACACAGCTGAGCTGCAGCCCACTCATTTGAACTGCTCAGGGCCTTGTTTGGAAACCAGTTATAGCACAGTCTGTATCAGAGCTCCGGATAAAATAAGAAATGATTACCCCACTGGCTTTCCAGTCTTGGAGTATGCAGGTTTTTGCAAGCCAGTGTCCTAGTGAGATGTCCCTTAGAGTCATGGTAGTCATCCTGCCCCCCAGGCAGTGCCTGTTTGTGCTGCACAGCTGATGTGGCTGCTTACAGAGTCCATTGTGAACTGCTTAACTTATGTTATGGTCAGTTAAAGACTTAGATTTGATGTTATGTTATATCTTAGATTTGATATTATTCTACATGCTGGGCTTTTGTTGTAGAGACTGAGAGCTTGAGGGCTATGGGGAAAGTGGGTTGCTGGAGATGGAGTGGTTCTAGCCACCTCAGGTGAGCTGTCTGCAGCTCACAGCCCTAAGATTTCATGCAGAAAGTGAATTGGTGCAGAGGAGTTGCTGTCTTCTTCAGGTAGTCTCCTCAAGTCATTCTTGTTTCTGGCTTAATTTTAGGAAAGAAACTTGAAAGAGAGCTGAAAATGCCTTTTCCCTGTAGTTGTTCACAAGTAGTCCACTAAAACAGTTTGAAATTTCTAGCCACCTCAGCAGGGATTTCCTGTTTGGAAACTCCCTCACCAAAAGGTAGCCCAAGATTCAGTTGTCTTACACGAATCCAGATCTTACAGGAAAGTTCTAAGTAGCCACCACCACCCCTAAAGTAATCAGCAGTTGCTTGCATGTTCCCCACTTCCTTTAAGAGCAGAGGTTAATGAACTGGAAGGGAACGGCGCCTCCAAATGACTGATAAACCTCCGGATGACCTGAGCTTGGTGACTCATGTTGTTCTCCGAATGAGCACTTAAAACATTTGTCTGAAAGCAGTGCTCAGATGCAGAGAGGTCCTCTGATGCCTCCAGCCAGGGAGAAGTTCACCTTGCAAGCACTGTAAACTGGAATTGGAGAAAGTTTAAAGAGCAGACATTAATATAATGTAATGGTGCTAAATAATTAAAGGCTGTTCTTGTGCAGGAGGTCTGGAAAATCTTTATTACAGACTTGGATGTGAATTTTAATGCTTCTGGTGGGCTGCGTATTAACACATGCTTTAGCATTTACCTGGTAAAAATGCAAGCTAGCTGTTAGGTTGCTAATGTGTGCCTGGGCATGCTTCCCTCCCACCATTGTGTTTGTCAGGGGCTCAGTCACTGCTCAAAAGACAGCAGGTGACTAAAGATGTTAAAATAAGAAAAAATTGCCCAATGGAAAATCCTGCTTGCCCCCCACTCCCCCCTTTCCCACCCACTCCTGGTGTCTTCTGCAGTGCCTCAGCAGGGAGTTGCCTTCCCCTGGGGAAGCAGCCAGGATGTCCTCAGAGGTTGTCTCTGCTAGCATGTGGGGTGAGACACAGGAGAAAGGATCAGTACCTGCTTCTGCATGTCACAGGTTTTGGGGTGGGGGGATTAGAGTCTGCAAAGGAGCTGTTAACACTAAGAGCCCCGAGAGTGGAGAGATACCAAAAATAGGTTATGTTCCATTGCGTTATAACACGTGACTGACACAAATGGATGTTCTGGACCTGATCTTAGGGCGTCAGGATCAGATTGAGAGCTGTTCTGCTGGGAAACTTAACAATAACCCTCCCTGGAGTTCAGATGCAAACTGCAACCTGTCTTTTAAGGCAAGGAGTTTATTCAACATCGTAAGTGAACGACCTGGGCAGCCACTATGCAAACCTGTGGTGTGTCTGTATAGCAGCCACTGAGCCAGTTGTTGGCCAGCCCTTTGGTTATGGAGAACTTTTTTATAGGGAGGTTTTTTCTCTTCAGTTCCTTTTTGCCAACATTATAAGCAAATCTGAAGTCTTAAACCTATTTAACTAGTGCATGTGTTGTAAGTACCATGTATGAGTTTGGGGGAAAAAAGGTGATAAAATTTCCTTAAAATCCGTGTGGGACAAATATGATTTCTTTGCAAAACCAACCTTTCTACTTTGCTCTGTTCATTCCCACCTAGGATGAATCAGTGCAGCCATTAATGCAGCCAAGTAAAATCCATGTCCTCCTCTTAGTACTCCATGGAGGGAACATCCTAGACTCGGGAAGTGGTGATCAGAGCTCTAAGCAAGGGGATGTCAACACCATCACGACTGTCTTTGACACGGTGATGAGGGTACACTACCCAGCTGCTCTTGGACACATTGCCATCAGGCTAGTCCCTTGCCCAGCCATCTGCTCCGAAGCCTTTTCACTCGTGTCCAGGTAAGTTGATGCTACTTTTTTTCAGACGTGTAAAATTTCATGCTTGTTTTTTTATTTTCTTTTTTGATCTGGCATTCATTGAATACTCTGCACATTGAAAGTTCTGACCACGCTACAAGAGTGTACTTATTAATATACTAGAGAAGCATTCAATCTCAATTTCATACTTAGCTGCAGTGAATACAGTAATCATGCAGCAAGACTTTTGTCATTGATTTACTCTAATTAATCCAATAAATACTGAGGCTCTAGTTCCTTGTCTGAAGGTTGTTCTATCCATGTAAGGTGCTGTCCTTGAAGATTTACGTTTGATGGGAGGGAAAGACTTATTAAATTTCTTATGTGTTCACTTTGGAGTAAATGGCCATTCTGTCTTGTGGCTTTTTTTTTTTTTAACAGTCCTCACAACTGACTGTACTGCTTGTAAATGCTTTTCCCCACTCTGCATCTTAGTATTTCCAATCTCTCTTGCTCTATCCAGCCTCAGCCCATATAGTTATGATGAAGGCTGCCTGTCCAACAGCCAGGATCATATTCCCCTTGCTGCCCTCCCTCTGCTAGCAACATCATCACCTCAGTACCAAGAAGCAGTAGCCACAGTGATCATCAGAGCCAACCAGGCCTACAGCGAGTTCATCAGATCCCAGGAGGGCATGTCGTTCAATGGCCAGGTGAGCCACAACGAAAGGAAGAGCAAGTGAAGCAATTTCCTTTTGAAGCTCTTTCCATTCATTTCTCGGGATGGATGGAAGCGCAGAAGTGTTGAGCTGCAATAAATGTGCTTCCATTGCTTTCTGAAAGAGAGATTATTGCTTACGCTCTGTCTTGAACCTTTGGGATTCAAAGTAAAGTCAGAGCTTGTGTTGAGAAATGAAGCTACAAGGCTGTGAAGTTAATCAGTTTTCAGCATGACACACTTTTCCAAATCAGGAAAGCTACTTTTGCTACTCCCATTGCAAACCAAGGATGTTTCAGTGTTCCCCTCAGCAGCTCTCACTAGAGTCGTCTGTCACAAATACAGGTTTCTTTTCCGAGGTGGCACAAGTCCTCTGTCCTGTAAAATACCATCACTGAGCATCACACTCCTGTGAGCAGAGTGACCCTGTAGCCCAAGTGGAATTTGAGCTATTGAACAGGCTGTGCATGTTGTGCATATTATCCACCCTGAGCTTGTTCCCAGCCCCAAGGCTGCAGAAAGCCACCTTCTGCTCAGGGCTCTCAGTGCTGTGTTGTGCCTATCTACTGAATGCTCTTGGAGGCAGGACAGCATTATCTCTTGACAGCACAAACAGGGAATAGAAGCACAGCAAAGCTTGCCTGAGGTGGTGTGGGCAGCTGGTGAGGAGGGATTCAGGCTTGCTTTTTTGACCCTGGACTTAGGGCCATAGATAGTCTCTGTGTTGCTTTCACCTTGCTCTGGTTGGCAGATGGGAAAAGGCAGAACATGATAGCTGTGCTGGCTAGCAAGAGTCTGCAGGGTATGAGCGGATGTTTTCTGACAAAATAGTCTTACTGGTAAAAACACTGGTTATCCTGTTACAGCAGCTTTTCCAAGTATAATCCAGCACTCCTTTTAACTGTCATCTCTGAACTGAAGTCCAAGGGCTCTTCCCCGCCCCATCTCTGTTGCCTTTTTCAGGTCTGCTTGGTTGGGGACTGTGTTGGAGGAATTCTGGGATTTGATGCCTTATGCTACAGCAATCAAACTGTGTCTGAGAGCCAAAACAGCAGTCGAAGAGGGAGTGTTGTGAGTGTCCAGGTAATGCTGTGCCTGCTGGGAATAGGTATGCTGGCCACAGCCCCTGGTTTTAGTGAGCATCTTTGCACAAAACAGCAAAGTCTGTCTTTGTAATTGATGGCCAGCAGGTGTGTCTTAGTGTGTGTGAATCCCAGGACTTGGTGGGCTTTGCTGTGAATGAGATTTTGATGTAAATGTGTTGAGAAGGATGGAAGGAGGAGGATATAATGTGAATGATTCAGTTGTCAGAGTGATAAGTCCATGTGTTTCAAATCCCAGGATACCGACCTGCTATCTCCTGGAATAACAGTGAACAACAGCTATTGCTCCAGCGGCTCTAATCTGGAAGCCAGCAGACACCTCAGCAGGAGCAACATTGATATTCCCCGTAGCAACGGAGAGGATCCAAAGAAGCAGCTGCCACGGAAAAGGAGCGATTCGTCAACCTACGAACTGGACACGATAAAGCAGCATCAGGCCTTCCTTTCAAGGTAAGATTTCTAAGGAACAGAGCCAGCAGTGCTCCGGAGCTGAGATGGTGCACCTGTGAAACTCAAATGTTGCTTTGTTATCCTGTGTCAAGGAAGGTGGAGGAAAACGTTATTTTAGATTAGAGGAATATAGATTTCATTGAGTATGTTGCATATACAAAAAAAAACTATCAGCGCCCTTACTCAGCAGCAGTGAGAGAATCCAGCTGCTCTACTGCATCAGTATGACAATGGAACAGCTCTTTATCCTGTTTCTGACTGCCCAGAAAGGTAACTGCTTTTTTCTGTGCTGCAATTGCAGCGTGGAGGTCATATGGCAAATATGTTAACAGCATGAATGAAGAGAGTGAAGCAGAATTGTGACTCTGATATTGTTTTAATTTCAAAGGATCTCCAAAAGCTGACCTGTTGTCACGAGTAGAGGGCTTAGAGTGCTCTTTAATTTTAGCTTAGTTCAAGTGTGAGATTGAACTGCATTGTCCTTTCCTGTCACAGTAATAGGTTTCTGGTAGGTCAGTCACATGCTCTGAGTAAGTAATCGTGAGCCCCTCACTGGTTAGTTGGTTCATCTCTACCGTCCTGCATGACTGTTTGGCAAAATCATCCTTGCCATTACATGAAGCAGGAGCAAGGGATTGGGTTTTGTCCTCTGCCAGAGCTGCTCCATTGTACCTAGGTTGTATTTCAAATTTGTTACTCGCTATCAAAGCTCTCAGTATCACATTGCAAAGCTTCCTCAGATGGGCTTTCACAACCGTATCTGTTAACATAACTGATAAAATTTTCATAGTGATCTTTCCATTGCTGCTGATCTTTTGGGGATTACTTCTGCAAGCTCAGAGGCTTTTTCTGGCTGAATCACTTCGCTCAGCCTGTGTAACTGGACAGCCCATACCTCTGTCTCCTATAGGACCAGAGGAACTGTATCATTCTCCTAATCCCTCTTCCCTCTACATCCCCAGCATTGGGAGCAGTGTCTCCCCAGGCAAACACCATTATCTGCATTGTGACTATGTTCAGTTCTGTTCCTTTTGCCCCATGCTGAGCTGAAATCTCATCCCACTCTTCTGCTTCTCCTCAGTTACTTGCAGTGTTGTCCCAGCACAGGGACTCACGTTGTCCTGCCTTGTCAGGGGCCCATTTGCAAAAGATTCATAGCAGAACAGAGTTTTTGTTTTCAAAAAGGTAACTGCATTTACGAAAGACAAAACAGTAACTTTTCAGCTGTTCCTAGCAGGCTAATAAAAGACAATCAGTCTCTTGTTCGTACGTTATTGAAACAGCCTCCTGTAGTATAGGAGTCATGCAGAAATGTACTTTCTCTTCTGTGTTCTTGACCTCAGGAGCACAGGCTGAGCACAGGAAAGTGGGCTGGCATCTTGATGCATTTTGCATCTAGTTTAGCAGAGGCAGTGAGCCTGGAATGGCGAAGGGATTGTGCAGTGCCATCTGTCTTTTCAAACAGCTTTGTCCCAGTCTTTCATGCTCCATCTCTTAAGGAGCGTGCCAGCTCCCTTTGGAATGCATTTGAGGTGAGCCTGGAAAGGGCTGTCAGTGTTCAGTGTACTGATGGATTAGGGCACCTTTCCTTCTTTGGGGCTTTGCATCTTTCAAAATCAACCTTTAAAACCTGAGTCAAAAATGAGCCTCTCCCAAAGCTCAGTAACAAGATTTATCCTGGAAAAATGCATGAGCTCCGTTTGCATCTCTCCCTCTCTGGTCCAGGGCGCAGGGGCTCAGCCCTTCCTCTTGGCAGGGATCATCCAGCCCAGTCATTGGCTGAATGCCCCTTCAGTCTCTCTGTCATTAAATAATGATTTTCCCATATGAAAACCAAGCTCTGATGCTACTCAGCTTTGTGCAGGAGACTGGCAGGACTGAGCCAAGTTTTCCTAATGGGCCCAGCATTCTGGCAGCCTGGCATATCGGGGCCTTTCTCTCCGTGCCTATTGCAGATTTCAACCTGTGCCAAAGACACTAATTTTTTATTCATCTATCAGATCAACTCTCTTCTTTGGGATAATGCCCAGCAAGCCAGAGCAGCATCTGGAGATTACAATCACACATTTATTTTTAAATTCAGTCCTTCTGCACAACTACATTATTTCTGGCTGTGCTGTACTTGTATTATTGTAAATGAGTTGATTTGCTTCTGAAATTCATAAGCTCTTGTTTAATTAATGCACACAGTACATCTGCTGCTTTTTAAAGGGAGAACAGGGCACTGTACATTGCTTGGAGCATGATGGATTCAGAGTTCCCCTTGGCTCTCATTTCTTTTGATTGCAGAAAAGACTATCAAGATTCCAGTAAAATGAGAGGAGCCGTCCAAATTGCTTAGCAGTATGACTGTTCTCATTCTCTTCCATTCCCCACAAAAAGATGCCGTGGGAAGATGAGTGAATATGCAAAAAGCCTTGTACTTACCCTGCTGCAACACATCTGCCATCAGGATCCTTTCTGTTGCATGTTTTTTTGGATCACACTGTTGTTGCCCTGTCTTCAGCAATGCTGAACTTATTCTGAATAACTTTGTATTCCTTACATGCGGCAAACTTAATGTGTTGCAGTCTTGACAGCTAAAATAATTGTAGCTTCACCAAAGGTGGCTTGTTTTTAAATCTGTTTGAGCATCTCACATCCCAGCAGTGTGATCTCAGGGAGGCTTGTTCACATCACAGGAATGGGAACATACTCATTTTAGCTGTCACTGCTGTAACCTCCTGTTCCTCTTGCTTTTGACATCGCTGTTTTGACTTTGTGATCTCTATGCCTGCCATAAGTAAGCTGGTTATTTCCCCTGTGGATGGTAACCAGGAGAACAGCACTGTGATTGTGCATGTGTGCACCTTCAGAGAATACATGGCAGTGGGGCACAAGGAGAAGGTATTAGCACCCTTAGGGGGCGACAGCCAGCAGGATGCTGTCCCTGGAGTAACGTGCTGCTTGCCAAAGTTCTAAAGCTACAGATGAACAGCCCTATTTCCATGAGCCCCACGCTGTGGGACATCACTGCCCACTCGGGCAGCCACATGCTGCCTTCAGACATGGCCTGATGAGGAATTGCTGTGGCATGCGCTGGTGGCCACCTGGGACTCTGTGTTGGGGCTGGGTAGAGACTTACATTTACATCATCCCTGACTCCAGGCCTATTATCCAGCCTGGCTGTTTTGGTATTCATTTATCCTACATATTTTATAGGCCCCGTTCAAATGCTTTTTAAAATGTTTGAAAACACCCTGCAAAGTCACTGCTGGGAGTCTGTCCTCAGCTCTCCAGTTGCAACTGGTGACAGCCCAGCAAGGCTGCAGTCTGAATCTGTAGAATCTGGAGAGGAAGAGAAATTCAGCTGTATTGCTTTGGGCTGGTGAGAGAAGAATGTCAGAAAACCTTTTCTGAACCAGGTTATTAGTGCTACACATCTGTTATTTCACTGTTTTACCCCAGACCACGACCTCTTCCAAGCATGGGGGTGGATTCCTGGGCTTGTTGTCTAAGAATTCCTGTTTCCCTTTCCTTAGTGTCCAACGGATATGTGACGTCAAGTCTTTGTTGTAATGTTATGTATTGGCCAGCCTGCACTGTACACGAGTTTAATTTTTCAAGGAGATCTGACAGATAAAAGGAGAAGGCTGGACACATTTGTATCTTTTTTATTTAAGTACAATTACTTGGGGTTGTTGGGATAAGGCTGAGGGATAATTTGAATGGTAATAACTTGGCATATGTGACCTCAAGGGAAACACATAGGTGAGAGAGTCCTGGTTGCATGATAAACGCAATTTACATCATGGCCACTGAGTTAATTACCTTGGATTACTATGTCCAGTGTGTGCTGTGCACATGTTTGGAAGCTGTAATGTGAATCTGGTACATGAGTATGTTAGAAGCCCTCATGCAGATTTTGATCTTTCCTTTTCTCTTTCCCCTCCCGTTTTTTTTCCTCTTCTCTTTTTAATACTGTAACATTTGTCCAAATATTTCTATGAGGAAGAAATGGGTAAGCACAGTTTTCTGTAACATTTGAGAGTTAGGTGATGGAAGGAACTCAAATGTTGACAGCCAGAAAGCACAGCAGTGATGTGTGTAATGGAGTGAATCATTGTAAATCTGCTTTTTTCCCCCCTGTTTGTTACTCTAGTAACTTTGGTTTGCTGGTTATTTTAGCTTGGAAATGGCTGTTCTACAAGCAGCAGCCCAGATTTTGACTCCTCAAAAAAGCAACATTTTGAGGTGATTGGAAAGTGTTAATGAACCCACTCAAGGCTTGGATTTGTACAATCTGAAGTATACCAATGAAATGAGGTCATTGTTTGGGGGGCACATCTTACTGGATAGGAAATCTACAGTACAGAGGCACAGTGGGTTGATTGGCACAGTTCCTTCACAAGAGAGACAGAAATTACACTCGCTGTCAATCACTTCAATTATGACAAAATAGCATGGATGAAATTTTGACGTTGTTTTCTGGTCTTCTTCCAGTTTACATTCTAGTGTTCTGAGAAATGACCCGGGATCCAGGCGGTCAAGTAGCTCCACTATGCTGGATGGAGGAAATATTGGGAAGTTTGAATTTGAGATCACTGACTTCTTCCTCTTTGGTTCTCCCCTGGGTCTGGTTCTTGCACTGCGAAAAACTGTCATTCCAGCTCTTGACAGTAAGTCCTGATGTAAACTGCTGTGTTCCCTGAGTAATCGAGTCAAAAAACCCAAATATTGGTAAAGGAAATGTTTATTCTGCCACAAGGGATCAGGTCACCCTACGATCTGGACAATACTGAGAATTTATTCATTTGTCCTTTACTTCCAAGTGTTAAGAATACTGGGAAAATTATTGAATCTGTAAATGTACTGATAAATATTTCAGTTGATTAAAATGGAATAAGAGGAGGTAATAAATCTTCAGTACTTAAAAAAAAAAAAAAAAACAACCACCCTCAACAGTTTTATAGACTAATAACTGTGTGATACTTGAACACTTTTTTCTCCATCTCTTTAGTCTTTCAGCTCAGACCAGCTTGTCAGCAGGTCTATAACCTGTTCCACCCTGCAGACCCATCTGCTTCACGTCTTGAGCCTCTTCTGGAGAGGAAGTTCTACCTTTTGCCCCCCTTTAATATTCCCCGTTACCAGAGGTTCCCACTGGGTGATGGCAATTCTGCTGTTCTGGGTAAGTCACTTTGGATCCCTGTTTAGCTGTCTAAACTTCACATGAAGTTATCAAAGCAATTGGGAATGACAAGAAAGAGAATTGGCCCTGTAACATTAACTTTATTCTTGATTTATCAGAAAAGTAGGTGTTTTTTTCCAACAACATCAGTGCCCTGTGTCTCAAATGCCTGTCATTTGTCACATAGAGGCCATCAGCCGCTGAGAGTCAAAATCTAATGAGCTCCCTTTGAAGTCCATGTTTTACACCCAAGCTGATGCTTGTTGTTGGGACTGAATGGAACATGATTAACTTGGCTGAGTTTTAGGGCCTTGGTGTTTAGGGTGCCAGTGAAGAGAGGAAGGAGCAAAGTCAGCAGTAAGATAATGAGATGATTCACTTGGTTGTGCCCTTTGTTTTTTCATGGAACCAGCCAAAGGACTGGCTCCTGCAAATGGTCAGGCTGCTGGCAATGCCTTGCCTTTTACACCTTGCCCATGAGACACTCAGTCTACTAGGACTCCTCTGCCATCAGCGGCCTTTTCACTTGCTCTACCCCAATTGCACAGTAACAATGTCTAAAATGGCTGTGTGCATGTTCTTTTGGCTGGCTAGGTTTCATCTGAAACAATTGTGTCCTGACCATGCCCTGGCTCAGCTCCCATTACATCAGTGCTCCTGCAGTTGATCTAATAAAATAAATTCTATTTCCTACCATCTTCACTTCACTTCTGTGCCTAGACTCTCATGGTCTGTTGCCATTTTAATGCAAGCTCTCATTGCAAGGAGTTCTCGGGGAATTTAACTGCTGCACGAAACTAAATTTGCCCTTTCCATTTCACCTAAAGCTTTAGCTCCTTCCAGAGTAAGGGCTTTGGGGCAAGGAGGACAGCTTCACTGGTTTTTTCCCCTTGTTAGAACATTTAGTCAGAGAGTCCTTAAAGTCAGCAGACTAGCTAGGAGTTTCTACTGTAAAAGAAATCATGCTGGCAAACTGGAGTCAAATGCAAAAGCCACCATCTAGGAAGACTGGGATTGTGTGTTTTGTTTTTTGTTTGTTTTCATTCCCCTCTAACACTCTGGTAAATTTCCACTTACATGGTCTGTTTTGTATCTGTATCTTTAAAGATGGTTTCAATTGCTGAATCAGGAGGTCTAATTTGTTTAAACAGGCATAAACTAAAATCTGTAATTAGCAAAGCGAATAAATACTTTCTGCAGACCCCACTCGTCAAATATAGCAAAGATCTTGCTGCAACACCTCTTAAAAATGGATCCACCCACAACTGCATTTGTACTCAGTCCAGTTACAGCAGCTTGGGGAATCTGTGGCAAGTTGGAAAGCAAATTTCTGGGGGTGTATATTCTTGGTATCAGCTGCAAGTAGCCTTAAAAATATATATATATCTTAAACCTGTATTCTGGTTATCATTCCGTGCTACAGCAGTGATCTCACTAATTTACTGTGCCTCCCTACACCTCTGTTAGGTTGGCTGTGTCTAAGTTTAGAGATAAACCTGTACGTGATGTAATGGAGAGAGTGAAATGGCAGTGAGCTCAGCTATAGGAAGGGTAGGGTGATTTCAAAACCCTCTTCAGGTTTGAGCTGTGTTATTGTAAGAGATGCTGCTCTGACGTGATGAATACAACTGACCAAAAAAGCAACTTTCAATTCTCTGACTGTATAAAACAACACCTCTTCATTTGCTTACTGTAAAGTAACAGGCTCTTCCTTTCCATTAGAGCCAAAAATGGCTGTGATTCGGGCATTATCTAGAAGGGCTGTTCTGACCATGGTTTGCAAAGCCACTAATAACACAGAAGTGCTCATTGTAGGATGCTCCAGAAAAGTAAATTGTTGCTGTAATTAAGGTATATGGTTTGATGATCATGTGGAATTCAAAAACTCAATTATTACAGTTAGTTATGCACAAGATGTTCCATAATGCCACTGTGTGCATTTCCTTGCGCAGGTAGCTGGCTTTGTTTTTCACCCCATCCAGGACTCTTAGACTTTTTTCCATTATGTTTTTCCTTGTGCCATCTGTACTAGATATTGGGTCCCCATTTCACTGCAACCAACTCGCAGAGTGGAATCAGATTCACAGCTCTGCTTACTCCTGTGCTCACTGTGTAGGCTGTAAGTCTGACTCAAGTAAATCTTCCCATGGAGCATGTATTTCTTCTCATTTTTCTCTGGGTCTGCTGGCTATTTGTAGATTTAGCTCATTTGGAGAAGCTGCTGAAGAGGCTCCCTTTTCTTTTGGCATTGAAATACCATCGTTTTGCTCTCATCTGCTACCAGCCAATCTCTCCAATGTGGGTCTGTTTGGAAACCCACCCGTGTTTCGTTTCTTTTGCTCTCTTTGAAGGTTGTCCTTTCATTGAAGACCGTTTCCTCATAGTTGAAGTGCTCACTTGTAATTGTTTGTACGTTATTACTTCGTGGCCACATGTCTGTTGTTCTCTGTCCTTCTGTATTTTTTTTTTTCCCCATCTGCTTCTAGTTGAGACAATCCAGAACAATCCCATCCTCCTCATGGAAAGTAGCCCTCTGGGTGCTGCCCAGCACCAGGACAGCTTCATGGAAACAAGTATCCCCGTTCCCGTACTGAATTGGCAAGATGTTTCCAATAAAAGTGCTGGTTTTGCTGAGTGTGTGTAATCTACACTTTTGTATTGTCTGTGGTGTTGGGTACTCGGGGTGCTTTTTGGAGACCATTCTGTTACCTCCTGGAGCTGAAGTCTTCATGCTGTGTCTCAGACTGTGCCACGTGAAATTACTGCTTGGGGTCTGGGAGACCCAGCAGGAAAAGAATGAGTCAGAACCACGGTGCTGAGTTCGGAAGGGGAGACTGCTGCCACATACTTCATTTCTTCCTCTTCTAGTGGCAGTGCTGCTGGAAGAGGCTTTGGCACAGCAGCACAGAGTCTCTGGGTGCCTTGCTCATGTGCAGATCCCACAGGACTGGACTGCAGTGTGCAGCTCCCCAGCACTCAGCCACACTGTGCTGTGGCCAGCAGTCTAATCAATGCTGTGTCAGACCAGATTTTGTCCATTTGAGTGTTCCGTGTTTGGACAGTCCTTGTGGCTCTGCTGAGTACACTGAATGAGGCTTTCAGACCCCAAGGTGGCTGTGTGTTGGCTTTTTACAGTTAATTTCTGGTCTTCTGCCTTAAAAGCAAAGTTCAATGCATTTGTTTTGCTTTGTTCTACTATGGTAAATGCTGCATGGCCTCATTTATTCTGGTGGCGGCTGGTGCTACAACTGCGATCTTAATGAGACTTTTAGTTTTCTCTTTCCCATGTGTCACGTGCCCATTCTCACTTTTTTTTTCTATTCCCAATTGAGAACCCAGTTCTGCTGTCATTTTATTTGTTTAACAAGCTGACCATCACTGTCCATGAGTAGTGCAGTATGTTATGTGGTCATACAGGATGGCAACGTTGCAGACTCTTCCAGATAGGCTCTGCCTGTGTCTTCTGAAGGTGCAGGTGATTAGTAGGTGTGCAGTTGCTGCGTTGGCTATGATGTTCCATAACAAAGCAGAGGCAAGGGATCTGGTACTATTCATTAATCCCTTTGGAGGTCACTGATGAAGTGCCATTTAGCTGTCATCTGATACATCCTGCTGTCAGGACAGTGCTTTCAGAAGATTCTCTGCTCTTTACCCTGTGTTTCAAGAGCACGATGTGGCCAAGCAGTGCTTGCTTTGACTGCAACAAGTACAGCCTCTGGTCTGCAGGAGCTCCACAACCATGAAAACATAAGGACAGCAGCACTCTGCATGGCTCTTGATCTCAGGGTAGCAATTGCAGAGCGCCCAGCGCTGGCCGGTGATTGATGCAGGCAAGGCCTGGCTCTGCTGAGCAGCTGGCTGGCTTTTGTGTTTTATTGAACCTTACATATTTTTAGTGCTTTCAGCATTCCCCGCTTCTGTGGCAGAGCAAATAGCACATACTGAAATCTGCCACTCTGGTACCCCCAGGACTTAACTCAGTGCCAGCAGTACATTAGGAGGATGGCCTGGTGCCGTTCGCTGAGTGCAAAACAATCACTGAGGACATTGAAAAATGAGTCCATAAAAAAAAATACAGCGTAGAAATGAGTGTTAAAAGATCTATAGCTGGGGAAAAAAAAAGTCGTTTTGTTTCTTATAGCACCTCTTCTGGAAGTGCAGTAAAATCTCAATTCATCCTGCTCACATCATTCTTAAAGAGAGCCCCTGTGGTTTCTGAAAGGCAAGAACAGTGCTGCCCCAAAAGAAATAGGCAGAGTTTACTGCTACAAAGAATAGGCAGAGTTTAGGAAATAAGTTGTTAGGTTTCTGTTGTTTGTTTGTTTGTTTGTTTTCCTGTGAGTCGTGTCCCAGTATCTCATCTGGAAGTCGCTGTTGCTGCAGCTTTGGGCTGAGGGAGCCTGGCTGGAGGGGCAGCTCTCTGCCCCTGCTTCCTGCCCTGCTGTTTCCTGGCCCTCCTTTTCTTTATAAACTGACATCTTTCAAAGACAGAGGGAACGTAGCATGGGGAAGGGGAGAAATGTGAAAGCAACACAGGTGGGCTGGGCACGGGAGTGCTGCGTTTGAACTGCACATCATCCCCTAGAGAGAAGCAGGTTTCTGACACCAGTGCAGGCAGTGCTGAATTGAGCAGTTCAGTGACACTAAAACAGACTGGGTTTTTGTGCAAGTGAGAATCACTGCGGTGATGACTTTGTGGTGGTTTGGAGGGGCTGTGGAAGGTTGTTTTTTTGTGAAGATACGCTAACAGAGCCAGAGCCACGATGAGCCCAGGCAGCCCCATGTTTGCCCCAGCCTTTCCTCCTGAGTAGCATTGTTGTAATGCTCTTTAGTGTGTCTTCCAGCTGCTTCCTAATTCAGGCCACAGATGTTTATTTCTAAGGGAGAGGAAAGAAGTTCAGGCTTCACTGGTCGATACTGGCTAAAACCAGAGCCTGGCACTTTTCCTAGTACAGACAAAGCCAAGCTCCCTTCTCACTACATCTGACTGAGTTCAGGGAAGTTGATGGGCATCATCTGTGTTGCAGCTGTGCTGGGGCAGCCATGTGATGTGATGGAAGAGAATAATTGCAGAAGATTCTCACAGTGTGTACAGGCCAGGGGTAACCTGGAGAGCTGAGAAGGTTGTCCCAGCTCACGCAGCCAGTAGATACCAGCAATGGGACCTGGATCCTTTACCCCATGTGGGTGAATGTAGCCAGCCCCTGGCTTGGCTTGTGTTCTCCAAGTACAGCCTGTCCTTGAGCTGTCTGCTCGTGCTGGTGCTTTCCACAGTAAGAAAGGCACGCTGGCACATGGGCTCAGAGGTGCTGGTTATGGCAGCCAGCAGCTCAAAGCAAGGTGAAAAGAGGAGGAAAGTGCTGAGAAAGTGATGCTGGTAATGGCTTTTCAGGCACAACGTGGGCAGTGTGCGAAGCTCATCATCAGGGCAGGCTCCCACTGTGGCTCAGATCATCCAGTGCACAAAGCTTTTACACAGAGCAGCTTGTGGCCTGATTTTCCCTGCAGAGAACAGAACTCTCACGCCAACACGTGGGTACAGGTTTCTGCTTCGAACGCTCTCTTTCCCTCTGCTGCAGCAGGATTTGTGTGGGCACAGACACTGCTGCTGGGAACTGAGAGATTGGAGGAAGCAGATCAGTAGCCCTAAGCAAAAAGATCTGTGTTAAAATAAACCAAAAACGCCCTGAGCCGACCATGTGCTAGGATCAAACCCAGGGATATCTAAAGTGGCTGAAATAGGTGGAGGATGTTGGTGTGGGGGAGGAATGTGCTTGCTTCCCTGTGGCATTGCTGCCCCTGAGGACACCAACCTTTGCCCTGTCTTGATAAAAGTTCAGATGCTGCTACTCAGGTACAGCAGAGATGGGCAACGTTAAAACAGGAGTGAGTAGCTTTGCTTGTGCATGTTACTGTCACACCTGTGCTACCTGCTATGGAGTGCACTTGGCACCATAAATCCTCTGCCCTGCAGAATCAAGGGATATCCCAGAGGCATTGAATTTGGCCTCATCGCATCTGCAGAGGGGTGGGTGCTGGTACCACTGGTAGAGGGGGAAAACTGAAATGCAGAGATTTTATTTTGACTTCCAGCATCTCTTGGTTTTGCCATTTGAGGTCTGTTTCCCTCTGATACACGTATACAGTCCACATCAGCGTGACTTGAAATCCTCCTGCTCTGTATCGATGTACTGGAGGGTTAAGGCACACTTGGTAGACCTCAGGTTGGGATCTAAAACCCAGGCTTGCAGCTGTACAGAAGAAGCTCTGTTTTCACAGTCTGAGCACTCCCCGATTCACCAACACCGCCTGAAGATGTAAGAGCTCAGCACTCCTTTCTCTCAATAGCCCTTGCTTCAATTTAATGAGTGTTGGCTGTATCAATCAGCAATAAAACACAAGTTCAAATTTAATCCCTGCCAGGCATGAAATGTTTTCTTGGTACTTTCTGTATTAACACTTCTGTCTTGGAGATGTTTATTTAAGTCTAAATATTGCAAGAAAACAAATATCCCTTTTTAAACATTGTTTCTAATTGTTCTCCCTCCCCTGATTATTTTGTCTCTGTGGATATATACAAAGCTGTATATATTCACATCTGTATGTATGACACATGCTTCTGCTATAGCTGCTTAAGTAAATCTGCCTGGATTATTTTGTTTGGCACTTTGGATTTGGTTGGTTTTTTTGTGCTAATTATTTTGCTTTCCTCAATCAAAGGCCACTCTCCAGCCGCATGCCTCTCTGCTTGCTGCGGTGTTTGCTTTCTTTCCAAACTAGAGCTCCGATGAAATGTTTTCCATTCAGATCAGCTTTGAAAGGTTTTTGCATCTACGGGCCTTGTTTTCCTCCTCTTCTTCCTCTCGAGTTCATCTTGCCCAGTCTCTGTCTGTTGGTCTAATATTTTGATTTCCCTGTTTCAACTTTGTAGCAGATGTTGTTCAGTCTCATGGTGCCGTCTTCATGGAAAGCGCGTCCCTGTCCACCCCCATTTCAGCCCCTCAGTTCAGGGGCTTCCGGAGAGCCAGTGAGATCAGCATTGCCAGCCAGGTCTCAGGAATGGCAGACAGTTACACTGCTTCCAACATAGCCAACAGTAAGTGTTTCATCCCCTCCAACACCACTGCTGTCTCAGCACCACACCCTGAGCTGGCCTGCTCCAGGTCAGAGCCACGCAGCTTCTGTCTGTCCGTCTGTCTGTCTGGGGTATGCTTTCCATTAATAACAACAAATTGTTCCCCTGGTTTTGTCGTAGCAGTGCATGTTACCGGCTGCCCTGGAGGAACCGGATGGTAATACAGGGGTCAGAGCTGCCTTATGCATGTTGGACTGTGCTGATGATCGTGGTGTAAATGGTTCAAAATAATAAGAATTGATAACTGTGAGCATTGTTTGGCTGCTGTGTTTGGTGGGAGTTGATCCAAAGGGATGGTTGTGCACTGCAGTTGCTGAGTCTGGCAGAACAAGTCAGGATCAGCGCAATAAAGGCAGTGAGGCACTGCACAGGGTGCACTGAGAGGTGGTGGTGCCCCATTTCCATGCAGACAACCACGGTCAGGTTGGGCTGTGAGCATTGATGGAGCTGTGGGTGTCCCTGTGCACTGCAGCCAGTGGGAATAGGCAGCCTTTGGGGGTCCCTTCCAACTCAAACAGTTCTGTGATTCTAGATCTATAATGCAGGGTGGTGTGCAGCTTGATGCTGATCAGTAAATGTGATCCACAGAAGCAGGGGACGGGTCAGCCTTTCTATAATGCTGGAAGGGGGAAAAGGGATCAGGTTGTTTATTACTTGGCATTGAAAATTGAGCTCTTTTGTAGCCTAGAGGGCAGCTCCAAGAGTCAGTGAGTTCTGACCTGTGGGCCAGAGCAGAAGGAGGAGAAAATAATGGCTTTAATTTTTAATAAAAACCTGTATAACTTTTTAGCAAATACCATAAGGAACAGCAGCCTTTGCTAACAGTTCACCCTGTTCTTATTTCAGCTGGAGTGTGAATTTAACAGCTCAAGTCCTAAGGGACTGCTGAAAACCAAACAAACTTAAAAATCAAAAAGACTTCAGCCTGTACTTTTGCCCCAGAAAGTGGTGAAAACTTAAGAGATGCTCCATTCCCAACACGCTGTATTACAGGGCTTTGAATAACTCACTTCATAATTAATTACTGAGCTTAATAACGCTCCCCAGGGGAAGTGTGAGCTGCTGAAAGGCTGTGGGCGCTGGGCAGAGGCTTCTGTCCTGTTTGAGATGACCTCTGTAGGAAGAAAACACTTGCCCTTGCACAAAGGAGGTTTTGTTCCTCAGCAAGAGCTTCTGGAGGATGGAGCTGTTGTTGCCTGCAGCATGTGTGCTGTATTAAGTGTGACTTCTGTTTTGATTTTTGTTTGTTTTTGTATTTATTTTACTTTTTAGAAACCAAACACCACCTTAACCATTGTAGAGGGTTTAGCCTTCTCTCCCTACTTGCACTCCCTCACAAATCCCCCACCCAAACTTCATCCAAGAGACACAGGCAGCATAAACACGAAGTCCCTTCAAAGGGAAGGAAACCCAAAGGGCCATCGAGTCAGGATGCAGACTGTGCTCTTCGGATACCTGACATGGACATCAGAAAAGGTATTCTGGAGAGACCTGCTCCAACCGACCTCCTCTGTCACTCAGTGGCCACACTTTGCAAGAAATCTTTCTGCTTTCACTGAGGCACTTGCAGTTTCTGGTTGCATTTTAACAAGTACTTCTGTCACTCTGCTCCAAAGGACCGTCATATCACTGCTAACACCTGGCAGGAGCTTTTCTAGGCAAAGCTTTGGGGCAACGCTTCTGCCTCCACTGCCCTCATACTGTCTTTTGAGCATGGAAGAAAATCCTCTCTGCTTTGTGCAAAGATTCTGAAGTTACCCAAGCTGGGGACTTGCACATGAAGTGAAAGGCTGGGACATGACCAGGAGCTGCGAGTTGGGAAGGCAGGGAGCCAGAAGTGGCTGTGAGGAGGTGCACGTGTGATCTGGAAAAGCTGTGTTGATCCAGCAGTGCCCTCATCCTCTTTCAGGAGGAGCCTCTCCACAAACGCAGGGCCTATTAGGATAGGACAACCCCAATGGTTGTCCCCAGTGGGCATTTGGCACACCAGAGCTGGGCGCAGGGATGTGCTGATGCTGTCAGTCTCTATGCTTTGCTGTGATATAGCAGGTCTCCAGAAGGGCCTGCTGGGTCCGTTATTTAAGTTCATCATCTGGGCTCATCACCAACTAGCTTTCCTTTAATAAGAGGGTTTTGTTGGATTGTACCTTATATCTGGCAGCCTTCCTGGAGGTCCATAAAAACTGGTCACAGAGAAAACCAAGTTTGAGGAAAAAGGCTGTCAAAGCCCCAGCTTGCAATCTGCATGCAAATACAGCTCTTCCTCTTGCTGTCTTGACCAGGTTCATCTTCTCTTTCCATGGCTGTTTTTCCAGGCTGGAATGTGCAGGAGTCAAGGACTCCACTGCCATAAGGGTTGGAGGCTTTGGGCTGAAATGTGCTTGTTATGGAGCTGGAAAGGATGTGCGCATAGGCAGAGTTCAGAGCAGTGCTGAAGTGTGATGGTGTCCCACCTGAGTATGGCAGCTGCCACTCACTTGTGCCTGAGCTGTTGACTCTGGGGGAAGAAACTTTTTTTCTGTGTTTTCTTTAACCTTGCCCACCCAAACAGTGTGTTTTTAAGTCCCCTGTGCAGCGGAGTGCTAGAACCTCTGGATGCTTTCTTCATAGCCTGTGCTCCTAAAGAGAGGGTGGACATCTGCCACCTGCAGTTTGGTAGCCTGGGAGGGCAACAAGGATTTGCTGGGGGTTGCCAGTCCTGGCAGCACGTGCCATAGCACCCTGCCTTGTGGTGGACTACGTATCTCACATGGACTCCCAGTATTCCGATCCTGTGCAGTGTGGCCAAGATCTGGATGCTGAAGTCTTTCATTCCTTGGTGAAGGAGTTTGAAGCAGGGTTGGAGATGATCTGGGCACATGCTGCAGTGGGCAAAATACACACACATCCTTCATCTCCTGTCTCCAGAGGAGACATGTTTTGTCTTCTAGTTTGGCACAGGGATTCCCAGGCTGCATGTGAGCCTTGGGTCCCTCTCCTGGGGTCTGGACTAGTGGCCAGTTAATACCTGCCCTCTGGTGCCTTCCTATCTCCTTAAAATAAGGAGAGCTCAAGTGCTGCTGCCCCCACGTGTTCCTCCCTTGGTCTGGGCAGGCTCTGAGCCCTGGGTTGTTTGTTGCCTCTTAACAGTGTGACCAGCAAGGGACCAACCTCCCCATACCTGGTGCCAGGATCCAGAGCCCTGGGACAGAGACCGTGCGTGTGGCCAAACCTGCTCTGTCTAAACAGGTCTTTTGCTTCCAGTTGCTGCCAAGTGGTGGGGAACCAAAAGGATCGACTATGCTCTCTACTGTCCTGACGCTCTGACAGCTTTCCCTACGGTCGCCTTGCCGCATCTCTTCCATGCCAGCTACTGGGAGTCCACAGACGTCGTCTCCTTCCTGCTGAGACAGGTCCTCCTGCCCCTGCTGTCCCCTGGGTCCTCTTTATGCTGTGGGAAGAAAGGAAAAAAGGGGAGGGGGCTTCTTTGCTTTTCCATTATAATTCCCATAACTCTTGCTGCTGCAGGTCCATCTTCTCCCCTTTCTTTTTGTGTTTAACCTGTACTGCTAGCAGAGCCATGCGAAATTACTGGACATATGCTGTGTTTGATGTGTTCAGTTTGGGCCCAGGTTTTGTTAGCAGAGCGGATTTTAGACAGGCTGACCAGGGAGCCTTGCAGTGAGCCTGGGGTTGTTTCCCATCAGATCCCAGCGGCAGACGATGGTGGTTCTTGTTTCTTGCAAGTGAGCTGTTCTGTGTGTGTGGCTTTGGATCTCTAGTCTGAAACTTAAAAAAAAAACTTCTTGGTGTGTAAATATAAAAAATATAGTAAAACCAAAGAAGTTTTGTATGAATTTAACATGAGTTGGTAGATAGAGTTGGGTTCTCAGTTTCTAAGTTACCATGGGGGATTTAGTTTTCATTTCTCTAATACAAAGCACTTTTCCTGGGGCTAGGTGAATGTGAGTTTCTGGAGCCTGACACCTCAGACTCTGTCAACCTAAATTTGGCCTGAGATTTCAATTTACTGTTTAAATTATGTTCTTTCCTAAAACAGATGTGTTTTTCTTCAGCTCCTTGGAGATGGGGGGGAGCTTTATGCTTTACAAAGTATGAACCTCCTTAAGGAAAGGTACTTAAGAGCATGGAAATAGGGAATAGAAAACTAAAACCAGGAGTGTTGCCACTACGGTGCTTGGGCTTGCTTTGTGTTAGCTCAGCTGTTAAGCTGTCCCCGCTCTCTCTCAGCCTCCTTCACTGCGGCTTCAATTATTTATGACTCTGCTGGCAAACTTTCTTTCAGTGCTTTTCAAAATTGTGTGGGAACCATAAACAGCAGAGATGTCAGTGCTGGAGGCAGCAGAGCTGTAGCAGTAATCCAGGGAGACCCTTTCTTCTCTGGCTGTATCCAACCCAGCAAGATTTATGCTTGCTGGATAACTGC
This sequence comes from Lagopus leucura, assembly GCF_019238085.1. NCBI lineage: Eukaryota > Metazoa > Chordata > Aves > Galliformes > Phasianidae > Lagopus > Lagopus leucura. Next base: position 4,629,861 of record NW_024962260.1, on the reverse strand, counting down.
TGTGAAACCACATCGAACTTAACTGAATGGGGACAAAGAGAGCAAGAGACCCATAACTGTGCATAGTGGGAACAGTCATCACAGTGTCATACACAAAATGCCCCACTGGGTTTAGCCCAAACCTGGCTCTGTAGCACAGTGTGGCACTTCATATCCTGCTGCTCTCCATCCATTCTCAGCCTGCTGGTGACTGCCTCTGTGGTGTGGCATCCCTCCTCCTCTGGTGCCTGTCTCTATTCGCTCATCTTTGCCTTGGAACTGTAATTTTTCACATTCTTTGTCCTCTTGCTGTCCTTACAAAATGCCGAGCCACTTCTTCCCCTAATAAGGACTTGTTTCTAATCTCTGGACAAGGCAGAAAACTGTTGAATAGTTTTATTCTCCAAAGACTGAATCTTGTTAAAACAAGCCGCAGTGAGACTCAAAATATGTTTCTGATCTAAATAATTTTCAGTAACATTTGTTTTTCTGCTTACCTTGGATTTCTATGAAATCTCTTCCCAGCAAGCACATCTTCCCTGCATCCTTTTTCTGTTTCCCTGGAATTAAAACAGCTTCAGCTCTGCAAAGCAAGCTGCCCTGTGCCAGACTACCACAGCCTGGGCAACTGGAGAGCTCCTGGCCACACAGGCTGTGTAAAAGAGCCCGCACATAAGAGTCTCCTCACTATTTTGGAAGGTCAGGATCACTAAGGACTACTGCCAGTTGTGGAGTTTTCTTGCAGGGTCACCTCCCAGTCTTACAGCAGCCTTTGAGATACCAATTAGCCTTTGAGATCTGTGGTGTTCAACTCTGAGTGGAAAGGGGAGAGTAGGAGCAATGTGGGTGGGATTAGTGAATGCCTAGAGTAAGGACAGGGTTCTGGCACAGCACTCTTCCTGCTGTGTTTGCGTCAGCTTTGTGCCTCCTGACAGTCTCTCCCTCTTTTTTTATCTGCATCCCAGCTAGGATTAAGGCAGTGGTGGCCACAGGCTTTGCTAGTTCAAAAGAAAACTATTTTCCCTTTACTTATGTGAGGAACTTCTAAAACCTGCTAGCTGATGAACCAAAAGCCCAGCCATAAACTTGGGCCATCTCTGTCCAGGCATCATCCTTAGGCAGGGCTGGCTGGGGAGATGAAGGGAGTTCAGGCAGGAGAAGGGGCACTGTGCAAGTGACTGATCTGTTGGGCTCTGTCCTCCCACAGGTGATGAGACACGAGAACTCGAGCGTGTTGGAGCTGGATGGGAAGGAGGTGTCTGTCTTCACTCCCTCCAAGCCCCGCGAGAAGTGGCTGCGCAAGAGGACACACGTGAAGCTGCGGGTAAGGGGCTGCCCCTGCAGCAGCAGGGAGCACTGCCACAGAGAGGGGCTGAGAGTTGTGGATGAACTGGAGGGAGAAATCCACACTCTGATTTGCCTGGTTGTGTTTGGCATTTCCATGTGAGATGTTCCATCAGTGAACTCATGGGACTGACCCTTTGGTTTTGCTTTTTTCTTTTTTCCTTCTTGACTTGTGTAGAATGTCACAGCCAACCACAGGATAAATGACACCATTGCTAATGAAGATGGGCCCCAGACCCTGACTGGAAGGTTCATGTACGGTCCACTAGATATGGTCACACTCACAGGAGAAAAGGTACCATCTACTATGGGGGTTGTGCACCGTGTGCTGAAAAGAACGGGGAACAGGGACAGACAGCACTGGTCATTGCTCCCTCACTGCCTGCGTGGGCTTGCTGCCCTTGGCCAGGCTCCCCTGCTTCAACTTGTGTGGTGCCTTCTACCAGGAACAGCACTGAGCACAAAGGTCAGGTTTCATCCCTGCATCACAGTTCTCCGTTGCTTCTCAGCTCAGATCTAGCAAGGCACAGAGGGTGGAAGCAGGACCCAGGCCAAAGGGGCTTGGATGGAAGGTCTTCACCCTTGGCCTGTTTTACTGCTCATCGGGGTCTTCAGTGCTGTGTTTGACCCAGACTCATTGTCTTCCCAGGTGGACATTCACATCATGACCCAGCCGCCATCAGGAGAGTGGGTTTACTTTGACACTGAGATCAGCAACAGCAGTGGCAGAATTTCTTATGTCATCCCTGAGAACCGGCGCCTGGGCATTGGCGTGTACCCCGTCAAGATGGTGGTCAGGTGAGGTACCTCGGGTGGCCATGGCTTAGTCTGTGACAGGATACAGTAGACTCGAAACATGCCATGTGGGCTGCGTGACAAAGCCATGGAGCTTTTACCCATAACAAAAGAGAAATTTGATACCTAGAATATGGTGCCTCCTTGTGTGGCAGCTCTGATTATTGACTGTGATCAGAGCCTGGTTTGTTAGAAACAGGAACAAAACTGTGCTCTGCAGCTGTAAGAGGAGGGTCTGTGTTTTATTCTGCCTCTTACATCATCAGAAGGATGGTAATTGAGCTCTAGTTGCAGAAGCAGGCCTTCTGCGGCTGTAGGTGAATGGCCTTGCTGTCTCTTGTAAAACTGCACAACTGAGTGTATTCTAAATGATACAGACTTGTCCTTGAAGGACAGAACTTTGTACTCAGGGTGATTTACAGCCCAAGAGGTTCCAGCTGAGCTCTGGTTGCTGGCACTTTGAGTCGCTGAAGTACATTGACTGTAGGTCTCCAGAGCACAGTTTTCAGCCACACTTTAACACACAGTCCTTCCTGCAGTGTCCATCGCTGCTGTAACTGAGGGTGGCATAGCTCTTACAGGCTTTGGACAGGTTTGGGTGCTGCTCAGGGCTTGTGGTGCACTTCAGTACTCGGTGATACCTTCTGAAAGAACCTCTGTATATCAAGGACTGGAAGTACCCATTTCCCTTCCAGGGGTGACCACACATATGCAGACAGCTACATCACAGTTCTGCCAAAGGGGACAGAGTTTGTGGTGTTCAGCATCGATGGCTCCTTTGCTGCTAGTGTATCCATCATGGGCAGTGACCCCAAAGTCCGCGCCGGAGCAGTCGACGTTGTCAGGTGAGCAGCAGGGGCTGGGGCGGTTGGTTTGCTTTGACCATAGCATTGCACTAGGTCTGTAATCCATGGGTCTGTGGATTTTCTTCTAGGCACTGGCAAGACCTTGGCTACCTCATTATCTATGTCACGGGCCGCCCCGACATGCAGAAGCAGAGGGTGGTAGCGTGGTTAGCACAGCACAACTTCCCCCATGGGATCGTCTCATTCTGCGATGGGCTCGTTCACGACCCACTGCGGCACAAGGCCAACTTCCTGAAATCCCTCATCACAGATGTAAGTCTGCATCTGCTGAAATACGACCGTAGCACAGGTGGAGATTGCTGCTCATCCAATTGCCCTTGTCAGCACCAGACTCTTGGAAGCAATGTGGCCCGCAGTAGAAGATTAATCTCTGTTCATTTTATTTTCATCCTTTTATTGCTCCACAAACTGTCCACGCTGTTAAATTGTGTCATTTCTGCTCTGCACTGTTCCATTTCATCACAGGTTCTTCCAATCGTAAATGCCAAGTGAAACAGAGGGAGCAGTGCCTCCCCTCCTCGGGTGCTTTAGTCACCCGTTCAGTGCCTCTCTGTCTGCCCAGGTGTAACCTGCTGCTCTGAGGTGCCCTTTGAAGGGAACGGGGAATGGCCTTGCGCCACCCAACCTGGAGAGGTGCACAGAGCATCTCCCAGGTATTCAACCCCAGGGAGGTCTTAATGTCACCCTGCACAGAGGCTCAGAAAATGTTTGGATAAAGCAAGCTTTTCTCTGTTAGACAAGTGGATTAACTGCTAGCATCCAGAGTGTGTGTGCCCTGCCTTGAGCAGCACTGATCAGGGCTTTGTCCAGGAGCTGCCCTTGCTCTCTGCCCTCAGAGGCACTGTATTTTGCTGCCTGTCCCTTCTCCCTCTGTCCTGCAGCGCTGAGTAGCAGTATTGCATGTGGCAGCACGGCCACTGGAGGGGAACACTGCGTGCTAATGCTAGCTGTGCAGGGGGTTGCAAAGCTTTCTTTCCCCCATTGACAAGCAGGCAGCCAAGTGTGCATCATCCCTGCCCCTTGTGGACCCAAGGAAAGGCAGCAAGGGCAGATCTGCTTTGCTCTAACTCCTCTTGTTCAGGCCTGTAAACATCCTCAGCTCTGTTAATTAATGCTTTGCTCAGCGATGCATTATCCAGCTGGGAACTTACATAAGTTATTGACCTAAGATTCCCACAAATGCTATTAAAAAACAACAAACCCTGCCTGTTGAGCAGCATGGAATGCCCATATGTTCCAACCGCATGCTGCTTTTTCTCTCTGCAGCTCCACATGAGGATCCATGCGGCATACGGATCCACCAAGGACATCTCTGTGTACAGCTCCATCAGCCTCCCACCCACACACATCTACATTGTTGGTCGACCCACCAAGAAGCTGCAGAGCCAGTGTCAGGTAGGAGCCAGCTGGTCTGGGCCCTGCAGGTGCTGCCCAAAGAGCCATGGGCTTACCATTGGAGGGGACACAATGGGAACTCGGTCACCCTAGGACTGGATGATGAGCTGGTGTTTGCTGTCTGGTTACTGTGTCCAGATGTAGAGCCTTCAGTACAGGAAAAACATGGACCTGGTGGAGTGAGTCCAGAGGAGGGCCACAAAAATGACCAGAAGGATGAAACATCTCCCTGCAAGGACAGGATGAAAACTGGGGCTGTGCAGTCTGGAGAAGAGGAGGCTCTGGGGAGGCCTGTCAGTGTCTGATGGGCTTTAAGAAAGAGTTGAACAGGGTCTATGTGATAGGACAGGGGGAATTGGTTTCAAACTTAGAAACAGATTTAGACTGGGTAAAAGGAGGAAGTTTTTATAATAAGAATGATGAGGCAATGTGTGGGGTGCCCAGAGAGGTGGTGGTGCTCCATCCCTACAGATAGCCACGGTGAGGGGACGAGGCTGGGAGCACTGATGGAGCTGTGGGTGCCCCTGTGCACTGCAGGCAATTGGACTACATGACCTTTAAAGGTCCCTTCCAACTCAAGCAATTCTGTGATTCTAAGAGGACAGGAGCCACCCTGTGTACCAGGACCTATCATGTCTGAAAGGCTCGGTGTCTTGTGCATCGCCAGCAAACCTGGCACACCAAAAAGCTGCATAGTGCCTACCATGATGGGTTTCCCTGCCCTCGTCCCTCTTGTCTTGCAGTTCATCACGGAGGGCTACGCGGCCCACCTGGCCCAGCTGGAGTACAACCACCGCTCGCGCCCCGCCAAGAACACCACCCGCATGGCGCTGCGGAAGGGCAGCTTCGGGCTGCCCAGCCAGACTGAGTTCCTGCGCAAAAGGAACCACCTGCTGCGGACCATCTCCTCGCAGCCCTCCGCAGCCGGAGGCAGCGCCGGCCACCGCCCTGAGCGCACCCAGAGCCAGTCCGACGGCGACAAGGAGAGGGACAGGGAACGCAGCCAAAGAAGTATGAGCATCGCCACGGGGTGCTGGGGCCGCAGCGCAGCGTCCCGCCTGGAGTCTGGCCTCCTGGGGCAGAAGTAGCCGAGCCAGAGCCAGCGACTGTCAGCTGCAGCCACCGGAGGAGAGAACAAAAGGAAAGAGGGATGAGGCCGGCGTTAACGTGGAAGGGTAAATATGGTGCTACTCTCATAACATCGTGGTATTCTGGGAAGAGATGGGATGTTTCCCACACAGAACGTGCAGGCCTTGCAAGCGGGAGCGTCAGGTTTGTACGGCATGAGCTCAAGGAACAGCTGGAAATTGGAGGGGGAAGTCTCCAGGTCAAGATTGTGCTCTTTCCTGCCTCCTTCTCTTATCCAGGTATAGTGACTGTAAATACGTGCCTCCTCACCTTCTTAGCCATCGCTCCGATATGCGTGACCGAGTGCTGTCCTCAGAGCCACAGAACAGGGGCTGAGGTTGGGGAATTTGCTCGTGGCTCCCAGGAGCTGCCGGAGGGGCTTTGCTGGTGCAGGGGTGGGGTTGGGGTCAGTGAGCAGCACGGACAGCCCCAGGTGTTGGATTTGGCATGGGCTGTGCCAGGCAGAGCGACCAAGAGCTTTGCCTGTACAGAGGGCTTCACGTTCAGCCACGTTCTCAAGGAGTATGTGCAGTGGCAAAGCAGAAAGGTGTCGATGCTCTTGGTAGGGGCAGAATGTCAGCAGATTCACGCCCAAGGAACTGGGGTCGAGACTACCATTGTTTTTTAAAGAGACATTTTCGAAGCCGATGGAATTGAATGCATTGACCTCTAAACAGAAGAATACAGGCTATTCTGTTTGAGCTGTCGCAAGCCTCAGACACTTAATTTGCTGTTAAATCTCCAAATATTATTGCTATATATAATTTCCAGAACTAACCACCATATATTTGCAAGCAGTTCTTCTCATCCAAATGCAGGGTCTGACTCTCTCAATACCCACCTCGGAGACATTTTCTTCTTCCTGGGTTCTCTCCAAGTTCAGTAGCAGCTTCAGTGGGAACCAGACTCGCTTCTTTGACCTGTAGTTACTGAACTGTAAAACCTCATTGTTTTTTGCACTGATGATTTTTAGAATGGAAACCTGTTACCATCTCATGTAGCTACACCCAACTGTTTGTAGTGCATGACAATTAAATATCGCTACCAGGGTGTGTGTGTGTGTATATCTATGTATATAGATGTGCATATATGTATGCACACACACACGTATATATATGTATGTGTACATATTTAAAGAAAATAATCCTGTGCAGAAGTTTTTCCAGCAGTAAGGAGACTGTAAGGAAGTGTGCCAACAGTCAGGCAAGCGTAAGAAAAGGCCATATCTTAATTCCTGGTGTGTCTCTCAGTGGATGTGCCTGAGCCGACGGTCGCTGCGCTGCTGGAGCCGGGGCCGTGCGTGGCAGAGGGAGCTGCCCGCCGTGCTGCAGGTGAGAACAGTGCCTGGTGTGGGGGCTCAGCAAAGAGCCCCACAGCCCCGAGCCCCCGGCCAGAGGCCCGGCTCCCTCCTTGCACACACCTGGGGGGCCCATTTACAGGCTCCGGTTGGCCTCTTCACATGGAGATTTTATAGTCCTACTGAGCTCCCCAACTACGTGTAACCCAGCTTCCCCCCCCCCACCACACCTTCCTGTATTTATATCACTTTCTACTTCCGATGATCTTATTTATAACAAAATTTTTTAGACTGGCTGCTTCATTTTATTAACTGATTCAATACGAAGCGCAGGACGGCCGCGCTGAGACACGCAGCACTGTGAACACTGCTCTGCTCATTGGCCCTGGGCCGCGGTAGGCACATCTCGCATCAGGCACCTCAGACCTCGTGCTCACAGCGCTCTGGGTCGACTGAGGGACAGTGCTGAGCCGAGGCCGCTGCCCGCACAGTGCAGCTCCCCGTCCTGCAGCCTGACTGCACACCGCATAACCACTTCTCTTTGATAGTTCTTCAGTGACAGAATGTATCTGATGACTTTTATTACCGAAAACTGACTTCCCTTTCTGTGGACTCAGCTGAGCTCCCTCTGAATGTACATCTGGAGCTTACTGGGTTTAAAACCAATGTGAATTGTCCCAGCTTTTTTGCTAGTCGAACGTTCGATGGAACAGTTGCCATCCGAGTAGGAAGCCAAGCCACAATCCATCCTCTGAAGTCACCAAACCACGTCACAAAATAATTTCTGCTAATTTAGATATGGCCTTTGCAAAATTCCTCTTTCCTCAAAGTCCACCACTGAGGCGAGGCACAATCTGTGCGTTTTCCAATGCTGATGAGATGTTCACATTTTCTTATGTGTAGATAGTGTAAAACAGAGGTGAATGTAAATTTTCAACATAAAAAGTGGGTATGTAAAATTGAAAGTTATTTATTTATGTAGAGGAAGAAATGGCTGGAGGGACTGGAGCCTTCAGGGTTTATTAATATTTAAAAATGTAGCTTTTTGTTTCAGGCATTATGTACAAAGCAATTCCTTCATGGACCAACTTTAATGTAACTGTCAATGAATGCAGAAGTGCAATATTATACTCACCTCTCCATCACTTCACGTTCCCAGCAGCTGCTGACCAGTTAGACTGACAATCATAGCGCTCTGTCCTCACCCTTTGTTCAGCTTCTTGAAATTCCCCGGCTCCTTTCCTTGCCCCCCATCTGTTGCCATTGTGCAAATCCAACATGGAGAAGCAATTGTAGAGCAGGACCTTTATTGCTGCAATAATACCAGATGACGTGGGTGTAGTTACCAGGAAATATGCCAATGAGTTTTCTTCACCAGTTCAGTCCATCACAGTCTACATCAGTCTATCTTCAGCCACCCCCATCTGGCACTCATCTCTTCAAAGATCAACGTGCTACTCACTCAAAGAACAATAGCAATAGTTTAACTCTGTTTATAACCTGTTTGTTCTGAGCTGTTTTGGAGAGCGATGTGTGTGACTCAATGCCTTTCCACATGTCTGGAAGAGGATCAATTTGGATGCAGGGAGGGAAACACAAACGTATATTCCATCCTTACTAAAGGGGCACTGTCAGGTTAAAGACCTAATTTATCTTTGTTACAAATAACTCATTTGCATTGAAATAAGATTGTGAAGAGTTTCTTGACCTCCTCCCTCTGGCTTTTGGGCAGTGCTCAGCCCATGTTGTTCCCACACTTGCACAACACAGCACACCCTGCACAGGCTGCCTTAGGCTTCTCTTTTTTTTTTGTTTTCCTTTTCCTCTCTTTTTTCCATTGCTTCCATCAGTATCAAACTCCACCGTGGAGCTCAGATTTTTCTAACAAGCAGCTTTTTGTACTCCCAAACAATTGGGCCAGACTTTGTACCTGACGCTGTCCCTTTAAAATCTTAATTTTTTAATTAATAAAGAAAAAAAGCCCACGCGTTCATTCCGAGTCACTTTCCTGGGCTGCTCACTCCGTCAGATGAGGTGAAATTCTCATACCAAAAACGTTTACAGTGTCCGATCCGCGAGCCGAGCACAGGAACCAGCCAAAGGCTCACCGCCGCCGCCGCTCCGCCAGCAGCCGCCGTGCTTGCTGTAGCAGCCCCTTCTTCAGGTATTGCCACTTTGCTGCATTTCCTATTAGTTCTAGAAGCCTTACGGTCCCTTCCCCATCCTCAGCACCCTCTCTGCCTGTTGATACCCTCGACTGTCGGTTTTATATTCAACGATGTTAATTCTATTTTATTTACAAAAAATTGCTCTGGGGGAGCGACAGGTGGGTGTGTGGGGAACCACCAGAGGGCACAGCGCCGCGTCTACAGCGCCGTGCAGACGCCTTGCTTGTGTGTGACAAACCTTCTGTACAACTTCCTTCTCCTCCTTGCTGTTAGTGCATCGTCCCAATGCCTGGGTGTGCTTTGTGTGCAGTATCATTGTGAGTTACACAGATTAAAGAAACGGGAAGGCTCGTCTCCGTCTGCTTATTTGGGAAGCTCTTGAAACAGAAGTCACAAAGCCCAGGACGTGAGCAAGCGCCACTTTAATGGGGGTTAGAGCAACAAACAGAGCATGGAAATCTGTGCAGAGCAGTCCTGCGTCACTCATTTGTCCTATAACCACTTTTATTTTATTATTTTAAAGTTCATAGATGTATGGACTTTGCAGTGGGGGAAAACAACAGGCATTTGTGTTACTGTGGGTGTGGGCCCCCAAGCTGCTGACAGCATTGCTGCCACACTGCAGGAAAGGGCAGGAAGAGAGCGAGGCAAAGGCTCTTCTCCACACAATGGGTGAACAAAACCCCTGTCCCCAGGTTCTCAGCATGTGGGGCAGACAGAGCAGCACAAAAGGGACCGAAAGCAGACCCTGAAGGGAAGACGCAGCTGTCAGTGTTGCAGCCCTGCTGCAGACCCTGTGCCAGCTCCTGCCAACAAAAGCCCAGAGATAAGGCATCAGCATCTCTGTGCTGCTGAGCTCCTCAGGCCTTAAAAGGGTCACAAGGGCAAGCAGCATTACAGCCATGCTGGCCCCAGTTATGAGAGGAAGGAGAGAAGCTGTTTAATGGGAGACGAACCATTAAGGTCTTTCTCCTTCCCAGGCAGTAACTTACAGACTGAATGGCACTGCCCCAGGGAAGCGTACCGATGCAGTGCTGCCTGCAGGTCCAGCTCATCAGTGCGCCAGGGCTGTGCCCGCAGCAGGACAAGTCTCCAGCACAGCTACAGCACAGGCTCACTGCAGCATCCCTGTTCTCACCTGGAAGGCCAGCCCATCCCCACGGGTGGCTTGCTGAAAGAGGAGAGATGGCACTCAGAGCACAGCCTTTACCGGGACAGTAGACCACAGCACTCACTGGCTGGTGCCTCCGTGGGGCTGCCAGGACTCTTTGCCCTGGTGGGGCCCCCCTGAGAAACAAAACAACCCAACCATCAGCCCCAGTACCTTGTTAATCTCCTTGTGTCTCTCCTTGCTGACGATTTCCTCCAGCACTTCTCCATCTCCCTTAATAAGCCTGGAAGACAAGCACAGGACCATGAGGTGTGAGGGCTGTCTGCCAGTCACGCTGGTTCCCCCTGCCCCATGCAATATGTGCCAGGAAAACAAAATTGAACAAAATGCTCCAGTAACGTATGGGACAGATACATGAGAACTAGGAGCTGGGCTGGTGCACCTCTGCTAGCCCAGTGACTGCCCCAACCCTTGAAGCTCTATCAGGTGCCATCTTGTCTTAGTTTCATCTGGATGGATGGATTTTTCTTAAGAGCGTCAGGTATAATGATATATTTTGGTTCTAGGAGAAAAACAACGCTGATAACACACTGATGTTTATAGTGTCTGCTAAACAGTGTTGTACAGAGCCAAGGTCATTCTCAGCAAAGGGCACAAGGAGCTGGGAGGGAAATGAATTAGGACAGCTGACTGAAACTGGCCAAAGGGTAATTCCATACCACACAGCATCAAGAGGAAGGACTTTGGAAGGGGGTGGGAGTTCACCTCTCTCTCATTGCTGGGCATCAGTCAGGGGGTGGTGAGCAATTGCTTGTGCATCACTTGTTATATATACTTTTATATGTATTTGTCATAATTATTATCCTTTTCCTTTTCTCTTAGTAAATAGTTTTATCTCAACCCAAGAGTTCTACCTTGTTTTCTTTCTCCTGTTTCTCTCCCTCTTCCCACTGAGAAGGAGGGGAGTGAGTGAACAAACATGTGGTGCTTAGCAACCTGCCAGGTTAAACCACAACACATCATTTTTGCCATATCAAACTTAGCACGGCAGGTTTGTCCCTTGCTCTTATGTGATGAGCATCAGCAAGCTGCAGCCAGCACAGCTGTGGTCCCTTGAGAAAGCAGCATCCCCCTGCAGGACCAACTAGCCCTGTCCAAGGCTGAGGGCCCTGCATCTGTTATGTACTGAGCCAGTCACACTTGCACATTGCAGGAGAAAACACCTGTAATAGAAAAATCTCCTGCCAGCCCACCATCTGCAGAAGCTTCACTGTCAGCAGCAGTGGACTCAGCTTCTGCAAAACTTTTTTTTTTTCCCCCCTAACTGAATTCAGGTCTGCTCCTGACTGCCTGAGGGAGCTGCAGGGCTGTTCAAACACGAGCCAGTTTTGGCCTGGAAGGCAGCCAGATCAGGACATCTCACCCAAGCACATTTCCAGCATTATCAAAGGCAGCTCACAACCCCTAGCATGAATAGGAATTTAAATGTCTTCATTACGTGCTTTACATGGAACTGACCTTTGTTCCACACCTCCCTAAGTCCCGCAGGCTGCCTTCTATTTTAAGACTGGACTTGTCATACCCAATTCTCCTCACCATGATTTTTTCTGTTTGCTGGAAGATGCAGCTTATTACAAACTGGGTCATTTCCACTTGGCAGCTATATGGACTTCAGTCTGTTGTCTGTAACTCCAAGGGGAACATACTCACTCCCTCCCCACTTACATCTGCATGCTAACTGGAGCTGGGGCACCTGTAGGTGAGAATAGCATTTTGCAGCTCTGAAACTCGGTATAAAATTGCCACTTTCAGGGTAAGCTACAGCAGGTTTGATGGAGAGGATCTGCATGGCAGATTTTGCTGCTGAGGGGGACCTGACTCCAGGCAGCACTGCACATCTTCCAGTATCCCATCCCATTCAACCTGGATAGCAATGGCGATGGATCCATCACCTCTCTTCTGCCCAAAGCAGCCATACCTGGTTCTCCCTGTTTCAGGATCCACCACTCTTCTGATAACGCTCTGCCTCGCGTCCCATTCCTCCTTTGTCATTGGCTTCATAGCCTGGATTCGGGACTTCTGCTCATCTGTCAAAACTGGAACGTGTCCATGAGTCAGAGCTGTGCTGGCAGAACCAGTCTGCGGGGAGCAGACAGGAACACAGCACCAGATACTGGTGGTTTAACAAAAAACCACGCAAGGGACAGTCTGGGTGTGCTTCACATCCCAGATGAATGTGGGCAACAACTTTATCATAGAATGGTTTGGGTTGGAAGGGACATTTAAGATCATGCAGTTCCAACTGCCTGCTATACGCAGGGACACCTCCCACTAGACCAGGTTGCTCACAGCCCCATCCAACCTGGCTGTCACTTCTGTTACTGCTGACAGCATCCTTTCATCCAGCATCTTTGTTCCCAGCTCACATTCACAAATCAGAATGAAATTTATCAATGAACTCACAAGCATGGCTCCTTACATTCACTGCTGTGGGCCACAGAGGGAGAAGAGCCAGGTGCCCCTCTGTGCCCAACCCCAACCCGACCAGGGAGGCAGCAGCCATTCCTCAGCCCGGAGTTACCTGGCCCAGGGTCGACCTGTGGCTCCTTCTGCCACAGCTCCAGTGAAGGGCCGGGCAGTGCCTCACTCACACCTCTGTCCTCCTTAACTCTTTCTTTTGACTTCTTCAATTTCTTCTTTATCTTCTTCTTCTTCTTCTTGTCTTTGTGTTTCCCTCGCTTCCTTTTGCCATGCCGCTTCGCTCTGGTGTCACTGTCACTGGAGGAGGTGGAGGAGGAGGATGATGAGGAGCGGGAGGAGGACGAACTGTCAGAGGACGAAGCGTTTGCCTTCCTCTTTTTTTTCTTCCTACCCTCCTTCTTCCTTCCTGCAACACACAGTGGGAGTTCAGCACAGCAACACGGGGGAGGGGGAGGGGAGGAAGGGGAACGCGGGGGCAGGGCCCTCCCTACCTTCCCTGGCGGCCGCAGAGCTCGGCCGGTGCCGGGGACCCGGGGAGGCCGCACCGCTCCTCGCGCCGCGCTTCTCCCGTCCGCTCCCAGAGGGGCTGCGGCTGCTGCTGCTCCGGGACCGCTTCCGGGACCGCCCGCGGGCCATGGTGAGCCGGGGCCTGCGGAGAGAGGTCAGCGCTACGCCCCGACTGGGAATGCCAAAGGGGTCTAAGATGCGCGCTGTCCCTTTAAGAGGTGCGCGCACCCCGGCCCTTCGACCGCCGTTCCGCGCCGCCGCCACGCGCACGCGCTCACCGTAGTCCCCGGGCCTCGCCGCGCGCACCGAGCGCCGCGCCGCCGTTACAGCCCCAGACCTCACTTCCGGTCTCCCCCGCTCACTTCCGGTCACTCACTCACAAGGCGCCGCCCGGGTCCCTGCGCCGCCCTCCGTGGTTCCGGGTTTCGGCGGAACCGACAGCGAAGCGCTCGCGGAGCCACTCACGGCGCGGGGACACCGAGCGCGGTAGCCAGAGCGCAGCGCTTCTGCCGCTGGGCTGCGGGCGGAGGCTCTCAGGCTGCCATTCCTCCTCCCGCGGCGGTTGCGAAGCGTCCCTGCGAGCTTCTGCGAACAGCGCCAAGCGGTGCACGTGGGCGTTTATTGCACTGCTCTTTCCCACGTACACGCGGAGCGCACCGCCCGCCGGCACACGCGTCTCCGCAGATGAAAAGCAGCGTCGGGGTCTGTGCTGCACACCTGAACGTATCGGCAGTCCTTGCAGTGACTGCTGGGGCTTTGCATGTCTCCGCGCTCCTCCAGCACTCCGATGTGGCTGCGTGCCCTCGCCAGCCCTCGCAGCAGCAGTGGGAGCAGCTGGCTTCCCAGCAGGACCGGTTTGGTGTCACCTTGCACGGTGACAGCTCCCTCTTAAATGACTCAGCGTCCTCCCGAGGCTGTCAGCACGGTCCGAGAAGGCAGAAAGCAGCTGGAGGCAATCTGTTCTGCAGAAGGCATGCCCCACCTGCTACCACACCGAGCACAGATCCACGGTCTCAGGCACGTCTTCTTCACAGGTTTCTGTGAACCCGTCTCCAAATCCCCCTGCCTCCACCAGCTGGGGTTTCTGGTTGCACATGGGACACAGCTGGTTGCGGATGGCTGATGATCTCATCCAAATGATGAGGTTCCAGCGTTCCCCCGAGGCGATGGGAAGCGCCCCGTGGATCTGCCCTCCTCGGTGCAACAGCCCCTGGGTTCCCACGTGTTCCACCTCTATGTAGTTTGGCACAGGGGAAGGATCCTGGAACAAAGGGAGGTAGATACGGCATTACATCAGAAAGTCCTTAAAAGAACAGTGTTCAAGTAGTTGAATTTTCTTCACCCACAGTTCAACGACTTCAGTCACTGTAAGCCATTTTCAGTGCCAGGTCCAGAGGGAACTTAAAGGCAGTTTCAATTAAAAAAAAAAAAAAAAAAAAGCAAACAAAACAACAACAAACTAGTTTCACCAGTGTGGGGTTTTCTAATCCCTCCCTTGTTTAGAATTCCCTGGAAATAGGGGATGTGGAATTAAGTCTCGTCTGAAGTAAGTAACTTCTGTCTCTCCCTCTCAGCACCTCTTTGATCATTATTTTCCTTGTGGGAAGACGGGTTGGTTTGCTTCACTCCAGCTGCTACTAGAATAGCTGTGTTTGTCCTCTCTTTGAATTGGTTGCAATTAGCTTGAATATTGCTAATTCACTTACAGCAGTAGAGGTCCTTATTTAACCACTACATTTTAGAAAAGGGGAAGGGACAGACTGGATTTGACTGTTAGAAGTGAGCAACTGCTTTTTAGAAAATAGTTAATGCCCTGAAACTGGAGGACAGAGGGGAACAGAAGCTGGGTCCAGATGAGGAATGTGCTCAGTACCTGTCTGAAATCCCCAAAGTACAAATTGCCTTCTGTGAAGTCTTTTCCCAGTGAAACGTTTAGGGTGACTTCTGCATTGTCATAATGAGAGCTCAGATCCAGGTCTTCGTGCAGCGAGTATTTGACAACAAATGCCTTATGGCTGTCCAGGCAGGCACCCCCCAGGTCAGGATAAAGCAGGGCTGTGATGGGACGCAGATATTTTTCACGCAGGGGGGTGATGAAATTTTCATCCATCCCCAGCTCATTGAGTAAAACCTGTCCAAAAGAGAGGAGATGGAACAGCTGACCAACAGCTGGGTACATCTGCTGCTTCATCAGAGCAGCTGCTGAGCTGTCTTGCACTCTTCCAACTCTGATGCTTGCTCAAAGAAAGGACCAAAAAGCTCCAGGTACAGGGAAAGGAAAGAGGATCAAGGTAGAAAGTGATAGTGAACACAGTAAGATCAAAAATTGAGTGTCCTTTAAAAACATACTGCTTGATTTAAAGATGTGTTGCTTAAATGCAAGGTACTCATTGCTTTGAGATATCAGATCCCACCCCGACTCCCTGCTTTTGCCCATCCTTTTGCCTCTGGACAAATAACATGCATTCCTTCAACCCTCTCATTTCAAAGAGTCTGTACTCAAACTATGCTGCACTCAAATTATAGACAGCTTGGATTGGAAAGGATTGTGAAGCAAGGAGGTAAACAGTGTGCTCAGGAACACTCCCCCTAATGAAGCACAAGAGCTGATGAGTCCTACCCCATAGTTATTCATGCTGTTGGGCCGGCCTTTAGGCATGTCTGACTGCTCAAAGTTCTCCAGCTCCTCAATAAAGGCTTGACAGAACTCCTCTGTGAACACTGGGAGTCGAAAGATCCGCTTATCTGTCAAGAAAAGTGAGACTGTTTGCTGGGGAAAATAACATGAAAGTCTTCTTGGCTGTGTTTTCTGCCTAGACTATGCTGGTGTTGGTGAGAATGCAGCACCCAGACTTTTCACTTCGTGCTCTGGCTGCTCAAGGAGTTGGCAGTGTTCCTCAGGATCAGCTCTGGGATGGATTTGTTATTTTTCATGTTGACCCTTTGCTTCCAGGCTTCCCCATCCAGTTGTGAAACCTGGTACTGATTTACATGCCTGCTGTAGGTGCCAAGGAAATGCTCTGAGGGCCCAGAAGCTGCAGAGGGAGGGCAGTAAATCAACAGCAGTCCTCATGGATGAAAGGGACTCGAGGACATTCAGAGGATGGCGAATTTACTTGTCCAGCCCATCTTCCCTTTCTGGGAAGGCCAGGCCGCCTGTGCTGCTTTTCAGGGTAGAGCCCTAAAGGTCTAAGGGGAGCTCAGTATTAAGGATATAGGAGCTGTGATAAAGACAGTGTGAAAAGGTAATGTGCCTGGAAACTACTTCTTGGGAAAATAACCAACAGCAGCCTTGTACACACACACTTGTTTCTTTCTTTTTGTCTTGAGAAAAAGAGGCGACTTTGCAGCTTCCCTTCCAAATTTTGTCAGTGTTTCTGGCAGGGAGAGATCTTCAGAAATGCCACCAGGGAAGCTGAAAGCACAGATCTCTTTAAAAGGCTGAAAACTAGACTGAAAATATTTCAGCTCAGACTAACCAAAGGGAATTGTCTGAAATGGGGAAGCACTGGGGAGGGAAAACCAAGCCCCTCAAGCTAAGTGTTCCTTCACAGCAGCCCTCCTTGTGAGGTTATGATACAAGCAAAACCCCAGCCCTGCTGTACTGAGAGCCTCTGATGAGACATCAGCAGACTGGGATTGGAAAAGCAGAAAACAGGATCTCATCCACAACATAACTGCTGCACAATACTGCCTCTCCAGAGACTCTCGTCAAGCAGAAAATAACATCCTGCTTGTCCCGGCTGTGTATCAAAACCGAGCTGTCAAAGACAGGGCTTGGAAACAGCTGCCATCACTGAAACTGCAGCATCACATGGGTGTTCTCTGTTGATGATGGGTTGTTTTCTGTACCTGAGAAGGACTCGGTGTAGCGCAGGAGGCCATGGAGATTAGCATCTGGTGATGTGCAGTATCTAATGATTTCTAGAAAACCTGGGGCCAGAAATGAATCCTGGTGCCAAGGGAAGATGACAAATGTAAACAGAAACACAATTAGCTTGCAGAGTCTTTTACAGCCTGAGAGGGAAACAGACTTTCACATACACACAGGAAAATATGTAAAGCCTAGGGAGCAAGGCTGATAGTTGCCCTTGGCTTACTTCTGTGGCAGGAAATGTTACCAGTAAATTGTGTGTAGTTGTAGTTCATTAGTATTTCTAAGTATAACTGGCCAGATTTATTCTTAGTGCAATGGGAAAGAGCCTGGCTTGCATTACAGACACCTAAAGGGTAAAAGCAAAGACATTTCTACAAGATTTACCATCTTTTCCTGGCCTTAACACGACAGAGCTCTGCTGGAAGCACTTTCCTGCACAGATCATGACAGTCAATGGCAAAACATGTTACTAAAGGGTTATGGAGCAGTAAATCTGTGAGAATTTTTGTGTGACTGATAATCTAGGAACACATCTGTCAAACATCAGGAAATTCAAAGCAGAGCAGCCCATAACAAAGGTGGCTTTGCTGCATTTTCAGTGGGGTACACATAGACAAGCAGCCTGCTCCCACCCTTCAGCTGAGAGTAATTAGTTGTTTACCTGTGCTGATTTCTGTGGTTGTCCCTTACTCTTCAGTGACCCTGTTGGTGCAGTGGTACGTTAGCTCACAATTACTAACTATATTCTGCATTCAGCACCAGGTGGTGGTGCAGCTTCCATAAAGAATGACCCTCACTTGGCAGAATCCTGCCTGGAGAAGACGCTGGGCTGTGACAGCCGTTTTGGTTTTGATTCAGTCCAGCTCTGGAACTGCACACACTCTTGATGATAAAAGGGCTCCCTACTGCAAATATAAGCTCTCAGCCAATTCCTTGAGTGCAAAGCAGATTTCAAACACAGGATCTACCTGAAGAGTGTACACTTCTGAGTGCTTTCGTTTGTAACACTGAGCGATGATGGCTTTGCGCTCCGCTGACTGACGAACCAGGTGTTTTCTTCTCTGCACTTCTGCTTCAATCTAGGAATAAACAACAGAGCGTTGTGCTGGAGAACCAGAACGGATAACAAAGAGGATAACTAAAACAACTCCGGGAATCTGCTTATTGTTCTAAAGCAGTTATTTTTGTTCAGGGCACCTCTGGGAGCCTGAGCGCGTGCTTTTGCTTTTCTGTAGTCAAGACAGGATGAGTAAATATTTAAAAACCCAGATGCCTAAGAGGGATTTGAGACGCATTTGCACAATGGATGGCTTAAGAAATAGGTGAAGTCTTTCCGTGGATGTGTCAGGGGTGCGGTGAGTTTTCATCCCTTTCAGGCATTTCTGACACCTCATGAATCGCTCTGGGTCTGGTTTATGTCCTGACAAGAGCAGTTTTGTCCGCAACAAAGACGTTTCCCGGGAGGGATTAGCGTTAAGTGGTGCCGGGACAGGCTCGTCCATCACCGCACAGCAAACAGCTCAGGCAACAACTGCTCTGCTGCGCCCCCCGCGAGGTCACACCGCCCGCCGTGTGATGGACCCGCGGGGCATCCCGAGCCGGCCGGGACCCCCAGAAACTGGATGCTGTGCCGAGAGCATCGCCACACGGCGGCTCGGCGCTGGGAGGCTGCTCCGGCGCAGCCACCAAAGCGAGCTCTTATAAGTAGCAGGAAAGGGACCGAGGAGCTGCCAGCCCTCGGTCCCCGCCCGCGGCTCGGCGCTCACCTCCCGCAGTACGGCCGCCATCTGCTCCTCGCCGCCGCAGCCCCGCTCCCTCAGCGCCTGCAACGACACGGCCGTCAGCGGCCGAGCCCGACGCCGACCCCGCCGCCCCGCCCCGCCGCTACCCGCCCGTAGTCCCGCCGGAACTGCCGCTCGTCGCGGTAGCAGACGTGCATCCCGCAGCGCCCGACGAAGATGTTGGCGGAGAAGAAGCAGGCGCAGGCTCGGAACGCCCGATCCGCCGCCATGTTTCCCGCCGGAGCGCAGCGCGCGCCCGGGTCCGCCGCCACAGCGCTTCCGGAGGGTGCGGGGGAGCGTCGGAAAATTCCGGGCCGAAAGAAAAACGGGGAAAAGGAGGCGGCCGTAACGCCTCTTCTGCTCCCTCTCCGTGCCGGTTTTTGCAACCTCGACGCCGTCGCCGCCGATCCCCGTATCTCCAGCCCGTAGCGAGGCGTTGGCCGCGCCTCGGGGCGCGCACGGACCGGCGGCTCTTTGCAGACGATCCCTGCGCTGCACGGCAGCGTCCCCGCCCTCCTCCCGCCGTCCCTCAAGGCCGGGCACGCGCTCGGGCACGCGCGTGGCGCTCGTCGGGCACGCGCCCGGCCCGGGCCCCCGCGGCGGCCATGGAGTCCTCGCTGCAAGTGGCCGAGGAGGAGGTGGTGGTGGCGGCCGAGCCGTGCGTCCCCAGCAGCAAATTCGAGGACATTTACCGCCTGCTGGCCGAAGGCTGCTTTCCGCCCAGCTTCTGCTCCATCAAGAGGAAGAACCTCAAGCGCTACGCCCAGAAATTCATCGTTGATGGTGGGAACCGGGGGACCCTCGGGGGATTGCGGGGGGGATCCGCTGAGGGAACCCGGCGGTGCCGCGCCGTTATCCCGGCGTCGCTTTGGGGGCGAAACGTGGGGATTTGGGGCGCTGTGTGGGTGCTGGGACCCTCTGTTGGAGGAGGGCCGTCTGCGTAGGTGAGGTCCCTGGGTCTGCGTGTGGGCTCAGCGCGAAGCTGTGCTGCTTTTGGGAGATATCCTTGTCACCCTCACGGGAACGGCTGTGGGATCATCACGGGAAACAAAGCCGTCCCGCCCGCAGGTGGCTGCCTGTACTACGTGGGGCCCAAGAAGGAGGAGAAGCGCGAGGTGATCGTGGACCCCGAGCGCAGGCGGCAGGTCTTCCTGGAGAGCCACTTCACCGAGATCGGGAACCACCTGGGCCAGAAGAAAACAGTGCACCGCATTCAGAGCCGGTACTACTGGCTGGGGATTGTGAAGGATGTGGTGGACTGGGTAAGTCTGGAGCAACGTCTTTGACTTTCCCAGGAGGTTCAGGCAGGAGTGAGCAGCTGCCAGAGCCCTGGTGCAGGGATGGTGTTGCTCCTGGTGCTGTTGCTTTGAAGCCGTGCACTGGGCCACGCTGCAGGTGAAACTGCTGGAGCGTCTTGAGGCAGCTGGATAGATTGGATGTCTTTTCCCTTGAGCATCAGTAAACCTGCACAGGTAGGCATCCTCATGCAGGACAGTTTTGGCCAGTGTGGGAATATCAGATTGGTTCAGACAAAGCGTTGCTGAGTTTAGCTTTGAGCAGGCTGCATTCCTGCCAGAGCTCCTCAGCTCCCTGAACTGCTGTAAAGAGAGGAGCACAGGGTTTCCACCAGCTCTCCTGGGCTGCTTGGCCTCACCTATTGTAATTCCCCTGCAAGCAGGGCTCTGCAGCAAAAGCCTGCTTTGGAGAAGTGTGGCTACATTACCTGGTCCAGACAGTACCCCTCTGGTATCCTAGGGATGATAATTTCTCTAGCCATTAGAAAAAATGCAATAAATATTTACCCCAAACCAGGGTAAGAAATGTCTTTGCTATAGGCCGCATTGAGAAAGTCAGTTATTGTGTCAGAGAAGGCTGTCTGGTGAGTTTTGTCAGAGATGAGTTGTGTCAGCCTGTTGTCTTCTGTTCTCTTTTTCTTGTGTCCTTCTGTTTTTATTGGGTAGAAGGAAGCTGCACAGAGGTACTGTCCTTCTTACCCACTTATAACTTGTTCAGAATCTGACATAACTTGGCAGCGTATTTTAAAATCCTTTGATACAGTTTTTCCCTTTCCAGATCAAAATGTGCGAAACATGCCAGAACGCAGAGCACAACAAGAACATATCACGGAAAACCAGACCTGTTAAAGTGGAGTCCCCCTGGGAAGTGCTGGGATTAGCTGTTCATGGTGAGTGTTTGTGGCTGTCTCACAAGCTCTTCGAGGTTTCTGCACCCGCTGTCGGGAAGTGTGGCAGATTTACGGTCACACGTGAGTGACAGCCGCCTACCTCTGTGGTGAAGAACTGCCAAGGAAGCCGTAGCAGCTTACCAGGGTGCAACCTGATCCGAATGCCTGGCACAGTTCCCACTGCATACACAATGGGAGTTGTGTGGGTGTGAGTTACCACTCGGAATTGAGGCTGTGATGGGTGTGCTGTTACTAACGAAGGTCACAGAACTGTACTGTCTAGATGACAGCAGAAAAGAGTTAAAAGTATTTTGCCTTTTGGCAGCAGTTGTTTTCTGGGCTTGGTTTTTTACCTTCCCTGTTTGGGTGATATTACAGCATCACATTTATTTATTTATGTATTTATTTTTAAATGCTTGTTTATGCAGGACCTTTTCCTGAGACGAGCCAGAGCAATACACATGTCCTCATTGTGACTGACTACTTCACTAAATGGATTGAGGCTGTTCCTCTGCAGAAGAAAGATGCCTTGTCAGTGGCTAAAGCACTAGCTACCATTTTTTACAGGTGGGCTCTTCTCTTCTTGATTAAATTGCAGCTCTGCAGTGAGATAAGGGATGCTCTAGAAACTGTGTTGAAATATGTGTCCACAAGATGGTTCTCCAGAAGAGCAGGAACTCTTCTGCAGGACAGGCTGTGCAGTGCCCCTCTCTTGCTATCTACAGAGTCCTTGAGAACAGCATGTTATTCTCTTATTAGCAGTGGAAAGGAGAAGGAAACATAAGTGGTTCACTTTTTGGCTCCAAGGTCAAGAGAGCTGGTGCCCCAGTTCTCTACAGAGTTATAAAATGTACTCTGATCCTTTGTAGAGAGTGTTTGTTTTACACTCATGTGGTACCTGCTGCCACTGTACCCTGTGGGAAATGCATGTGGCCAGCAGATACTTGCACAGGAAACTTTGCTTGTTTCTTCTGGTGCCTTATCATTCAAAAGCAAACAGGGTTGGCTATTTTGGAACAGATACAGCCAACAGATCTCTCTGCTCTTGGGAGGTGCTTCGGAAGATGCTTCTTCAGCACCTGCTCCATTGGAGGACCTTTCTCCCTTTTGTATCCTGTTTCCTGTGCGGATTGAATGCCTCTGCTTCTGCCCTGTGGTGAGCAGAGTAAAGCAAGTTGTGTGTCCTCTTCTTATTCAGGTTTGGAGCATCCAAGAACATTTATGCTGGTGAGAGCTGGGACTTCTGTGAGGAGGTAGGTCAGGTGCTGGCTGTTTCAGGGAGAAACAACATGATCTTGAGTGCTTGCTTTTGATCAGAGCTACAACATGCCATGTACAGGGTATGAAGAGCTGAAGCTGCCATCTCCCTGTCCCAGCCCTGTTGCCAGCAATAGGTGCTTTGCCACTGCTTTCATGCTGTTGGGATTTGAAGCTGTGGTTATGTGGTATAAAGCCTTGAGCCACACTGCAGCTTCTTTGCCCAGAAGGAAAAAATCCTGTGAGATGATGGCTGTGCACTCTCTGCCCTACCCTGGGATTAACCCAGCTTGCCAGTGCTGTGGAAAACCACAGCACTGTAATATTTGTTGCAACATGTTTTCTCCAGCTCTGACTTATCTAGTGAGTTTTTCATGCCCAGTAATACTTTTCTCCCTCGTCTGTAGTATCCTCATGCTGCCAGGGGGATTTCTACTTCAGTCTTTTTCATTATAAGCAGTATTTTGTTTCCTGCACTCTGTAGCTACATCCCAGTGAGGCAGTGCTGTCTCATACTGTCTCATAATGCTGCGGTGCAGACCTGCCTTGTCCTCCTGTGGGCTTGACCCCCTGCCTTTGCAGGTCAGCCGGCTTCTCTGTGAGCGCTGGAACATCTCCCAGATTCTCACCCCTGCAAACCCTGTGGACTGTGTGGGCCTGGATCACCGCAGTGCTGAGGTGCTCAAATCCTCCATCTGCAACGTGGTGAATGAGAAGCCCAGTGAATGGGATGCCCACCTCGACCCTGTGCTCTTCGACTTCCGCACGTCGGTGAACTCTGCCACGAAGTACACCCCTTTCTTCCTCATGTTCAACAGATACGTGTGCCTGTCATCTGAGGTAACTCTGCAAGAGAGCACAGTTGTGTGTGAGGTTTGCCACTGACACTGCTATGGAGTAGTAACCACGTGTCTATGCCTTGCAGGTGGATTTTGTCAAGGACTCAAAAGAGCAGAGCGTTAGCTCTGCTAAGGCAGATGGCCTCCCACCATTCACCGCTGCAGTTCAAGAGCAGCAGAATGCGGTGAAGGAAATTGTAAGTCTTGCAGTGCCTTGAAGGGGTTTTGCAGCTAAGCCCCCATCTGTCGACAGATGCCATCCCACAGGAATCTCTTGCCTGCAGGCTTTCTCCCATTGCCAGGCACAGCAGGTGGTGTGTTGTGGCAGTGGCAGCAGAGCCCTGCTTAGGCAACGCCCAGGTGTTCTGCCCTGGCTGGGTCACTGGTTCTGCTTGCAGGAGAAGCAGGGCGAGAGCTGTGGTTTAACAGGAGGTGTTGTGAGCTTCCAATAGCTTCAGCCTAGATCCCATTCTGCCCTCTACTGATGGAGAACTCTGAGCACAGCCATTAAATAATGCTTTCTTAACACAAGGTCTCCTGGAAGTGTGGGGTTGTTGAAATGAGGCTGGAAGGTCCCTGTTTGGTCCCTCCCTTGCCCTGAGGTGCAGCCGGTGGTGCTGACGTGTGCACAGCTTTTGCCATCAAAGTTGCAGCATGGTTGAGCTGATTTTTAAGCTACCTCTCCTTTAAGCCCAACCAAAGCTATCCGCTTTGCAGGTGATCGCCAATATGACCACAGCCTACAAGCGGGAGCGGAAGACCATGAAAAGGAAAAGTCGGGTCCTGCCCTCTCTTACATTCAAAATGGAAGAAAATGTGTTTGGGAGCAACGGTGCCTCTTCCCTGAAGAAGCTGAAGAAGGGCCAGTTTGTGTCCTTCCAAATTGAAACAGTCCTGCCAAATGAGCAGAGTATGGCTGAAGTGAAGAAAACCAGCTAGCTTCTGGGGCTTTGCTGGGTGTCCCATGGGGCTGGGGACAGTAGTGTGAACTGTTCCCAAGGTTCTTGTCCCAGCTGTTTGAGGGTCCAGGCACAGACACCTGCTCAGTCTGGGAGGGCAAGGAAGGGGAAGGTTCAGACAATAGGGTCTGTTCCATCTCATCCCAGTCCAGGCTGGGACCATCCCTGCAACACAGTGAAGTGGCACCATCTTCATTTATGCTTGGGCAGCAAGGGACTCTGTCTTGGCAAGAGCTCCACCTCAAACACAGCTTGGAAACTGCCCCACTGGGGGTAATTGCAGCAAGGCCTTGGAAGGGCTATGGGTGCAGGTGAGGAAAGCACCAGGAACATGACTCAGCCAAGTTGCAGTCCATTTCCTGTGGTTTAAAACAACCCTTCCCACTCTTCAGTGTGACATGGGAAGGGCCATGCTAGGTCTGGCAGCATCCCGGGGACGCGGGGATGGCTCAATGTGAGCTTTTTGGTTTCAACCACTCATTAGCAAAAATAAAATCAACAATAGAACACGAGATTTTTATTTTCTGTTTATCCAGGCAGAGAAAAATGACCTCTTCCTTAGTAACATTGCTGTTCTGTACACTACAGAAATGAGGTGAAATGTAGATCTGTGCTGGAGGGGTTGTTGAGGCTGAAGTACAGCACTGAGGAACCCTGAATGTTGCAGTGGTGACCCAGATGAGCGTGGTGTCACACGTCACCCACCTGAGAGCACAGGTCTGGTGTCACACATGCTGCCCACCTGGGTGCACATGCTGAATGGGCAGGAGGTTGAGTGCTGCCATCTCTCTGGAGTTGGCATGCGCTTGTCCACACTTGAAGACAAAAGTATTTATAAGCTGGATTTCTTGAAAGGAAGTCCTTCACTGCACTCCTTGCTTTAGGGGTTAATTTAAAACCCCATCAAGCTGCATTAGAGCACCTTTAGATTTTTCCGACTCGCTCCAGTGCTGTAGAAATAAAATAAACTCCCATCCTTGGACCTTCTGCAGCATTTTGCGACGGGAAGGGAGCCTGAGGGTTCGGGTGGAGCGGGATCCGGTTCCCCATCCACCCCTTCGCTCGTCCCCGTTCCCAGCGCACGGAGGCGCTGCCGGGACCGCTCCGCAGCGTGGGGGCGTGGTCAGCGTGGAGGGGCGTGGTCACAGCGGAAGCTCCGCCCCCCACCGACCTTCGCCCGCATCGGTCGCACCGGGCCGGAGCCGCCGCAGGTAGGAGCAGGGTCGCGTCTGGATGCGTGAGTGGAGGCGGGCATGTTCCGGGTGGGTTTTACCTTCTGACTTTAGGATTTGCTGCGTAATCCTCTGTGCATAGAAGGGAGAAAAGGGGTGAGTGCTGGGGGGGCGGGAGGGGGGGAGGCACTGCGTGGGGAAGAGCTGCCCCCGCGTGATGGTAAGGGCGGAGTCCCCGCTCGGAGCTGCTTTGTAATCTCTTGGGATATTTATTGGGTGCCACCCTATTGCGTGCTGACAGTGCTGCCCGTTCGTGGCTTGCTCCAAGTTAATAAATATTCTGAAGGCTGATACGGCCGCTGTGGCCATCATTCTTTTATTCACTGGATTGTATTTAGATATTCTGCATTGTTTTTCAAAGAGGATAATCTGTTACAAAGCAGAACTGCTCTCCCGTATGTTTGCTACACCTTGACACTGGTTTTTATTGCATGTTTGATTTCGGCTTCATCCCAGGAAATCAGGGAGGGACCCTCAGACCACAAACATCTGAGCCCAGAAACTCTGCAGCCCCATAGCGCAGGGCATGAGGGCTGCATGGATGTCCTGTGCCCATGTCTCAGTGTCACCTAGCCAGAATGAGGTTTCACAATGAGATGCAAGAATCCCAGAATGCTTGATGTTGGACCTCTGGAGATCATCCAGCCCAAGCTGCCTGCACAAGCAGGTTTTAGATTTGTGATAGCTGGAGTCGTCTTGGAAGGGGTGGAGTTTGTCCTCATTTGTGCTTGTGACTTTGTAAAAGTCAAAGTGGGCGTATATAGAGAGAAAGAGCAGAGGATGAAGGAACAGACAGCGGTGTTTGAGATCAGGACAGTGGGTGGCTGTTGTGGCCTTCCCAATGGCACTTGCAACCCCATTAACTCCTCATGGCTAATAACAACTCCGCCCCTTCCTCTCGCCCTGTGCACAGGCTGTGGCCATGTCCTCACTGCGCTAGGCCTGTCCCCCCCCACCTCGAGGATGCATGCCTGGAAGGCGGTGGCCAGCACGCTGGTGCTGAGCGGGGCCGATGTGGTGGTCACCACGCTGCTCTATGCCCACGGCCGGCGTGGTCGAGACATCCTTCAGGACCTGCGGCACTTCAACATCTTCAACTCGCTGCTGGACATCTGGGGGGGCTGTCTCTACCGTAGCTGTGTGCTGCTGGGGGCCGCCATCGGGGTGGCCACCAACACGGCCTATGGCCCCCGGCGCCTCAGGGCTTCGCGGACCTTCATTGCTGTCGTCTGCCTCCTCATGGGCATCTACATGATGGTGAAGCTGCTGCTCTACTCTGAGGTGCGGAGGACCATCAGGGACCCCTGGTTCTGGGGGCTCTTTGCTTGGACCTATGTGGCGTTAGTGGCCACCTTTGGGCTGTGGCAGCTGCTGGCCTGTGTCACATCTTCCCGTGAGGCGCTGGGTCATGGCTCTGAGTCCCGCACCGAGGCGGAGGAGAGTTGCGACGCCCCACGGGACAAGCGAGAGGAGGCAGCGGGACCCACCATCCATAAGCTGCTGTCCTACACCAAGCCAGATGCCGTCTTCCTGGGTATTGCTTCCTTCTTCCTCCTCGTGGCCGCGCTGGGTAAGTGAAGGAGCTGGAGGGGGCCGTGAGATGCTCTGCTGTTCACTGGGAGGGGAGGAGCCATGTTGCTCCTTGGAAAAATGAGGGAAAAATTAAATGGGGCAAAAAAAATGCAGTGGAGGATAAAATGCCACGGGAAATTAAACTTTTCCATTAGTTGCTAAGGTTCATGCCTTTCTGGTACATCTTGTGTGATGGGTAAATAACTCTGTGGTTGGGATGGAGGTTGACTGCGGGCTTTCACAGTTGGGAATATGAACCCGTGGTTGGATCCTGGACCCAACTGGTGTGTCTGTAACTCTTTGTCCTGTGCTTCTGCATCAGGAGAGACCTTCCTGCCCTACTACACAGGGTTGGCCATTGACGGCATTGTGGTGCAGAAGAGCATGGACCGCTTCTCCACGGCGGTGCTGGTCATGTCGCTGCTCGCCATAGGAAGGTAATCGCAGGGGTCGGAGCCCAGCAAGGATATATGACTGCTCTGTGCTCTTACAGTGGTGGCGGTCATGAGATCTTCCATGTCCTTCTGCCAGTGCTGGGGGAGCAGGCACAGGGGATGGGCTCCCTGGTGATCACTGTCCCTGCCTGAAGCTTGTCATTACTGTGATTAGGGCCACTGTCCCTATGTTGTTAGCACCCGGGGGGGCATGGGCTGATTTAATCATTACTACCCAGGGTGGAAAGCGATACCAACACAGCATTGCCCAAGCCCTCGATACGGGCGCTGGTGTGTTTGTGTTGCTGAGGAGTGGGTTTCGTGTCCACCGGTCTATAACGTTTCTTATCTGCAATTAGCTCATTTGCCGCAGGTGTCCGGGGCGGCGTTTTTACGCTCATATTTGCGAGACTGAACATCCGCCTTCGCAACTGCCTCTTCAGGTCGCTGGTGTCTCAAGAGATGAGTTTCTTTGATGAGAATCGCACAGGTGGGTTCCTCTTTCCCCTGGGTTTACTCTATTCCAGCACGTGGTATTTTTCCCCCTTAGTTTACCCTCTCTTCGGGTTCTTTTAGAGGTTGTGTCTAAATGCTCATGTTTAGATACAGCAACAGAAACCTCTTCCCTTTGGGTGCTTTCTTGCCACAGGGGTCAGGATTGCCCAGCACCTTGGGAATGCCACATTGCCTCCAAACAGCCTGATATCCAGCAGCTCCAGGGCTGGCATTTTTAACTCCAGTCATCTCATCCCCAAAATACTTCCATTTTTCTTCCTGTACCTCCCTTCAGTTCCCACTGATCAGCTGCCCTCCATCTCTGCTCCAGGCACTGGAAACCTCAGACATGTAAACCTCGCTGTGCATGCTTGTGGCTTTTCCTCCTTGCCATCTAGTCCTGTCCCCATCTGTCATTCTGGTGTGGTCCCAGTCAGCTGCAACTTTTCCCATACTTAATTTCTTCTTGGCAATATTTTTAGTTTTGAGGCTGTTGCCATATTTAGCAGTTGCTGCCTGTTGCCCGGTTAGCTAAGGACACTGGATATGTTATTGTAAGTGGGATATGGGTAACCCTCAACTAATAGTTATGCAATAGCATGGGACTTCAGCCCTGGCTGCACTGGAACACAGGCCAACTACTTAGAAATTCAAGGTGGCATTTGACTCCACTGAAGGAGCTTTGCCCTTAGTGGCTGCACTCACATCCTCCAGATCACTTGGGTCTTCTCCAGGCTGCAGACACGGCTAAACCTCCTCTGCCCTCTCTGAAGCTGCCTGGCACTCTGTAGGGTGAGCTGTGCTAGGCATGCTCCTGGTCCTCTGAGGACAGCAGGGAGAGTTGCCAGCAGAAGGCTGGTGGAGGGCTCCTGGCTTCAATTAAAAATGAACTGGAAGCTGTGTTCAGCTCAGCAAACACCCACTGGTGCACCCACGTGGGATGCCCTCTAGGTACAGTGCAGAGCCAGTGCCCTGTGCTATCCTGCAGCCAACCTGAGCGACCCAAGGATGTAGCTCCTGCTTTCAGATGGGTTTCATGTCTTTTGCGCATGCAGCAATTTGAGCTCCTCTGCTTTGCTTCACATCCCCAACAGCAGCCATCCTCTTCCATGCTGCCCTGCAGACCCCGTCAAGGGGCTAGGTTGGATGAGGAGCTCCATCTGCCAGGAGACTGCTATACAGTCTGCGGGATGGGACGCGGAACACGGACAGGTGACGACCTGCCACAGTGACGTGTCCCTGCTCTCCCCTTCCCCAACCCTTCATTCTTTTAGGGGATGTCATCTCCCGCCTGACGTCGGACACAACCATCGTGAGTGACCTGGTCTCCCAGAACATCAACATCTTCCTGCGCAACATGGTGAAGGCCACAGGGGTGATCTTCTTCATGTTCAGCCTCTCATGGAAGCTCTCGCTTGTCACCTTCATGGGCTTCCCCATCATCATGCTGGTGTCTGACATCTACGGGAAGTACTACAAGGTAGGCAGGAGCAACTGCCATAACTGTGCCACAGTGCTGGCCTGTCCCCACTGTGGGAGTTACAGGTGGTTTTGGAGCTTGTTGGGTTGATACTCAAGTGCTTTGCTGCCTGCAGTACGGGCACGAGGGCAGCATTATAACTATGTGGGCAGGTGGCACAAACTTGGCTGTCAGCTTCACACTTGGAAGCTGAAGTGTCTCAGGTCTGACATAGGAGGTAGCTTGGCTGTGCACTGTCCAATCTGTGCCTGCTTGTTCCCATGCCATCTGTCCTCTCCTCTCCCTTTGGAGTAAATCAAATTGGGGTTAAACCCAGCCCAGTGCTTCCTTCCTATGCCAAGGGCAGTCCCTTGTGGCTAATGCTGTGTCCTGTGGACTGTGCAAGTTCCACACCACATGCTCTCTATGCTGGTTGTTAATGCTGTCATTAGCACAGCCCTGCTTTCCACTGTCCCAAGGTCAGGGCTGTATCCCATCACTCAACCTTGGTGCCCATGGACTTGGAAAAGTCACTGTGCTCTCTCCAGAGCCTGTGGGAGAGCTGCCATGGGCAGCTTGGGCGTGTGTTGAGCACCCTTTGTTTCTGCTTCCCGCAGAAGCTCTCCAAGGATGTGCAGAACGCCCTGGCCAAGGCCAACAACACTGCCGAGGAGACCATCTCTGCCATGAAGACTGTCCGCAGCTTTGCCAATGAGGAGGCAGAGGCAAATGTGTACTGGCAGAAGCTGCAGCAAGTGTACAGACTCAACAAGCGGGAGGCCCTGGCGTACACCTACTATGTGTGGTCCAGCGGGGTAGGTGGCCTGCACCAGGGACTGGCAGGGGACATGGCTTCAGGTGTCAAAATGTGCACGGAGAGTTGTGTGTGCTGGGCTCAGGGAGCTTTGTGGGATGAGCCCAGCCTTGATGTCTGCTGCCCTCTGTCAAAAATATATTCCATCCTCCTTTAGGGGAGCATCACATCGTGGTGCTGAACAGTTTGTTTTCTCTTGTAAATAAGAATGGAATTGATAACTGTTCAAGGTCGTGGAAAACCTCATGTTTTCAGGCTGCTGCAATGCATGCCTTTGCCAGCTCATCTCCGGCGGTTCCGGCTGGGAAAACAGCCACAGTGTTGGTTGAGATTCTGCTCAGAAGCAGAGATTTTCTACATGTGGGCGGTGGTGAAGGGAGGCTGCAGGTTTGTTGTTTGATTTAGGTTTTTTTTTGCAAAATATTTTTTTCTTTGCTGAGAACAGATGGTTTGGGGCTCCTCTTGTATCTGCTGCTAACTAAGGCTGTGCAAAACCCTCACATGGGGCCTTCACCCTGTGCGTTTAGGGATCCAAATAGCTGCTGTTGAGAGTTGTGTGGGTTATGCCTTCATACAGCTGCAGGAGGCTTATGTGCTGACAGCAAGTTCAGAGCATTGTTAGCATTGTTCCTGAGCATCCAGGTGAAGCCAGCAGTGGGAACTGGGACAGAATGGATCCCACTGAGTCAGAAAAGGCAAAACTGCTCCTGTGGGGCTTGTGTAAAAAGAAGCTGACAGATATAGCACAGCCCTGGTGGAGTCTCTCTCAGAGAAAACAGGATCTTAAGGTCAGATCTTGGCAGAGAGAAAGAAGAGGAACTTTTTCCCCTGTTTTCTGTCTGTGTCAGCTCATAGCCAACAGCCCTTCCCACTGACTGTGATCCCAGCAAACTCCGGGCACTCATGTCACCTTGTTACAGGCAGCCTGTATGCCAAGTGTCGCATGGAGCGCTGGGCACTGCAGAGGGTGAAACATCAGGATCACATCAGGGCTGGTCTGATATCTTTGCTGAGTAGGTGGTGCCCCCATACACTAATTTCAAGCAAGAGTTGAGGTTATCCTTCAGAGACTTGTATACACAAGGAGGACTTGTGCATTAGCTTTTGGCCTGGCTCTGTGCTCTAAATTAAAATGTGTCATATAACGCAGAGGTTATTTTAGCGGTGAGGTGACTGTATGTGTTGGATAATTTGAGTGTGGGT
Organism: Lagopus leucura; assembly: GCF_019238085.1. Taxonomy (NCBI): domain Eukaryota; kingdom Metazoa; phylum Chordata; class Aves; order Galliformes; family Phasianidae; genus Lagopus; species Lagopus leucura. The sequence goes on along the minus strand of NW_024962260.1, from coordinate 4,598,683 downwards.
TATGCTAGTCCAAGAGATGTCCATGAGATGCTCTGTTATTTCAGATAAATCTGTCTTCCTTCACTGCTGCCACTCCAGACTTGTATTTTGTTGAATTCCTTCAGTCAGCCCAGCTAACCAAGTTGTTTTTCCCTTCTCATACCCAAGCCATGTGCTGACAGGAATGCTGGGTTTGGGGCTCACCAGCTGCTGAATTGCAGTCTCCTGTGTGAGTAACTACAATTGCACTCGAGTGTTGTCTGTCCTTGCTGATTTTGGGCTGTTTGCTTGCTTTCAGCTCACCCTCCTGGTGGTCCAGGTCAGCATCCTGTACTATGGAGGGCACCTTGTGATCTCTGGGCAAATGACGAGTGGAAACCTGATATCCTTTATCATTTATGAATTTGTCTTAGGAGACTGCATGGAGGTGAGTTTGTTTGATCATTCCAGGCAACCCCGTATCACAGTGTTTGACTTCGAGATGATCTCAACCCCTGCAGTCACAGGACTGGAGCCAGTGTTGCCTTCCCTACCACCTGTTGTGGCTTTGCCCGTCTGCAGTCTGATTCTCCCCTCTGCTTCCTGCTCCATTTCTACTGTGACCCCATGAATACAACCACTGCTAACACCTTGACACTTGAAAGCATCTGAAGCACCTCGTCACAGATAAGACAATCAGTACTAAAAGGGTTGGGCTACCCCTGCTGAAGGGGAGAGTCCTGGCTGCCTTCCAAGCATGTTTTCTGGTGTGAAGGATGCAGAGATTGTGTGGCTGCCTGTTCAATTTCAGAATTCATTAAGAGCTTAATTATATTACGTTTTTTAACTCTCCCTGGAATAGGCTGCAAGCTGCTGCATTGGCAGCGCATTAGCAACTTAGGATTGTGGGTGGGATGGGAGCCCACTCAGGGCTGCTTTCCCATTGCAAAGGCGTAAGCCTGGCCAACTGAAGCAGAAATTAGCAAGTCCAGATTTCCTCACAGCCACGCCTGGTTTCAGTGCTGCTTCATCCTTCGTGCAGCAGCACAGCAGAGCTGGAGGCAGCTCACCCAGCTCTCACCATCTGTGCTGATAGCTACAGGCTTTGGTGGTGTTTCCAGGCTATAGTTTTGGTGCGTTTGAGGCACTTACAGTACAGGCTGTTCATCAGTTCTGAGTTTAACATTGAAATTAGCCAGCAAGATGGAGGCTATTCCAGCAAAGCTAGTGTCAGTGTACAGCAGTTCTAGTGGGAGGAAGTACAGTAGATCTACTGGGACCATATTCCTATGGGGAACAGCCATACCAGCTGCCTAATGGTGGTCTAGAAAGGTCCAGCCTGAGGCTGCTTTGCGTATGTAACGTGTGTGCTAGGGGACAAACCAGCTGCTCTGGGGCTGGTGCAGCGCATTGTTGTATGCAGATGCATTCAGCCTTTGGATTGGGGAGCTGCTGGTCTTGAGCAAAGAGACATGGGAAAAGATTACAGTAGAAGTTTGGGTTATGTATCTCTTGACACACCTCTTCCCAATCCATCTATTTACTTCTTGTATTCCCGTGTCTAGCCATGCAAAAACCCCTTTAGATGATGTTTCCTCTACCTTGGGCAGGGGCAAAAGTTCTCTTTTTCTGCCTCATGACCATAGTTAACATCAGAGAGTGCTTCAACTGTTCTCCTTATAAGTGGTTCCAATTGCTATTTCCATAATGAGAGGGTCTAACCATTGCCTCTTCCCTTCCAGTCTGTGGGCTCTGTCTACAGCGGCCTGATGCAGGGGGTGGGTGCTGCTGAGAAGGTGTTTGAGTTCATTGACCGCAAGCCAACAATGGTCAACGATGGGTCACTGGCCCCAGACCATGTGGATGGAAAGGTGGAGTTCAGAAATGTGACATTCTCTTACCGCACTCGTTCCGCAACGCAGGTCCTCCAGGTGAGCCCCACTGCTGCAGAGCATTCCTTACCACGAGGCAACTTGTGATGTTTCTCCATAATGACCATAACCAATCCTCAACCTGTGGGGAAGGTCGTTTGCCCTTTTTGAGATGCATAAAGGCAGCCTCAGCAGCATGCTGGCAAGCAGATTATAGTGAACAGCAGGTGTTTAGGGCTGGCTTTCCTTACAAAGAATTAGATTTATTAATAAAACCCTTGTTCCCAGCTCAGACATTAAACACGTCAGCATGGTGCAGGGCTTTGTGCCAAGCTGTCTCAGGCTGCTTCCACGTGAGAGAGGCTGAGGTCATGGGGCAGGGTGAGCAAGCAAAGAGGTTGGTTGCTTTGCAGCTTTTTGGAGGTCCTGCTGCACAAGCAGGAAAATTCATAGCAAAATGTGGAGGCTTTATGCTTCCTCAGAGGGAACTGAGAGAAGAAAACAGTTAAGTCTTTTGGAGGTGAGATGGCCAAAGCAGCACACCAGAATGGTTGGTTGGGGGGGATCTCCATAGCCATCTTTTGGTCACCTCTCCTGTGCAGTGCTCAAGCCACTGCTCCAGGACCCTGATGAAGGCCAGCACCTGAGCACATTCTCCCATCCATGTTGCAGAACGTGTCCTTCACCCTGCACCCTGGCAAAGTGACAGCACTGGTGGGCCCCTCAGGGAGTGGGAAGAGCTCCTGCGTCAACATCCTGGAGAACTTCTACCCTCTGCAAGATGGGCAGGTGCTGCTGGATGGGCGTCCCATTAACATGTACGATCACAAGTACCTGCACTCAGTGGTACGAGCGACTGATAAGTGTATTCTAGCTATCGCTTGCTGTGGTCAGAGGGGATGATGGCAGCGTTGTATATGGCTATGGGTTTGATCTGGAAACCTCTGAAGTGCCCAGAAAGCTGGAGGTGGTCTGGGAAACAAATTCAGATAATTTGGGGTGGGAGCAGAAAGGAAGAAGATGATGATTGGTTTTAGGAGAAGGGGGAAGTCTGCTGAAAACAGAACAAGAAATGTGTTTTGTTTTGTACTTTTTTGGCCAACCCAAAAGGAGTACAGTTTTGGTTGTTTATTGATAGTCTCAGTTGGTTTTGGAAAAAGTGTTTTGCATTCCCGCAGAATATTCTACCTTAAAATCTATCTATAAAATCTATAAAATTCTATCTTAAAATCACTCTCAGATTGTGAGGAGTTACACTACTTGGAATTCTGGAAGCAGCAGAGGAGTGCTTTATCCAGGCCTCTAGCTCTGTCTGTGTGTCAGCACAGATCAGCCTCCATCTTCCCTCCAAGTAACTGCCCACTTTGTTTGCCCCCAGAGTGAATGGCCTCAGGAACAGCAGGAAAACCTGAAAACAATTGATCAGAAGCAGGCTGGAAAGCCAGAGTCAGTGTGACTAATTGACATTCTCTGCCAGTGCTGAGTGAAAATTAAAAGACAAGCAAGTCTTTCAGCTTAGCAAGCCTGGTGTCGTGCTAGGAGCATGGGGAGAAGTCAATTAAAATATGACCGTATCCTACTGGTTCTCTCCGCGTCCAGTTCTAAGCAATAATTTGGAGGGTTCAATTTATTTCAATATAGACTGTTTAACAAAGCAGGCTGAATTCAAGAGTGAGCAGCAATGTCTGTACAGTAGAACAGGGAGGCTGTTGCTAAGCAATTAAGGAATTGCAACAGCTCTTAGCTTCCTAATTTGCCTCAAGCAGAGAATTGGCAAGACTGGGCAAAGCTCCCTCCAGCCTGCATTTTCCCTGCAACTGGTTTTCCATACTGAGAAGTGCAAGGAGTTCTGGGAGTTCTGGGTCTGGAGCAAAACCACAACAGGGACCTGGAGTTGGGAGCTCATCCCAAGTGCCAACATACAAACATATCACACATTTCCTTTTCTGCACAGCAGCTTCCAGCAGACAACATAAAGTGGACTGGGACTGCCACTGGGCACCTAGCAGTGTTGCTGGAAGCCCTCAGTGAGGCATTTCTGTGCCTTGGTCCTTACCTAGTGGGAACAAATGCTGATAATCTGAGACTCTGTTTGGCCATTCTGTCTTCTGCTCTCAACCCGCTGCTCTTCCCTTCCTTTCTGCAGATCTCCCTGGTCAGTCAAGAGCCAGTGCTGTTTGCTCGCTCTATTGCTGATAATATTTCTTATGGCTTAGCTTCAGCCTCCTTTGAGTCGGTTGTTCAGGCTGCCCAGAAAGCTAACGCACACGCCTTCATCACGGAGCTGCAGGATGGCTACCATACAGGTACCAACAGCCCTCTGTTTGCACCAAAAGCATTCTGTTCTGAGGGAGCCATGAGAAGGTAGGGGCTTCTCCTCACTGTTGCTTCAGCTGTGCTGCCTCCAGAGCCCATCTTACAGCGATACAGCCACAAGGGTCAACACAAGAGAGAAGTCGGGGCTTGGATGATCTCTCAGTGTTAGTGACTTCTTGCTGTGGGTCCTTCCGTGTTCTTCAGTCCCTCGCACACTGGGACAACAGTGGAGAACTTTCTGCTGGAGGGAAGGACTGCGGCCTTGAAGGTGTTTTCTACATATAAACTGCTTTGTTAAGTGAATAAACAGAATAGCATTTGCCTCATCTTTGCTTCAGAGCATTATACTGTCCTGGTGTTGTTGGCTGGGTGCTGAACTTAATGGCAATTGTTGATTTTTATCTTGACTGCTCCTTCTCTCTCTTGATCCAACAGAGGCAGGTGAAAAAGGAGCTCAGCTATCAGGTGGCCAGAAGCAGAGAGTGGCTATTGCCAGGGCCTTGATCCGAACTCCTCCCATCCTAATCCTGGATGAAGCCACAAGTGCACTGGATGCAGAGAGTGAACATGCGGTGAGTGGGGGACTTGGGTGACTTGCATGTCTGGGCTGAAGAAGCAGTCTGGGGTTGGAGGAAAGGTTACAGCTTCAATTTCTAGCCCATAGACAAAATTGCAGTAGGGAGGAGTACCCGAGCTAAAATCTGAACTAAAGCACCAAACAAGCCATGCTGAACCATGGTTTATCTGGCTGGGATGTGATGACCAAACAGTTCTACCAGTAGTCTCCTTTGGTCTGGCTAGTTCATTGGCATAATGAAAAGCTGGTTCAAAGTGCTGGCATGAGGACAGGCCTCCCAGTGCTAGAGGATGAATGCTGCACAAGTGTGATCTCAGAGCAGTTTGTGGGCTTGCAGGATGCGGTGAGGCTCTTCAGCAGGGCTAGCGCTACATGGCCTCCAGAGTTGCACCCCAGCTCTAACAAGAGCTCAACATACAAGATTAGGCCTGTCACTTTACTACTCTGTTACCAGCAGTGGAGGTGTGCATTCCCCATCTGAAGGCTGGCTGCACTGAGAGAATTTGGGGCTGCACAGTGAGACGGATGGCCATAAGGTTACAGAGGGCCCTGCTTTGTGTCCCCAGCATAACCAGAGGAGAACAAACCTCCTGTCCAGAGATTTCTTAACTCAGAGCCACCAAGCTGCTCTCCTCTCCTCCCAACACAGTGCCAGCGATGCTCATGCACTAACATCTTTTCTTCCCTCAACAGATTCAGCAGGCGATTTACGGTGACTTGCAGAACCACACAGTGCTTGTCATAGCACACAGGCTGAGCACTGTCGAGAAGGCACACAACATCATTGTGCTGGACAAGGGCCGCGTGGTGCAGCAGGGCTCACACAAGGAGCTCATGGAAGAAGGAGGTCTTTATTCCAAGCTGGTGCAGAGACAGATCCTGGGGCTCGAGGCGGGTAGCGCAGACAGCCGCCAACCCACAGCCCGGGGGGATTCAGCGAAGGCGCCCGGTGGGCTGGAGGGAGAGTTCAGGATAGACCATTCCCTCCCAGCTGCAGCACAGGACGACTGCAACAACACAACTCCTAAGTGAGAGCAGCGAGGGCTGGGGCTGGAGACGCATGCTGGGACGCAGCGCAGGAGGTGGCTTCCCGACGGGCGGCGCGCCGCACAACGTGCCCGTCTGCTCATCCTGCGTGCGCCGCGCACCTTTGCACACACACAACCACACACTATAGAGCTTCCTGCATTACTGCCCAGTGGGCAGATGCCTGCTGGTTAAACAGGGAAACAGATTTGGGAGTTGGGTCTTTAGCAATTCCCAGCATTTCTACCGAGTTTCTTTTCTTACTACCAGTAATTCCCCACAACTGGGACTTTTCTTCCATTGATATGCATGTGTAACTGATATTAACTGTAATGGATGTAAAATGCATGCACGGAGGGGAAATTCCCCTCCAGGAATTCAGGGGGTGGCTCTTGTAGCCAGATAGAAAAGCAGCAACTGGAGAAGGTCCTGCTCCTGCTGTCGATCTGTGGAGCCAGTCTGAAGTCTGTAGGGATCTCCCTTTGGCTTTAGTGAAAACTGGATCACTCTCGTGGGGCTGAATGCCAGGAGAGTTTTGCACTGAGTGCCTGCAGGCTCAGGTTCACAACCACAGCTGCTGGACTTGTTTCATGTAGTAACCATCCTTTCTGGAATAAGCCAGGGGACCAGGAGGCAGGTGTTGCATTTAGATTTGCTTGTGGTGCTTGGTGGGTATTTGGTTTTATTTTTAAGGATGAAGAGTTTTACCCTAATTGGGTTAGGGTGAGGTGGCTTGGTTTGGTTTTGTTTTCTTATATTTCCATGTGCACTACACAATGTCTGTCTGGCTCCAGCATCCTCTAAAATTTAGTCTGTTATTTCAGTATTTTTTTATATCTCACAACCCTGGTGCTGGTTTGAAAAACACTACTAAAGACAGGCATAAAATACTAAAAGACAGCACTTTATAAATCCCACTGAAGCTTTGTTCAGCTTCAGGCAATGCTGCTGACTTCATTGCATGGGAAACCCATACAGTCACTTTCCTTGAAGTCAAACTTCCTCTGCCTGAAGTTGAAAATGTATTTCTTTGAATACTATTTATTAACTTTGAGTAAGAGTGAAAGAAAGAAAGCTGTTGCTCCTAGCCCTTCTGCATAATGGCTCTGGCTTTGTAGTTTTATCCTGCCATAGATTAGTGGTGAAGCTTATGCAGGCAGGCAGATGCTATTGAAAAATAGCATTGGATTTTATATGGGAATGATTGACTTAGAACGTGCATTGTTAAGAAATTATCTCAAGCACTTTAGCTCTCATGTTTTCCAATATTTGAATGCTGCTTTGTTTTCCTTTTTGGCAGTTTTGTTGTTGGTAATGTTTTGTTTTTGCTCAGTAATGTTTTACAAACTCTTTAGTGTCCTTGAGGAGGGATGCTCAAAAGAAAAATAAATACTACCTCTGCCACTAAATACTGAGCCCCAGTGGGGGCTGTGTTTTTGCATTCAGAATATCTGGAACTTCAAGGTAACGTTAATCTGGGGGTGATAGACAGACACCCTGGAGGGGAATAAAAAGAACTACCTACAGAGAATTGGGTTTCTAACAGCTGTGGAACACTAAGAATAACTTATTCAAGAACTTGTTTTCATCCCAGATCCCATCTGATAGTCAGTCTCACACAAAAGGACAGGCTGTATAACCTGTTGTCAAAGCACAGTGCTCTGTAGCTGAAGTCTTTTTAGCTGCTTGCTTTTGTGATATGATGAAAAGCTGTGCCTCAGGAGGAGAGCTCTCTTTGGCTTATCTCCCTCAATTTAGGAGGGAATCACAATCCGAAGCCTAGTTTGAGTCATTCATCATTCATCACTTCCCTAAATGGCCAGTATATTTCTGCCTGATGAAAATCTTCATTGTGGGTATGAAGAGCTTGGAGATTCCACCCAGCACCAGAGGGCAAGCAATTAAATCTGCATTCTTATCAGTAGCTGTGAGCAGAATGCAGACAGTGGTTTGCAGAAGTAGAATTGATCACTGGTTAATTGGAAAAAAAAACTGGGGGGGGGGGGGGCAACCTGGGAATGAGGGAAGCCAGCACCTGGGAAGTGGTGTTAGGACAATGCTTGTTACGACGTAAGATGGCAGAAAAGAGGAGATCCTATCCTGTGTGCCCCACCAGGCAGTGCTGCAAGAAGGGGAGTTGAAGGATATGCAGGGATTAGTTTTATTGCAAAGGCTACAGGAAATTTTGAGAAGGGATCCCTGCTTCCCAACCCCGGTGTGCCAATAATCCCAGCACTGTACTCCAAAATCCAAAAAGCTTCAACTGAAATGACACACAGAAAGAGCAGCTTGTCTCTGCTAGTGGCTCCAGGCCAAGCTGATAACAGGAACTGATTTTGTGCATTGCTGCGGGTGCTGAATTCTGTCTTTTGCATCCAGATAACTCAAGGCTGCTTTTCCCTTGAGCTTTACAAGTTATTTTATTGTTCTGTTGGCATGTGACAAGTGGATCTGCGTGCATGCCAAAGCTATGAGGGTTTTCCATCCAGCAGTACTAATCTAACGCAGGCATTTCTGCTGGCCAAACCAGTACAAATCCTGTGACTACTGAAAATCCTGCTTTTCAAAATCATTCCAGATTTCTTTTTATGATGGGTCCCCCCTACCTCACAAATCTGCCACCACCTCAGAATATGTCTGTGATGTGATAACTGGGGTCAGAGGTGCCTGTTGGCCAAACTAAGCCCAGCAGTGAGGATGCGCTTACCTTGGTGCAACAGTGGCAGTTCCTTTAGTGCTGGAACCTGTTTGCTGCAAGTCTTTGGGCCACACTGTCTGTGGGCAATCTGTACAGTCTGGAAATAAGGCCACTGTTCCCTCTGAAAGCCTGCAGTGCAGTATTTTATGGCTGTGGGTTTGCCCAGAGCTGATGTTTACATGGGAACACAAAAAAGACTGTTCAGGCACTTGCTGATGACAGTGATGCAGATAAGTTTCTTCTCAAAGGGAACTCAGATGGGTTTATCTGAAACCTTAGCTTGTGGAGTGCACCTTGACGACCATCATGGCAGAGCTGGAAACAGTGAGTCACCTGACAGCATACATGACTGAAAAGGTTGACTCTGTGCTCCATAGCAGGTTGTTTTCCACACTGTTAATAAGCTTAAACCATTCTCTAATATGTCTAACCACAGATTTATTAATTATTAGAGAGCCCTATCTAAGATAAAGTTCAAGAACGGATCCTGTAATACCTACAGCCAGAGACTGATTTGATTTAAACATTGGAGGGCCTTATCCAAGACAAAGTTCAATAGTAGATCCTATAGTTTCAGCCATCCTCCAAAGACACACGTTGACCTTTGTACCTTTGCACAGATGAAGTGTGTGGCTGAGTGCCCCAGTAAACTGAAACGCAGCGTGATGGAAAAAAACACAGCCATGTTTGTTTCAGCAACTCATCTCCCAGTGCACCAAAATCTGCCTCAGTATGCAGCTGTGTGTGTTTCAGTGGCTGGGCTTTCTAGGTCTTTGGCAGGTCTGGAAATACCACAAGCAAATACTCAGAGTGTTTCCAGTTCAGGTTCAGAGCTGCATCTTAGTCTGCCCTTTCTGCTCTAGCTTTACTGTGAGCCCAAGGAATGCAGATGCAGGTATAAAACCTGTTTCTCTTTTCATGCCTGTGGATTCCTGAGTGGAAAAAGCACTGACAGTTAATTCTTGCTCTTTCCAACAGAACTACTCCTCGTCTTCCAGAATGCTGAATATGCAGGTCTTTTTCATATGTGAAGGAATTTAAATCATAAAATCTAGACAGAAACATGGACTTCAAAATAAAAGGAAATTAAATTGCAAATAAGCCTGAGAACTTACCTAACTATTGAGCAACCAGTCTAATAAGGGTTAATAAACTCCAAAGATTAGACTTGCAAATTCAGTCTCTACATAACCAACCAGTTTTTCCAGGAAAAGGAAAGAAGTTGTTGTGAAGGTGACTTGCAAAATATGTCTAAATATAATAACTATGCATACACATAGGGCTACTGACTGTAAAAGAATACGAGATGACAGAACAAAATCCAGGATCAGATTTAAAAAGAAAAAAAAAAAAAAAGAATCTAACATTTAAATTAAAATTAAACTGGGCTGGATGCCAGCTCTCCCCATGACTGAAGCCTGACTCCTTATTAATCATGACATGTCTTCCACTGTAGTGTTCTGAATGTTTTTTGTTCTACTTCTCCTCTAATAAGAAATCACAACTTCTGTACTTTGCCTGCTTTCATTTTTAATGTTCATGAATACTGTCACCTTTTGAAAGGGTTTTAGCAAAAGTAAAGAGGATTCAGGGCTTGGATAAATCTGATAAATCTCAGATATACTCCATTATTTGACGATCCCTGTGGCCAAAAATCCTGCTTTATCTTCTATTCTTCACATTCTGCCCAAGTGATGAGCTGCCACAAAACCTTTCAAGAAAGCTGCTGAGTTGAAAGCCAGCTTCCAACCTGCCCAAGTAGAATACATATTCCAAAGCAGCTGACCTTTATTTTGTCTCTCAACTTCTGTTGCTTTTCTGGCCAAACTCACAGGTGCTGATCAAAGTACTAACAAGCACCAGATGTTTAATACTGACACTCCTCTCTGACATCTCCAGCACCCAAACTTACCTGCATAGACATATGTGTGTTTTCAAGATTTGTTGTACTTGAGCACAAATAAATTATGTTTTCCTTGTGCTATGTTTTGTCAAGACTTCATTGTTCTACTTGATGAGACTCTTAACTAATTTAGTACTTATTACCATTGACAGATTCAAATAATCTATTCCATAATAACTAGAGCAATAAAACAAAGCAGATCCCCTTAGAAGATCACTGCAATATTGAACCATCTTTCCTGACAGCATGTTGACAATGCAGTAATAACAATGATAACAGTACCCTTCCCCAGAGATACTCACCCTCAGTACCTCTAGAAGCATTACTCAGTGTGAGCTCCCCCTCTCCACCCTCAGTGTGGGACTGAGCAGTTATTATTAATTTTCATTTTAAGCAAAAGGCCTATGGTTAAGAGAAGCTGAGAGCATTCAGGATCACACGGAAAGGCAGTGGCAAGACTAGATTTACAACATGAAGCTGAGTCAGACTCTTCTAAACCACACTTCCCCATGCCAATTATCTAGCTATGTTATGCTAAAATCATCCTTGAGAAGAAGGGCTTTCTTTTAACTCCTCAACTAATTCCTGTTTATATATGTGTGCATATGTGTATTTGTATGTGTGCACAGATGTACAGAATGGGGTAACAGCAGAGTGTGACTGCATTTTTGACAGGCATGTGCAAACACACTGTATGACATCATGTTGGCATTGCAGCTATCTCCTGGTTTAAGTATCAAAGTCAGGCTGTGAATACTCATGTCACCACCAAAGGGTACAGCTGCTTGCTCATCTTTGCCCTGAGGAAAGCACCCACATGAGGAACAGCACAGCACATACCACAGCACCACATGGGCATGCTGACGTGGAGGAACGGACACATGCCCATATCTTTAATTGTGTTCTCCCCACCCTCAGCAAGCACAGCTGCCAGGTGCACGGGTCTTTCCTACCTGCCTCTGGGTGTGCTCTACTTGCAACACACTCGGATGAACTGTGACGAATTGCTGGTCCTAGGACCTGTGGGATAACAGACAGCTGAGTTTAGTTGCAGGACAAACCTCAAATATACAGCTGTCATGTCTTCATTCAGGTCTGCCAAGAGGTACTGGGTCTGAATGAGACTCATGTCATTATAACTAGATAGGATTACAACAGAGATTGATTCAGTTTACGGTATGATTTTTCAGTTAGATCAAAAATGCTAAACACCAAGGATAGTGCCACACAGCCATTTCCTATCCGGCTCCTTTGGCTCATCCTGGTTCTCTCTGCAGTCACACTTATGGGAACCAGCACACCCACAATCAGCCACAGAACCAGTGCAGGAGGTGGTGCGTGCCCAGAAATGCATACAATCTCAGCTACGCTAACACAATTAATTATTTCCAGGCATAATTGTATGCATCAGCCATGCTATCATCAGCGGTAATTGGAGAGCTGCTGCTCCCAAGTGTTACCACAGAGCACACAGCAAAGTGGTGATGATATGCACTTTTGCAGGTGTAGATTCACTGAATCATTCCAGTCGGAAGGGACCTTTAAAGGTCATGTAGTCCCACTGCCTGCAGTGCACAGGGACGCCCACAGCTCCATCGGTGCTCACAGCCCCGTCCCCTGACCGTGGCTATCTGCAGGGATGGCACACCACCACTCCTCTGGGCACCCTGTGCAGTGCCTCATCACCCTTCTTATAAAAACTTATTCCTTTTACCCAGTCTAAATCTCCCGTCTTTAAGTTTGAAGCCATTTCCCCTTGTCCTTTCACAACAGGCCCTGCTAAAGAGCCATCCTTCCTCTCTCACAGCCCCATCAGACAGGCAGCCCACTCTCAGCTCTCCCCTCTCCTCCATGCTGTGCAGCCCCAGCTCTCTCAGCCTGTAAAAATACTTCTTTTAAAATACTTCCTTGTTTAAAACACCTCTATGAAACACATCTTTGTTAGATCACTTCTTGACCTTCACGCTTGAAGAAAGTGCTTAAGGTGGACAAAGGGGCAGCACCAAAGCTGGGCAAGATACCATGTTTAGCTATTTTTAACCTAAATGGGTATTCAGCCTCAAACAATAACGCAATCCCTCTTTTGTGCTTCACTGTGACCACGTCCCAGCCCGGGGAGGAAGCGCGAGTTCAACAGTTACACCGATTTCCCTCCTCACTCACAGCTGCACACGGGCGCCCACCGACCGCCAGCGCGTCTCTGAGGCACTGCGCGGAGGCACCGCACGACACCGAGCGCAGCCAGCACCGCGAGGGCGTCGAAGATCGAGGCGGACAACGCGCTCGGCGCCGAGGGCCCGGCGCTGCGGACACACCGTCCCGCTTCCCGCTCTTTGGGTGCCGCCCCCCCGCGGCGGCGCGGCCCGGCCTTCTCCTCCCCTCCCGCTGCCGCTCCGCCCCCCCGGCAGGGGGCGCCCAGGGCGGTGCCCGGCGGGGCCGGGGCGGAGGGGCCGAGGCACTTCCGGTCGGCGGGAGCGGGACCGCGCCGCCATGGCGCTGGACGCGGGGCGGCTGGAGGGGCTGAGCCTGCAGGAGCTCAGCGCGCTGCTGGACGATGAGGAGCGGCTGCAGGGCATGGCCCGCGAGATGGAAGAGGTGAGCGGAGCGCTGCGCTGTCGGACCTCCGGGATGCGATTTGCCCTCGGGGAGCCCCGGGGCTCGGCCGCCCGTTCCCCCCTTCTCCCCTCCGTCCTCCCGGCCATTGTGCGGCGGCCGGGCCGGGGGGGGCTGACAGCGCCCGCCTGCTGCTGAGGAGCCGCCGCCGGAGTGAGAGTGGCACCGCGTTTTTCCCTATTTGTTCTCGGTTGTTTTTTTCCCTTGTTGGGTCTCCCCCCCCCCCAACTCCCCCTTGCCCTTTCTTTTATTTCCTCCCTTATTTTTTTCCTGTTTATCCCCGCTTCCTCCGTTTAATGCAGCCCTTTTTTTCACGCCTGGGCCAGCAGGAGGGGTTCTGTCAAGGGCGTTCTGGCTGTCCCAGCCCTCGGACCGTGAGAAGAGCGGCTCTGTGCGGGGCTGCCCGGCCTGCTGCTGCTCCTCTGCTCTCGGAATGTCTTTGTCAGCGTGTCAGCCTCCGTGCCGTACGTCTGGGGCTGCGCTTGTTCACGTTAAATAACCCGTGTGCTTCGTGCTGCTGCCTTCCTCCTTTATGGGGTTTTCTGTGTGCCAGTGAACGCTGTATTATGGTGTTGATGGAGTCTCTCCCAGCAAACATTCCTAAAAGATTGGCCAGCAGCAAATACGAAACAGCTTACGTGAAGATTTTGAAAGAAATGTTCTCTGCTTCTCTGGCTCTTGTATTAATTCCTTTTGCTTCAATGTAAAGAAGTCCCAGGGAAAAATTCTTGTAGCTGTAACCTATTTTGGTGCTTCCAAGGAAATCGTTCTGGGTGACCTCCAAGCAAACTGCTGAGGAGTCACAGGTGGGGCGGCCCTGCAGGGCTGGACTGGGGCAGGAAGGTGACCCAGGGTTCTTGCTGTGCTGTCTATCTTCTGCCCTTTGTGTAAATAGATTTGTGCATTGAGGCTGAGTGTAACGGCTTCTCAAAATACAAGCTTATATGAAAACTTAGGAAACTGTTGAAGATACTGATACTGCTGTAAAAGAGTAAAGCGGGGAAAGACCTTAGAGATGCTGGTGGGTTGATGGGAGGCAGGAGAACCTTTCTGTGTAAAGACAAAATATTTAGGGAAAGTCAACAGGTTGTAACGGGCTTTAGCTCAGTGCAGATGTGGCTTTAGCTGGGTGCAGTATCACTGATTTCATGTAACCTCTGTCCAGGTATACTGGTAGGTGGCCTCACTCAGCAGTCTGCTTGTTTCTTGTCAATACGTGCTTCAGACTAGATCAGAAGCAGCAACAGACTCATGACCTCAGTACAAAGATTCTCTTTTACTGCAGAATTAGAGCATATTCACAATGTGACCCTCCAGCTTTCCTCTTTAGTTGGCAGCAGGAGGCTTTTAAATTGTAGAGTAAAGTTCTCTGGGCCCGAGGGAATATTTTGTGGTGTTTGGAAAGTGTGGCTAGGTTTGAAGGTATTTGAGCTGTGTGGAAATACAGCGACATTACTGTCTGCTGTAATCCTCTTTTGTTGTGCACGGAGGCTTTTAGTAGAGCCTGTCCAACTCAAAAGTGTTTGTACATCTTGGAAGTGGCCATTCTTGGATGCTTCGTCCTCATTCTGTTTTTGCCTTCATTGAAGGTTTTGCTCTCTGGCTTTGTGCTGCTGGGTTCCAGTTTTGCGCTGTGAAGTATGCAGCAGGAAGAGGGAGAGGGAAATCCTGAGCATTAAGGAGGAACTGTGCTGACTTCACTGCTGCTTGTGTAGAAATCTCATTTTCGGTCTGTGTGTACCTTTGTCATAGGGTTGTTCCAAAGTCCTTAAATTGATAACTTAAATGGGGCACACTAACTAAATTGTGGTTCCTGAGTCACTCCTTTGAGGTCACTTGTATTTTCAGTGGCAAAATTGGCTAAAGCTGATTATTTCATAATGGAAGAAACCTTTGTACTCCTTGTTGCAAGGGAAACCCAGCTCAAAAAAACAATGTTTTGTTCACAAAGAGGAGGATTTGGAAAATCACTTGGCTTTCTTGCTAATAGCTAAAAATAGGCTCTTTCCCAGCCCTAAAGGGAGTGTGCAGCACTTGAGCAGCATTTGTATGTGTCATCATGGGGGTGTATGCACATATCTGTCTATCTATATATATAAAATCTGTCTGGCTGTGCACACGTATATATTTCACTGGGGTAATATGCCTCTACAGTGACCTGTGCATCATAGCCCCAGGTATGTGAAAACAGGGCATCAAAGAGCTAAGATCCTTTTTCTGTCTGTAAGGTTGTTTTTGAAGCCTCTGGGCTTCCAGCTCCTGAACAAGGAACATCTTGTCTATTGGAAAGAGGAAGGAAGCCAATTGTCTGGTACTCCCAGGCTTTTAAAACGGAGGAGTTTTTGTGATAATCCTTTGAGGTTAATCTCTGCTGTACATTGACAGGATTCATCTTCACGAAATAAAAGCACATTGTTCATAAAAGTCAGTCCCAGCAAGTTTGTGATGTGATACTGGTGGTGCTTCGATGAATTTCTGTGGTGAGAATTGGTTTTCTCTTGACCTGTGCTGGAACGTTGCTTTAGGAACAGTGCAGCATTGTGTTACTGCGTGCTCGAGTTCTGCTGCCAAAAGTTGTTTGCTTTTCAAGACCTTAATGATGTGAAATGGAGTCATCAAAAAATGTATTGCCTTCCTCTTGCTCCAGCATTTTGGAGTACACTGGCAAGCACAGGAGGGGTTTTCAGTGTTATCCCGTTCTCAAAAACTGTTTAAAGGAAAAGTCCAAGTTCAAGCTGTGTGAACGCATGCCCGGATTCCTCATCCTGCCCCAAAACCACATGGTGTAAGTGGTTGTGTTCTTGTTTGCCAAACGTGAAATTTAGCTGCAGAGTTAGGGTTTAGACGTGGTGACAATGACGGAGTTCTGTGTTCCAGCAAAGCATCTGATGATAACCTGCCTGCGTGTAATGGCACCAATTGCGGCTCTGTGCACCGCCTTCCTCTGAAGCAAACACCCAGGAATTGAAACTCGCCTCTTAACCTTTATTTCCTCGTTTTTAAAACCACTGCGTGCATAATTGGGAGACCTAAATTTAGCAAATCTAATTACTTTGGATTATGTATTAATATTTATTACCAAGCTGGTGCTGTTAGAAGCTGTATTATCATTCAGCATACCAGCGTTTGATGAAAAGCTCTCATACGTTTTCTGTACCAGAAGTCTTTATTCTCCTCCCCTGCACCTGTTAGCTCCTATTTCAGGGGTTAATTTGCCACTCCCAATGTGCACAGTTGCACTTCTGCAGAGTGACGGCAAGCTTTGTCCCTAAAAAATGGAAGAAAGAATGTGGGAATGATAAAGGCTGGAAAAAGACCAGAGAAACCTGAAACGAAAGTGTGGATGTCTGCTATCTATAAAGCAATCGAAATGGAACAGTTGGATAGTTTGTTTGGGTGTGGGTTTTTTTTGTTGTTGTTGTTTTATTTGTAGCTCCTTAAGAGACTTCTTTTTGGAAGTATCAGTAGGTGACTTGGGAACTTTTTAAGCACCTGAATATTAGAAGGGCTGCACAAAGCTGAATTTGGCTTTGTTAACCTTGCTGTGCGTGCAGTTTGGTCTCAGAGTGCTCCACTCGGTTCATCTGCTCTGTTTGCCCCAATTAGGATTCATGGGGAGACCTCAAAAGTAAAAAGAAAAAAAAAAAGTAGTACCATCATCCTGTCTCGTTATGTATCATAATTCTGACTGGTATTTTTCATCTGTTTGAAGATCAAGGTTTCCTGCTTGCTGAAGTGCTCATGACCTCAAAGTCTCGTTAGCAATTCCGCTGGCTGTGTGCTGTTTGCTTGCTGCTTCCGTTGGGGCAGGTGAACATTTGATGCAGTGCAGCAGTTCCCTTCTGTATCAATTTTTTTGTCACACAACAGGTCTGACAACAGAAGAACTCAGGTTGGATTTATTCCTTGCCTCTCCGGTTGCAGCTGTTGTGCTGGGCTCGTGAAAGCCGTGAAGCGATGCGGAGGGCATACGTTGTGCTCTGCTGGTGATCTTAATGAGCTGATGGTGCTGCACTGCTCCTTTGATGCTCATGTTATTTTGTAACTCTGTGTTTGTTGGTTTTTGAGTCGGTCCACTCTTTGGAAGTTTTTCTTTAGGGCTATTTAGGTTACATATTTGCTTTTTGGATTCCTTGAATTTACTCCTAAGTAGCGGAACATTTGCAGGAAAGATTATTAAACTGAACTCTCATCCATGCCAGATATGATTCTGTTTTTTTTTAAATTGTGATTGTATTCAAGTTGCTTTGGTTTGTTCTATTTGTTACGAACAGAATTTCGTCCCTCCACAAACTTCAAACTTTTGCCAGAGGTGAAGCATTCACCTCCTGGTTCAACATCCCATACAAATGAATGAGTCTTCCCCTTTGCTTTGGAAATAAGCTGTTCTTTGGTTTGCCTTGTGATTGAAGGCTTGCTTCTTCTCACAGTTTTAAACAAGATTCTATACAAGTGTCTCATCTATTCAACAGAATATTTTAGAAAAGAAATGTGACACAGAGTGTAACGCTGGAAGTGAGGACACCTGATCATGACGTGTGAATCCTGTTTTTGATCAACTTCTGCAGAAAAGTGTGCCCTTGTTAGCAGCTTGTGGAAAGCCTTGAGTCACTGAGTCCTGTGTAATTTCAAGAAAACTAAGAATGTGTCAACTTTTCTTCTGCTTTAAGCTAACCTATATTAGGCTTTCACCTAAACATGCATTAGGCCACAAGGATTAGATGTCAGTAGGTTGAGATAGCAGAGGGAATCGCTCCCTGTTACACCTAGCTGGATCACCTTTGCTTGTTTGCCATCAAGCCGGGTAAATATGTCTTTACAAGTGCTGTCGTAGTACTGACTGTTCCGTATATTTACAAGATACATCCTGTTATGAGGATATTTATTCATCTTTACAGATCCATCATGCTGTAAAAGTCCCTCAGAAAGTCCTTGTAGAAAGTTGGGTGTTTCCTCCTTCACAATCTGACCGAGGACGTCAGTCAGGGTGCATGAGAGCTTCTTCTGTTATTCTGCCTTTCTTCGCTTCCTTATAACATATGATTTAAGCAATTTACTTTCCCTGGGAGTTGTACTTGAAACGTTTATAGGTTTGTGTATCTTTCATTCCACCCTTTTTTCCACTAGCAAAAATGTACCTAACGTCTTCATCCCAAAGAAAGATCAAAGTCCACCCATAAAACTGGTCCTCCCAGGCTGACTGCACAGCTGCTTTGAAATGAGAGCATCAGCCTTACGAGCTGAGAAAATGCAATCACCAGATCAAATCTGAGTTGCTCGAAGGAAGTCGTTTGCTCATTAAGGAGCTGAAAGAGGAGCGGAGTCAGAAAGCATTAATCTTTTAGTGCAGTCATTGGCAGTGCAGAAGGCAGCTCAGTAACAAAACCTGTGGTGGAGGGAGGTTGGTTGGTAAGAAGCTGGGTGTCAGTTCAGCTGTCATAAAGCTGTGAAATAGCATGCTTTTTGGTTCCACTCATAATAGTTAGGAAAATATTGTAAAACAGGGACTTCAGCTTTTGAAAAGCGAGTCTAGCAGAGTTGGATCATGTGGGAACAAACACACGAAAGCAACCAGTTTATATTAGTTTGCATTGGATTTGAAAGTGAGAAGAGAGAGTTCTCTTTTTATTCTTGGAAAGTGTTCAAGTTACAGACAAGCAGAGGATTGGAAAGTGTTGAGGCTTGATGTGAGGATCCTGAGAAGGCAAAACTGTGTTACAAAGCCAGTTTCTCCCATTTGTACAACTTGGGAACAGAATTCTCTTCTGATTGATGCAGTCTTTAGGACTCAGCATTATCCTTTATGATTTTTTTTTTTTTTTAAGTTGCTTTGCAAGAACTGGGGAAAAGAAAGTGCAACTTTGGTATTTCAGGAGCAGTATCTGGGGCCAAAGGTGTATCTAAGCCAAATGTGAAGTTTAGCAGATTAAAGTGGCGTATAAATGTTCCTAAAGGAAGTGCTTTTGAAGATACTGTTGTACACTCGGGAAATATTTTCACCTGCTGCACCTCCCAGTGTGCCCAGAGTGCCAAGAATACCTGAGTTCTGACCCCCTCACTTTCAGGGGCTGTCAATAGCTTGTTCAGGTTTCCTCTTTCTCAAAGCTGTGGCACTCCTGTCTCAGCCTGTGAGCATGAAAAGAGGAAGGCACTGTGTTTTCCACTTCTGCCCTGTACAAGGGGCGTATTGGTGTAGGAGGTCACAAAAAGTGCACCAATGTGTCATTGATTTTGAGGGTGAATTAACAGAATCTGTCTGTTGTGCCATGGGAAAGTTGTCCCACTTGTTGAGTCAGACTGAAATTGGATCCCTTGCTTTTTATTCCCTGGTTTGTTTGTTGTTTGGTTTGTTTTTTTTTTTCCTGTCTGAATCTTTTAATGACTCTAATGTGACATCCTGGGCAGAATTCTGCAAACCTGGCTTCCCCAAAGCTCATGAAGGCTGCCTTGATGAAATTGTGAGCATATGTAGGTATGAGCAAACTACAACAAGTCCAAAAGCATCATTTCAGGTTTGATGCAGTTGTGCTCACTCCAAAAATTGCCTTTTTCTGCCGTTCATGTTTCAAAATTCTGCAGTTGTCTACATAACCATTAATGCTGCTTAATGTTTGCACTGTCATTTCATGGACCTTTCTTCTTGCAGGCCCAAAATGTTCAGCACAGCAAGGACATGACACTCGCCAGCAACCGCAGTCTGGCAGAAGGCAATCTTCTGTACCAGCCAAAGTTGGAGTCTTTGAAAGCAACTTTGACTCAAAAATATCAAGAGCTGCAAGTCCTTTTTGAAGCATACCAGATAAAGAAAACAAAATTAGGTAACGTTTCCAGTTGATTATGATGATTGGCCGTTCTATCAGTGAATCTGAAAGCTGTTGTGCGCTTTGTTATTTTTGCATGCTGTCATTTTTAGCTTTATAAGTTAAGGTAAGAAATGAAATGTCATTCTCACAAAGCTCGGAGCTAGATCATTGCTAAGGATCTGTTCCACCCAGAAACACGCTGTGGATTCTTTCTGTTCCTGCTGTGGTTACCTAGCTCTTGTTGTCTAAACGACTGAATTTGTCCACCTAGTTTAAAAGCAAAACACGATTTGAATTCTCTGTGATTAATCATAAAGCAAACATTCTTGTACTTAACGTTCTCATTCCATACTGAATTATGAAGCATTGTGCATCTGATTCTGCACTTCTGAAGGTGATTTCTTTCATTATTGTGAACATAAAATTAGAATTAAATCACAGCTTTGTAGCACTGTGCTTATATTCTTAAACTACTTAAATGTTGTATTTTCTCACTGTAGATCACCCCATCTAAAACATGAGAGCATGCTGTTTGTACATACGCACTGCAGACAATTTCTGTGCTGGCTGACACTTTATAGCTTCATTTAGAAGTCACATACAAACAGCTGTGATTTATTCTTTTCATGCCATTGCAGATAGACAATCCAGTAATGCCTCACTGGAGACACTGCTAGCTCTCCTTCAGACCGAGGGGGCTAAGATTGAGGAAGACACAGAGGTAAGGAAAGGACAGTACATTTCAGTTCTTTCTAACCATTTCTAACCTTTTAACCATTAGTGAAGATTTTGGGTGTGCATAGCTGAAGTATACTGTTGAACATGTAATAATCTAAAGGGATGTTTTTGAAAATATGATTTGGTCTTTGCTTTGAATGTCATTAACAGTCATTTGATTTCAGTGAGATTTCTTTGAGTAATTTTTTGCTCTTGAGCCCATTGAAGTTTAAGAAGATGCTGTTTTTCAGCAATGAAAGCCAAACCCTCTTAGTTCCTTGGCACTGCCTTCAAACTAATAACGAATGAGCGTGGAAATCTTTTTAATGGTGTCTGCCTGGTGTATGTATTGATCCATTACAAATGTCAATTATTAACCTAATGAAAGACTGTGCCTGTGACGGTTTGTAGGATGGGAGGGCTGATTTTGTAGCAGTTCTGGTGGAATATTCCATTGTGATTTCAACGTATCTGTCTAGATGCCAGTGGTCACTGCTTGCTGGGATATGAGTGCTTGATGGGTGGTTTATTTTTAGAGCAGTGGAAGTGGTTAGTTTTGTTTGCAGATCTGCCTGTAGGACGTTCTCTATAACTACATAGCATCAGGGAAAAGATCTTTTTGGCCCTGAGTTGTGATTACAAAAAGATGTTCCCAGGACGAGTTGAATTTCATGATTATATGTGTGGTCACGTCTTTTAATTATTAAAGCATCATTTACCCAAAGGTTTGCTTTGCTGCAAGTAAGCATG
Source organism: Lagopus leucura (assembly GCF_019238085.1). Lineage (NCBI taxonomy): Eukaryota > Metazoa > Chordata > Aves > Galliformes > Phasianidae > Lagopus > Lagopus leucura. The sequence continues at coordinate 4,577,451 of NW_024962260.1, read as the reverse complement.
AGTCTTAAACCTGCCTTAGCAATAATCTGCCTCCCTGTGCTGAGTTCTCCATGTTTCTGTTGGCATTGCAAACAGTTCTAAACTGTGATTCAGCTTTGCTGGCAATCTGGAAAGCTGTTGCGCTCGGTTCAGTCCTGTCTCTGATGATCAAGGGAATGATCAGAGCTAAATTCAGATGTTCGTACTGCTGGTACTTCTGTATAAATTTCAGTTAAAATGGTATTTAGCTCCCGGTGCATCTGAGTAATAACTGCTTCAAAATCCTGCTCACAGTTCTTAGCATGCTCATCATTGTGCGCGTGCACATGGGGAATCAGAGGCAGAACGTTATTTTTAGGCTGGAGCTCTTTAGATTGCCTTGGAGCGTGCTGATTTCTAAGAGGTTATCCCATATTTGACAGAACATGGCGGAAAAATTTCTTGATGGCGAAATCCCCCTGGATTCCTTCATTGATGAGTACCAGAGCAAGCGAAAGCTGGCTCACCTGCGGCGGGTGAAAATCGAGAAGCTCCAAGAGATGGTGCTCAAGGGACAAAGACTTCCACCGCCGCAGCCTCAGCCGCGGGCAGCCGACGCAACGCCAGCACCTCAAGATTCCTACACTTCGGATGCAAACCCTCCTCCTTCAGCTGCACCCCGACGAATACCTCCCCCTCCTCCTTCCGTCCCAGCAGGACGCTTTCCTACTCCGTTTACTGCGGCCGCGAGTTCAGGACCAGCCGTTTCTTATCCAGGTGCTCCGTATCCTCCTCTCCCACCTCGAGCTGGAGCTCAGGCCGCGAGTCAGTTGCCACAGCCAGGCTGCCCATCTCAGTTTGTACCACAGTATCCTCCAGCTCTTCCCCAAAGACCGCCTCGCTTTCCACCACATCCTGGTTTTATCCTCCAGTGAATATTTTGGTGCGCCTGACTTACGTATTGGTGCTTACTGTTCCTTTTTCTCCCCCTGTCAGAGACTTAACGTAGGCAGTGGAAAGCCTCTATTTTTTTGCACAATAGAGTATAAAATTTGAGCTCTGGCACAGAGGTCTGAAATTGTGTCTGGTGGATGTTATTGTTTTCAAATATCAGTGGCAACGAGGATTTTCTAGGAAGGTGGTAAGGGCTCTATGTGCAGGAGTGCACAGTGGATTTCCTGATTTTATAAATCTTTCTGAATTCTTTAGCGATGGCAGATCAGTGTCCTGTTCTGTTCTGGTGTGTTCCCGTTGCAGCTGGATGTGCGTGTGGCAAACCAGGAGCTGTTTGTCTCCCTAAAGAATTCTCTGTCAGTGCCAGTGTTTGTGTGGTAACAGCCATATCTGAATCCTGGGTGAAGAGTTTTAATGGACCTCAATAGCAGCTTTTGCAGTGCACCCAGACAGTGGCAGTTCTGGCCAGGTGCACAGCGAACTCACTGAGGTGAAGCTGTTGTTGGATAAAGTTCTTTTTAAATATTGAAAGTTACAGGAGTTTTGTTTCTACATTTCAGTTGTTACCTTAGACTTTTCAAAATAAAAGTACACGCTCTTCCCATTCCTGAATAGCTGGTATCCTGAGAGTCCTGGTCTCTTGAAATTTATCTAAATTGTACAGGCAGTTCAGAGTTTAGAGAGACTTCAACAGGCATTTCTATTTCTTTACCTTTTGAGACTTTCTTATGTTTTTGTTTTTTTTCCTCTTCCATACCCTGCATACAGAAGTGATTGTTTTGTTCTTTTAATTTAAACTGGTGCTTAGCTTTTCATATCATGTGATTCCAGGAATTTAGGCAGGGTATTTTCTTAGTTAAGTATTGGATTTTCCTATCATGTAATTGCCCACAATTTCGTTGTGCAGTTCTTGGCACGCCTGTCTATTTGGAATTTGCAGTTAATATTTCTCCATGCGAGAAGTCACAACAGAGGAGGTTTTTGAGTTCTGTGGTTGCTATTTGCCTCTTACATAATCTGCTCTTGGCTTTTTGTGCCTCCAGAGGGGGAGGCTTCCTATGGCAGGGCCTGTTTCATTCTCAGTATGACTCTGGAAGCCTGAGGTGCAGGTGCGTGCTGGTAATGGAATCCTGCAGCAGGGGAGGCGACTCTCAACACTTGTTGCTCATGCAGAATAGGAGCACAGATTAACTGTCACTTCTGCAAAAAAAAAACATCCGACTACTTCATGGCAGTTTAAGAAAGGCATCATCCAGAATTTGTCACATATCTTCTCTATTATTTAAAACACTTCCTTATCGTTGTCCTGGAATACGCTGCGTAGTTTGGAAGACTGCACTACAAACAGCTTCAGTCAAAATACAACATCTGATCTTGTTTTTCTTTATGTGAGGCCCTAGATTGTCCCTTAATCATTTCCTCTGGAGTGTGGTGGTTGCAAGCAAGTACTAATCTGAAATTAATCTCATAACAGGAAGCTGTCTGTTCCGAAAATACAGTTATTTGGCTTGCTTTGCCTTCTGATGACAAAGGGCAGAAGGCTGGTCACTGTGACTGGCATCTAAACCCATTCCCCAGTGTAGATCTGGAAAGTTTCTGTAGATGGGGGAGTTTGTGAAGCAACGTGCATTGGATTTGTTTGCAAAGTGTGTTTTCTCTGTAATCTAGTGATGGTACAAGATGTGTTTTTCACAATAGCGTAATATCTTCTTTTCTTGATATTATTTTATCATTGAAGCTTTGTGTAAGCATGGTTAATTATGACACGTTTCAAAACAATTTTGCTGTGCTTTTAGTGCTGGTATTTGGATGGCAACTGTTGTGTCTGAACGCTAAATATAAATCTGCTGTAGAAAGGATTTGTGTCCTAGGAAGAAGAAAGGTGGCTGGGAGCTCCTGGGGTGGTGACTGAGTACAGAGATCCATACATGGAGCCTGCTACACCAACTCCACAACACTCTCCAATCAGTTTTGCTAGCATTTAATAAAAACAGCCAGGTATATTTTACACTTATCCAGTGCCAACTTTTTTTCTGAGAGTTGCAGATCCTCAGAAGTCACGGAGGTGATAGGTAAGTGTACTGTGATTTTGCACTGCATTTTGTGTACCTAACTTTATTGGTGTTAGTAGTTCGAAAGTATTTTTACTACCTGTTAAATTTTCTGTCTTTTGGTAACTTTTGTGATAACGAGACCTTTCAGGGATACTTTATCTAAAAACAAACTGTTGTGCTAACTAAATACAGACAAAGCTAATGCAGTTTTTCTGTGGAGAGCAAAACAATGCATTGTTGCATATGCATGTGGCTGATGTGCCTTAGGATCACTACCTGTGATTGTAATACTAGGATACTTTATCATTTGAATAGCCATTGCTTAACTGATTTAAGGGCTCTTCAAGAGCACTTTCTTCTACAAAACTCTCACCCTTGTACTTTAGGAAAAAACTGTATCTGCTATTTGTAAGCTTATAGTTGCCTTCACTGATGGGTTAGTTTGAGATAGGTGATATAACTAATGTGATGTTTCAGTTATAGCAATCCCATAACTGAAATCCAGCTGCTCACAGAAAATGTTTTGCCATTAACTGCGTGTGGATGCGCACAACCTGTAAATATATACTTGACTGCTGGTGATGTTTAAGGGTATAGGAGAAAAACGATCGTGGGAAGCTGTTTAAACCCTTTCAGAAACACTAATGTGAATGAGTGGGGCAAGAGGTGTGCCAGTGGTTTAAACTGTTGCCCTTTGACAGCTTCTGTTCTGTTAGAGCTAATCAATTCTGCTATGGCTAGGATGTTTAGGACTGTACTAATTTGCACTGTTGATAAGATAGATTATAACGCCATAGGCAAGCAGAGAGTTGGGGGGGGGGATGGCTCAGTATGCTTGCCAAAATATATATTATGTTGTCTCGAGGATTCTTAATGTCTGCTGCAAATAGCATATACTTCCCCAAAGCAATTGGAGTGGAGAAAAATCTTTTAAACATGATGTGTAACACGGCTTTAGAGTGTTGGTAGCATTGAAAATGCTCTGTTAGGATGGCATTACTTTTGCCAGTCTTTTTGTATGCAGATTTTCTAAGTTATGACTAATTCAATTATATGCAGATAGGGTTGTTGGTTGGTTTGTTGGGTTTATGGTTGTTTTTTTTTGGGGGGGGGGGAGGGGGGTTGTTTTGGGGTTTTTTTTGAACAATGATCAGCATTGAAGGGCTCAAACTCCAGGATGAGTTCTCTGCACTTCCATGCTGTCCCTTGGAGGCTGGGTCGCACTGAGCTGCTCCACGTGGGTCGTTTTTGTGCCACTGACCCTGAGGGACCGTTTAGGATAAGAGCTGTGTGGTTCCAGGAGGCAGGGCCCTGGGCACAGTCACTCATGGGTGGCTGAGTGCCCCCATCTCCACAACCTCAGCCTCTGCCTCTTTTGGACTTCTTTGCCCCCTCAAACTGGAATGAAGTAGAGCTCACACAGACATTTAGGAGCTACTTGGCAAACATTGAGCTCAGAGGAGGCAGAGTTGTCCTGCACCTGAACGGTTCCTCTGTGTAATCCTGGACAGTCAAATAAAGGGGCAGTTTTGTATGCCTGGCGAGTTGTGAAATGTACAGTGGATTTGTTTGCATAATGTCTTTCTGTAATCTACTGTGGTCTGATTTTAAATAAAACATCGTATCTCTCTCTTGGTGCCACGCTCCATTGTGGCTTCATTTAATCATGTAGACTGGTGTTTTTCAATGCTAATGATGTGTTTTAGCAAGGTAACAGTAGTAGGTGAATGCGGAACTTAAATTAGCAGGAAAATAACTTCATAACAAAGCCATTGCTCATGTTCTCATCAGCTGGTTATGATGAGTCCACTTGGTGTGCCACTGATAACGGGCAGCTCTACTCAGATTCTGTGCATCTCAGTCATCGCAAAGTTGGAGTCTGTTTTTGTTTCCCACCATTACCTAGAATGGAAGCATCTAAATTCTTGCTCTGGGAAAAGGGGGAAGCCTGCTTTTCTTTTGTTAGTGGAGGAAAAAGAATTCAGCCAAGTCAAGTTAGGAGAAATGAGTCAACCAAAGTTATTTAGGAGTATGAGTCAGATGGCAGAAAGAACATGATGTAATATCTGTCCCTTGAATAGCGGTGTAAAATAGAAGCCCTCCTGGAGAAGAACTGATGTTAATAGATGGAAGAAAATCCCTTTAAAAATGCTTTTCTTGCTGTGTTCCATTTGTGGTGGCTGCGGAGCTGCGCTAACCTTCTGCTAACGCCGAAATAGCAAACAGCAGATAGAGCAAACCGTGCTGACTCAGCCGGGTGGGCGAGGGGAGGAGGTGCTGTTATGTAAAAGCTGCAGCTCCTTCACAGCTCTTTGAAGAATTCACTGCAGCCCCTGGGCTGTGGGGCAGAGGTGCACCCCGAGCTTCAGGAAGTGCCTGTGCTGAGGCTGGGCTTCAGGTGGGACCGTTGCTTCCCCAGAGGAGAAGTCACACAGCGTGCTGTGATGCTGGAGGCACCCGGCTGTGTCACAGGTAACTGAACGGAATGGCACAGATGTGCAAGCCGTGCGGTGTTGGGTACGTGGGCAGCACTTTGCATCTTGTGTCCTCCCTTCTCTTTGAAAGGTGGATTTGGGTGCTGTCCAAGCCCACCCACACCCTTCTGTAGCACTTGCAATCCCTGCCTGCCTATTAATCAACCCTGACGCAGGGCTTTCGCAGGTTTGCCCCTTTCCCTCTGCTCATGTTTTCACAAAGCCGCCTTTCACCTGGCTTCCTAGAGCAGTGCTTCCTATTGGTGTGCTTAATTTCAGTGCCCCTTTTTCTTGCCAGTGATCAGAGATGGGTGTTTTTTAAACTCCACTCTCAGTGGCACTGAACTCGAGCTGCTCTGTGCTCGTGTCCAAAGCAATTTGTGGTTACGAGGGGTTGGCTGCAGCCCCAGTGGTGCATGCAGAGGGAGGAAGGCTCTAGGATGAGGCTGCTGGAAAACTGCTTCAGGCAAAACCCGTACAACAAAATGTTGTACAGAACCAACCTCGGCAGGAGGGAGGAAATGTAATATTTCACATCTTTCTTTTGGTGATTTTCCACTGTCTTTGTTGCAGGTACACAGCTCTAAGTATCTCCCTCGTTCCACAGGTACAATACTGGCATTTAAAAGTCATTAACAAATTCGATCCTGTACAGCAGGATTCTTGTGGAGTCTCAGAACACAGCTTTCCATACAGTTCACACTGTGGTTTGTTGTTTTTCTTAATGGCTGCTACAAATACCAAATACTTTACTAAAAATGTTGGAATTGAGGAATTCATAACACTAACAGCAAGCTTAATTTGATAGGAAATTACTTTAGAACATAGGTGATGCTCTAAGTGACCTTTGGGGCTTGGTTTCACTGTTACTCTCTGAGGCTGTATGTGCCTGCATGGGTTACTTTAAGTGCAGCCTAAGTATTGCTTTCAGTAAGTAAGAATGAACCAGCAGCATTGATCAAAATCCCACTCACCCTCAGCACTGTTTTAAAGTCCTTTTACCATACTTTGAGTTCTTTAACCTCTAAGTGGAGCTACGGCTAGACTGATGGGCCTGAAATTTTAAGAACTTTGCATTCTTGGCTAATCAATATTTCCATGATGAAATGTAGTACCATGAGAGGTCAGCATGACATCAGCCTCTCAGCAAACATACCTTTATCACCACCTATAAATAGAGAAGAAACTGCTGCAGAAAGCATTTCCTTGTGGGCAGAGGTTTCAGAAACGAAACCAAGCAGTGCTGAGCTGCTGTGTGTGTGGCACCCAATGGCTGCTCATAGCCCCATCATGTGGTTTGTGGTGCAGAACTGGGAAGGCCTGACTCACCAGGAGGCTGATAGGGCCGAAAATAAATAACAAAATGCCTTGGAACTGCTGCTTTCTTTAGATGGAGCAACTCATAATTGTAACCACCAGCTTTACAGCCTTTTGTTAATCACATGAACTGAGCTGTAGGGGCTTTTGTTGGTTTTAATTTAGCTTGCCTGAATCATGATTGTAAGGCAGTATTGCAAAGAACGGGATAGAAATGTTGATTCTGTATATTATTACTATTATTGAAGGACCCTCCCCCTACCTTGCTCACTGTGCTCACCTTCTCTCAGGCATCCTTCTGTATAGAGATGTGTATTAGTATTTCCAGGTGTGGGGATGATCAGTTGGTGGGGCCACCATCCCTGGGGGTGCTCAGGAGCCATAGGGATGTGGCACTGAGGGATGGGGTCAATGGGGGGTGGGGGTTGGTGCTCCTAGCAGTCTTTTCAAACCTCTGCCATGCCACAATTCCACTCACCCTTGGCTCCCAGCAGCGACCCACTCTCCCCAGTTGAAGTCCCACGCTGTTAGTGCCAACCCTGCTGCTGACAGAGCACTGCACACAGTTTAAATATTGCTGCTTTAATAATCTACATCCAGTAGCAGTTCGAAGAGAAGATAAGCCAGCTGTGTTTCCTGTGCCCTCACAACTCCTCACATTGGTTTCCTTATTGCTGCAGAATTCACCACATGTAATGGACCTGAGCTCCTGCAGGCCACATTTAGATTTAATTCTGCTAATTATCTTAAATATAAAACATAATGCAACTGCTCCTCTGGTGTTGCTGTAGTAATAAAAAATAGAAAAGGAAATAAAAAGATGATTGTATCCTTATTGCCAGTGTGTGCCAGGAACTGCTTTCTCCCTTCTGAAAGCCCAGTAAAAGAGACGTTCCCCTCTTTGCTGAGAGCTGATCCCACACCAAAAAAAGGTCAAAATATTCCTGAAGGGGAAGTTAAAAAAAAAAAAAAATACAGGTGCAAGAAAAGCCCAACAGTTTCCTACTTCAAAAACACCTCACATTCTTCAAAAGGGTCTGAGCAGTACAGGAGAGCTACATTTACTGAAGGCGTCTAGTGCTGATAAAATAAAATAAATCAACCCAAATAAGTCCTAAATTAAATTAAACCAAACGAACTGCGGGGCTGGCAGCCCGTGGGGCCTGGGAGCCCAGCTGCTCCATGGAGAGGAACAAAATAAGTTTTTGGCTGGAAAAAAAAAAAAAAAGAAAAATAATAATTCCAGTTTCGCAGGCCGGGTGAGGAGGAGACCCCCACGCATGAAGGCACGCCAAGGCAAGGCGATCTGTTTAAAACACAGATGTAAGAGCTCTGATGGCGCAGGCCTGGCCCCCTCCGTCCTGCTAGAAGTTGACGGCGTGTGCCCGGTGCAGGCTGGCGTCTCGCTCGGGCTGCAATGAGAGGGGACACGGCTCACGGCTCCTGAGGCACAGCCGCAGCCCCAGCTCTGTGCTCCCACCCTGCAGCCCCTACCTCCCCGCCTGGCCCTGGGATGTGGCCGGGCTTCTGGGCGAGGGCCGGCTTTTTGAGGATGCCTCTCCTGGGGGCTGGTGCTGGCCGTGCCTCCCCATCCTCCACCGCATCGTAGGGCCCAGCCAAGGCGTAGTGCTGCTTCCTCAGCTCGCCCAGGCGCACCCGCTCGCCTTCCAGGCGCTTCTCCAGCTCCAGCACCTTCACCTGAACCACAAGAGCCCAGCTGGGTCCCCACGTCCCTGGTCTGCCTCAGGGACACGAGGCACTGAGGGAGATGGTGGGCGGGCTGCAGATGGGCTCCGTGATCTTACAGCTCTGCCCCCCCTTAACGATTCTATGAGGCTTTCTTTACCTGCGTCTCCATTTCTTCCTTCTTCAGCTTGATGAGGGACATGCCCGAAAAGTCCATGGTGTCTGTGGAGAGAAGCAGGGAGCATTTGCCAAGTCATTAAGGAAAATAGAGGGGTTTGGTTTTTCCTGCCCCCCCACTTCTTCCTGCTCTACCAAACCTGACCTTTATCCTCAATCTGCTCCTGCCCCGACCTGGTGGAGGCCACCACATTGGCTGCCATCTCGTTGACGTTGCGGGAGCACTCCTGCAGCTTGCCCAAGTTCCTGCTGCTCTTCTCTGCTTTCACCTGCAACGAGAACTCTGACAGCTGCAGATCCCCAACATGAGGCTGGCTGATGCCACCACAGTGGCCAATCCCTGAGAGCAGGGACACATCACACCAGGTGGATGTAAAAAGGAGGGATGGATTTGCTGAGCCCATCAGGGACAAGGCAACCTCCTTCAGCCTGAGGACGCCAAACCACCTCTGCTCTTATGTGAGCCAGGGATGTATGAACAAGCAGCATGGGTGCAGGCAAATTTTTTTTTTCAATGCTTTTCCTTTCATCATCATCTGGATCAAAAGCAGCCTCAGCCCTCCTTCCTCCAACCCTGCATCCCTCTGCTTGCTGAAACCCCTAGGTTGGTGGCAAGGACCAGAGTTCATCACTCATCAGCCATCGACCATGGGAACAGAATCCTGAACCCGCAGGATGCTCACCTTGGAGGCAGCCACCAGCTGGGCCGTGCTGGCAGCGATTTCATGGGAGCAGACAATCAGCTCTTCATATTTGCCTGTCTGCAAGACAACTCTGTCTGCCGACTCCCTGCAGTTGGAAGGGAGATTGCATTACAGATGCACTACAAGTGGGTGATGTGCATCCCACCACACCCTTAGAAATCAGCACTGACTGAATCAGCATTGATTTGTCAGCACCTGATGGCATTCGGACATCTAGCCAAACAAACCCCACACTTTCCCCACTCGCACAGCTCAGGGATGTTGTGCCCTGACCCCAACCATCCCCAGCCCAGCACTGTCTGCATGCAGTGCTGTGGTACCTACACAAGCTGTGTGGCTCCCCAGCCCACGGCCTTGGAGGCAGAGATCAGCCCTTCGGTCCAGCGAGAGTTCTTGGCATAAAACTCCTGAGTTGTTGCTGCCCCCTGTTGTTATGACAATATTATAGCTTACGTTAACTTCCTTCCATATGTATGCATATAATAAATCCACAATCGAGCTGTAGATGTTTGTTGCAGGGGAGTTGGACTAGATGACCGTTATGGGCCCTTTCCAACTCAAACAACTCCATGATTCGATGGAGTCATATAAAAATCCGTACATCGTATTAAAAAAATCCATTTAAAATCCCACATCTAACAATACAGAATACCCTGCATAAACTCGTAAGTCCAGGGACTGGCAGCACTTCTGTGCCCTTCAGGATGCTCTTACTGGCCTGCTTAAACCCAAACATCACAAGTTTGGGGCTCCAAATTTAGGCTGTGTGTAACACAGCCACGTTTGGGTCATCATCTTTCAGTGGACAAAGGCAACAACAAGGTCTGCAAAGCGCACTGTGCTCAGCACCCCCACTCCAGGCAGCAGGACTGCAAATATGTCATCAACATGGGAAAGTGCAAAATTCAGCTTTTTTTTTTTTCCCCTACAAATTGTGGAAAATTCTGTATTTCACATCAGTGCTCAGGGATGAATGCAAGGGAGGACTCACCCGACCACTCTCCACAATCTCCTTCTGTAAGTTCGTTGAGGTCATTACAAGAAGCCTAATAGCCTGGAATGAAGAAGAACAAGTTTAGGTGGTGGATGGGGATTTTATACAGAAGGACTGATTTTGCCAGTGGTTTTAAGTGACATTTTTGCATGGTTTCTGGTCCCCTGAGGAGAAGCTCAGCTCTTGCAGCACTGACCTTCATTAAGTCTGTGCAGGAGTTCAGAATCCTGTAGGGAAACAAGAAAAAGCATTGAGCATTTCATTGAGCACTCAAGAGAGCCCTCTTTGGACTTAGCTGGATCTTCCAGAACCCAGCCTGCCTGAAGGTTACTTTTAAGCAGCTCATGAAGAAGCCACCAAAATTTTTGGCTAAGATGCACAACACAAAGACCCACTCTCCAAAGGAAATGCTGAGCATCATGAAGATGCAGCTCCAGAGTGCATGTGGGGCTTTGGAGCAGCACCTTGCTGCAGGACCGATGGGCCACCCAAATGGGAACCCCCAGCACTCACCGCTCATTCACTTCAAGTTTGATGCCGGAGCTTTCGTTCCTGGCCCGGCTCATCATGTCCTGTTGGGACATGGGAAAAGGGAGGTGGGACACAACGCTGCAGCAAGCAGGGCTGCAGGAGGGGAGGAGGAACTGGGGGAAAATTAGAGGTTTGCTGCCCTAAGGGCCCATTCCATGGCTTTGTCCTCACCTCTATTCGTCTGACAGCGTCTTCAATTGCCGCAGAGGTGGAAGCCATCTCCTTCTCAACCATGTCCCCCAGTTCCTCCTGCTTGATGTCCAAGCTTTTAGGCCTCAGCTCCTGACAGAGGAGGCAGCAACAGCCAGGAGGTTTTCAGCAGAGAGAAGAAGAAAGTATTCATAATGAATGAACACCCCAAAAAGGCATTTGGCTAGTTTTTTCCCCCTATACAAACATAGTTGCAAGACAGCAAGGGCAGAGGCACACGTGTCACCACCCGGCAGCAAACCCAGCACAGGGACCTCAGAGGGAGAAAATGTCCCAAACCAAAACTCAACAGCAGCTATAGTTCTGGCACAGCTAACGTGGCAGGGCTCCGGATAGTTGACAGCATCTGAATTCACAGCATGTTACTGGAAAGACCCTCCTGCCTTAAATCACCTGCTTTGATTCTTCCCTTAGGAAATCTCTAAGAAGCCACCCACCCCTCCAGGCCCACAGAGCACAGCAAACCCCATCCCCTACCTGGACCAGCCCCAGGACGCCCCGCAGCGCCTGTCGCACATCCCCCAGCTCAGCACATCCCAACGTCTGCTTGTCCTTCAGCTTGCCCAGGTAGTCCAGGCTGCGCTGCCCGCAATCGCGGCACGTCTCTGTCAGCCCTGAAGAGAGAACAGGTCAGCAATGGGCCTCATGTCTCTGCTGTCCCACGTCCCAGCCCTGTCACCCTCCTCCAGCTGTGGAGCTATCATACACCATAAAATGGTGTAAGTTGGAGTTAATCTTAAAGATCATCAAGCTCTAACCCTTGCTATGGGCTGGTTGTCGCCCACCAGATCAGGCTGCCCAGGGCTCCATCCAACCTGGCCTTGAATGTCTCCAGTGATGAGACATCCACAAATATCTTGCAGAAGACGACCAAATGGTGCCCAAGAAGCAAAGGAACACTCTTAACCCAAGAAGTGGTACCACAAGGAACAGAGCCTGAGAACCCTATGGAAGGTCTGGCCCATATCCAGCCCCAAAACTGAGAACAACCCCCTCCAGTCCCTGCTGTGCTCACTCACGGTCAGCGTGGTCAGTGGGAGCCAGGTGGGATGTGGCACTGCCGTTCACGATGGTGTCGGCTGTCAGGTGAGCAAAGAGGGCCAGGGCACCCACCAGTGCTGCAGCATCTGTCAGGGGGACGCAGTCAGGCACAGAGAGCCCAGGGCATTGCCACCCCACAAAGGCACTCAACTGCTTGGTAGTGACCCCTCCCCAGCTTGCAGGTGGCTCCATGCATGAGCTCATGGGGACACACCAACTCCAGTCCATGTGCACCCCCCTCCCCATGGGCACTGCACAGCCCCAGAACCTCCGAGGGCTGCTGGATACATGAAAATGACAGCAAGGTTCCAGCAACGTTGTGAGTTCCAAGCCCCAGGTACCTGCCATGGAGGCCATGTACTGCGCGTGCCCGCTCTCCAGGGCGTCTGTGGACTCCAGCGCTGCCTCTGCCCGGCTGAGCAAGTAATCTGCAACAAATTTCTCTTCATTAGGATCATAGAATGGTTTGGGTTGGAAGGGACCCTTTAAAGACCATCTAGTTTCAACTGTCCTGCAATGGGTAGTGAGACCTTCCACTAGATCAAGGTGCTTTAAACCTCATCCAAGCCAATGTCTGAACACCTCCAGGGATGGGGCATCCACAGCTTCTCTAGGAAGACAGTGCCAGAGCCTCCCCACCCTCATTAGGAAGAGGTTCTTCCTTATATCCCAACATTAGCAGGGTCAGGCTGACAAGCATCCAAATAAGCACAAGAGCTGTCTCCATGAAATGCCACCAAATGGCAGCATTTCAAGTCCTCAAGGCTCCAGCCATGGAGCAACACCAAAATTTGTACAGTTACAACAAAACAATGCTGAATCCAGAGTTTATCACTTGTGGGAGATGTGTGCAGGAAATGGAGATACAACATTATCAGTCTGGGGGCAGAGGGGCTGCAGGGCATACCTGGGGAGCTGGTGCAGCGGACGTGCAGTGGGTCATCCAGCTTGGCCACTGCATCATGGAGGATGCCCTCAGCTTCCCGTACTGTCTCCTGCAGGATACTGAACTGCTCATCCAGCAGCTTCTGCTGCAGGCTCTGCTCCTGATTGCACTGTGGGACAGGAAAAGGAGGCGTGGGCACGCTGCTGGAGTGCTCAGCATCCCCCCTAAACACAAGGGACACGGCCCTGTACCTTCTCCAGCAGCCTGCCCTGCAGCTCACAGATCTCCTTGGAGGCCTTGTCAGCCTCCTGGCTCAGCTGCAGCTCCTTCTCCTGGACGAGGCTGTGCACTGAGAGCAGCTCACACTCCTTCTCACTCATTGACCGCCTCAGCTGCTCCTTCTCAGCCTGCAGGATCTCCAGCTGGGCGCTGAGCTCCGTGCCTGCCTGCCAGTGGGGCCAGAAACCCCCATCACCCACTGACCGCCACCCCACGGTTACACAGAGCGAGCCCAGAACACGCTCAGCTGCTGACGCCAATGGGCTGCACCTGCCTGCAGGGACCCAGCAGCTCAGCACTGGGCTCTGCAGGTTTGTGCCCCCAGCTGTAGGAAGTACCTGCTTGGCGTGGCCAAGCGAGCGCTGGGCCTGGTCCAGCTCATCCCGCCGCGCCTCCAGCTCCTGCCGCAGCTGCTCCATCTGCACGCTCTGGTCCTCCAGCTGCAACCCATCACCCAACCCAAGGTCAGCAAGAACGAGCCCAGACTTGGTTTGCAGGGATCTCGGGGTCTCACAGTTGGGATTGCCACCACCCACCACCCGTGGGCTCACCTTCAGCTCTGCTTCCCGCTTGACCTGCTCAACCTGAAACGCCAGCTGCTCCTTGACACGTGCCACCTCCTCCTGGCTCTGCTGCGTCACCGTCAGCTGCTTGGCTGTGTCGGCGTTCTGCGCAGGGACACGGGCTCACCTCTCTGCCATCCTGCTGAGCCCCCAGCACAATGGCACCCCACCCTCCCTCCTCTTGCCCAGATGCACCCAAAACACTGACAGACATTGATGTGAGGATGCTGAGGGGCTCGGGGTGCAGGAGGATGGATCAAAGCGAGGTTGAGCACAGTGATGGGGGGACAAAGAGATCACTGTGCCCTGTGAAGTCCTACCTTCCTCAGGAGCTCAGCGTGAGTATTGATGAGCTCACTGTGCTTCTCCTTCAGCTTCGTGTAGCGGATCTCAGTGGCACTGGCTTTCTCTGCACAGGATGAGGACACATCAGTGCCCAATGCTGGGCATTCCCATGGCCACTGGACTTTCACATGGTCACCAGGCCTTTGTGTGGCCAGTGCACCAAGCACGTACTTTCTGCCTCGGCGCAGAGCCGCAGGGACCGCTCGCTGTCCTGCTTTGCCTGCTGCAGCCTCTCCAGCTCATCCCGGAGCTGCTCGTTGTCCACCAGTGCCTTCTGCTTCTGCTTGCGCTGCTCCTCCACTTCTCCCTCCAGGCTGTTCACCTGCGCCTTGAGCTGTGTGATGTAGCGCTGCGCCTGCAGGCAACCCCCCAAAATCCCCCCCAGGTTGTGATTTGGGCACAGCAACTGTGAGACGCCCCAAAGGCCTCCCCTTGGCAGCTGGATCCCGAAGGGATGAGTCTCACATGTCCACACCCTTCCTCAAAAGCTAGGTGCTGGCAATGGGAAAGGGCCCAAAATGGTACACCAGGCCTGCATGCCCCAATCCCATTGCATCCCATTAGGATTTCCACCATACAGCCCTACAGCATAGTACCACGGCCTTACCTCCAGCTTGATCTTCTCCATCTCAGCACGGAGTGTGTCCACCTCCCTTGTCAGGCTCTCAATCTGTGCGTCCCTGCAGACAGCAGGCTGGCACCATACCATGCCCATCCCTTCCCCCTCCACCATCCCCCCTTACCTGTCATCCCGAATGCCGTTGGGCGGCCCGAAGGTTTGCTCAAAAATATCTGAGGTGACCTGGGGAGGATGGAAGGTGCCAGGATGAGTTCTCACTCCCGCTGCAGGTCTC
Source organism: Lagopus leucura (assembly GCF_019238085.1). Classification (NCBI taxonomy): domain Eukaryota; kingdom Metazoa; phylum Chordata; class Aves; order Galliformes; family Phasianidae; genus Lagopus; species Lagopus leucura. The sequence continues at coordinate 4,562,424 of NW_024962260.1, read as the reverse complement.
CTCCCTACCATGTCCCCATCCCATGCCAGTATCCCCCCCCCACCTGTGGCTCTGTGGTGGAGGCTGTGCTGATCTCAATGAGGTTCTCTGGCTCCTCGTCTTCAGGGGCCTCCTCAGGGATGACGACCACCGGCTTCACATGCTCCGCCAGTGCCGAAGCCCGCAAGAAGTTTGGGGGGCTCTGTGGGGACAGGAGCATCACAGTGACATCCCTATGGGTTTTGCAGCCCCTCTGCAGCACCACCAGACCTCTTGGCTGTGAGCAGACCCCACACACATCCCAAAGCCACGGGTTCTCAAAGCATCACACACCTCAGGCAGCCGGGGGATCTGGATGAGCCGCTTGAAATACAGCATGTCAGAGGCCTTCTTAAAGAAGTTTTTGAGGCTGGAGAGGGGGAGAAAAGAAAAATGGCTCAAAGAGGAGGCAGAGGAGATGGAGAGGATCTCCCTGCCCTGCATCAGCCCCGGGTACCTGCGGAACTGCTCGTGGAAGCGGTCTCGGTGGCCCTGCAGCGTGTCAGCCGGTAGACCTGTGGCAATGGGGACAGCAAGGATGGATCCAGGCTGCAAACTCAGCCCCAAATTTATCCCCATGCACCCCCATCCCTCCAGACTCAAGCCAGGACCAGGCTGGGAGCCGGGCATCCCCATGTACTGCAGTGACTGGGGACTCACAGGAGTGCAGCTTGAACATGAGCTTGACAGCGTAGTGGTAGAGGTGGCTGCAGTCCTGGATGACCTGGATGAGGGGTGCCAGGCGGCACTGCACCGCTGACATCTGTGACACTGCCATGGAGGTGTTGAGCTGCCGGAAAACTGGAGAGGAGAGAGCAGTGAATGCCAGGGACGTGTTTGCAGAGCCGTCCGGCCGCAGTCAAACCGGCTTGATCATTAACCAGGACAGACGTGGCTTCGCCAAACACCATCCATTGTGCTGAGCTGGGAACAACCCCACTCTGTGCAAGAGAAACACCTGAAGGGACATTGGTAGCGTTGCAAGCAAGGGTGCTCAGCTCTGCCATGCACACCCCAACCCCAAACAGGAGGTGTGTAACCTGGAATGATGCGTGGGCTGCATGGCTGCCAGCAGTAGCTGCCAGCACACGATGCAGGCAGGAAAAGCAAGAGGTTTTGCTCTGGTCCTTTTAATCCTGCAAAGAGCTGGGACAGAATCACCCCAGCCTCACCTGCCCAGCACAGAAACAGATCCCTTCCCCGGGCAGACATCCAGCCAGCGCATCGGCTGACTCCTTCCCTGCTCAGCTTTCAAGTACTTCTGAATATCAGTTCCCATACAACTGGGTCAGGAGGAGACGTGGATGGCACACGGAGCTGGGACACGGCCCCTCCCCTACACCCAGTTCCCCTGGGCAGCTCTGTGCTCTGACTGACGGTGGAGGGGAAGGAATGGCACATTTTTAAGCCATTGAAAAATTCTTGGAGAATGAGGCAAGAGAAGCAAACACGGGCAGGGGCTGCTGCCAGAGATGCAATGAATATTCATACAGTAGCACAGCCCCCATCCTCTCCTCCAGTGGGTGGAAAAGATTTGGGTAATGCACTGAAAAGGAATGAAAAGGCATTTCATAGCAGCATCACACGCCCTGCATGGCTCAGGTGCACTATAAATAGCCACACTTCTTAAATATTTTCCTACAACCACTTCTACAGAGCAAAAATCTCCATGCCTTAACCAAGGAGGAGGAGGAGGAGGAGGAGGAGGAAGGATGCAGACAAACTCTCTTCCTGACCAAAGAATGAAACTATTGCTCAAGAGCCCTGGGGCAGCTGGGAAGGAGCTGCTGCCACTCCTCACCTGATTCTGACAGCTTCAGCTCACAGTCCAGGTAGTCGAAGAGCTCCACTGTCAGCTGGAAGCTGCCAAAAACCAACACCATCACTGCGCTGCACACACATCAGTGCTACAGATCACTGCTTGCAGGTGCCCCTGTGGGACTCCACTGCTTCTGGATGCTTTTCCCCACGTCAAATCTTTTACCCCATCCCATGAGGACACTCACATGTTATTCACGTCCGTGCCTGCTGTCTTTTCTAGGACCTCATCTGAGACCTCAAGGCCTGCGGGGAACTCGGGGTGCTGTGCCAAAGGAAAACAGAACAGCAGCTGCTGCTAATTGCTCCTGCAACAGCTCTCAGCGGTGCAGATGCAGCATGGGGTCTCACCTTGGCATGGAAGGAGATCTTGGTGAGGAGCAGCCGTGTGTAGATGCTCACCAGCTGCCCGTAGCGGTCGTGCAAGTGGCCCTGTAGGCGACACAGGGGAAATAAATTGAACCCAGTGATGCCAAAAATGCCCGGTGCGGTGGCAAGCAGTGGATGCATCCATCCCGTGGGTGTTGGTCAACCTGCACCAGCCCCGCAGCTCTCCCCTCTCCCGCTGCCCCTTCTTGTGGGTTATTTCAGGTGGTTGCAAGCTTCCCCCGTGCATACAATGCTTAGGGCTCAACACCCAACTCAAAGCCCTTCACCCAGGAAGCCCCACCTCCAGCACGGCACCAACCTCTGCTCCTCCCGTCTGCTTACCCACAGGTCTCCCACCTCACGGATGTTGCTGCGGTACCGCTGGCAGTCCTGCAGGACCTGGGGGCACAAAAGGGCAACAGGGACTCAGCCCCTTGCACCGCTACAGCAAAGCTTGAGGGGACAGGTCAGCCCCAGCGTGGGGCTGTGCAGGGGGAGGTTCTGAAGTAGTGAGATAACAGGCTGATTTATGAATCACAACATCACAAAGATTGGAAAAGATTTCTAGGATCAAAAAGTCCAACCATGGCGCCATCCCGCCATGCCCAGTGCCCACGTCCCACAGTGCCACATCTCCATGGTTCTTAAACACCTCCAGGGACGGTGACCCCATCACCTCCCTGGTTTTGTTGAAGCTCATCCCATTGGCCTCAGCCCATCGATTCAGTCTATGCAGATCCCTCTGTAGGGCCTCCCTACCCTCAGGCACATTGATACTTCCTACCAACTTGGTGTCATCTACAAGCTTACAGAAGGGGCAGAGCCTCTGGGAGGGGACACTCACATTGGGGTGGCCGTCGCGCAGGACTTTGTGCAGGACATGGCAGAACTTCCAGCTGAGGATGGAGCTGCTGGGCAGGGGCAGCCCGATGGCGTAGGACCAAAAGGTGAAGGCGCCCTTCTCGTGGTGCGTCCCCAGAATGATCCCTTTCCATCAGTCAAGGCCAACCCCACGGAGAAACCCATCTTTCCCCAGCCCTACAACCCCAAGATCTCCCCTGTGGGTGAGGATGGAGCTCCCGCACCACCCAGATGGCAGAGGGAAAGGATACGGCGTGCATGCTTCTCCTTCACCGGCGCCTCCTGTGTGTTGATGGCTTTGCTGATGCTGATGGCCTGCGAGAGGAGGAGAGCAGTGTCAGCAGTGCCACGACCCTTGGGACCCACCTCCCCCTCATCCCAGCTCTGCCAGCTGGGAGCAACCCAAGCGCTCAGGGGCTTTTGGAAAATATTCTGAATTTTCCATTTGTCAAATGTTTGGGACTGCAGTATTAGGCTTTTTGATGCAGAACAAAGCAGCCGGGGCCAGGCTGCCCTCAAAGCCACAGATGTCTTCCACTGTCCCACGGAACAAGTGGCACTTTGCAGCCTGAGCTCAGCAACGCACCCTGCCAGCAGCAACACACAGCGCGATGCCACATTCCTGGGTTGTTTGTGCAATCACAAGGAGCCTTTGAACTGGGTGTTTTTCCACAGCTTTGAAGGCGGCCCTGCGTGAGAACAGCAAGTAGGGAAAGGGAAAACGGCCCCCAAGCATGGAGGGAGCAGCAGCCAAGATGCCACAAACCAGAGCAGTGCAGTTCACAGAGGAGTAGCTGTATCAAGAGGATTACCTGTATACCAGCGCATTGAATCACGCCCTAATCAAATGAAGGTTTTATTCCAAAAATAGGCCCTAGTCGCTTTCTCCAGCTCTAAATTTGAGCTGCTGAGACCACGAGGACTTCCCTTCACTACTTCACCTTTGCACAAGAACTGGGGCTGTGCCCACAGCTGTGAGGCCCTTTGCACAGCAAAAACCAGCAGGCCAGAATGGCAGGAAGCAGTCAGGCTCCCGGCGCTCGTGCCGGAAGAAAAACATGGTCCCTCCCTGCACGCAGGCTGTAAAACCTCATAGAGCCCCAGTTCCGAGCAGCATGCACAGCACTGGCTTTGTGTCACCAAGGAGGGAGGAACCCAGTGCAGCACTGTGCCACTGACCGTCAGCCAGGAGCAGGAACTTGCCATATAGAGCTGGTCCCACACGAGGATCCTCATCCCCAGCACTGTTTTGGGGTGAGCAGCCCCAGGATCGGGTACAGGCTCAGTTCATGTCCCCGCTTCTCAGCACAAGGAGTGACAATAGAGGTGTTGGTGCCCCCCATGGCTGTGCATCCTCAAGGAGGCTGTGCGGCTGCAGGCAGCGATTTTGCTTCTGCACTCGGGGAAGCCCTGGCGTTAACCTGCCATGTGGGTCAGTATAGCAGCAGCAGAGTTAAGCCGGCGACTTGGCGTAATCCTCTTAACTCGAAGGTTAATGAGACTCAAGTGCCTGGAAAAAGGCACCGGCACGAGGGCAGTAGGGCTGAGCCATCTGCTGGGCACGGGAGTGACAGAGAGCTCATCCCAAAGCACCAGGAGGAGCCCCATGGGGCCGGGACAAAGCAAACCCCATTGCATATCCTCACTGCTCGACATCATGGGCTGGAACCTGCCCCAAAACCTGTGATGCCCATTGGGATTTCACTGAGCTTATTGCCCATGAACCTGCCCAGCCAAAACGCAGCCTGGGAGCTCCAGAGTGTGCCTTCCTAAGGGGCGATTGAGTACTGAGGTTTGATCTGAGCCACTTTATATCCATGATGGGAGACGTCACATCCAACGTGAGTCCCACTGATACCAAAGCAATGCCAGCATCCCGGGGCTGGCTCCAAGCCCTGAGTCAAGAGGATCCCCCATAAAAACGGGTCAGAGATGGGAACACCCTGGTGGCAAGCACCAAGAGCCAAGCTGAAACCTTCATGCAGCTGCAGCTTCCCCAACACCACCCCAGTGCTGATGGCTGCGGGTCAGACCCTGAAACCTGCGGGTTACAAAACCACCATGGGTGCAGCCCTGAGCACCTTACTCACAGCCCCAGCGTACCGAGCCGGTGACTAAACAGGGATCAAAGCATCCAAAGGAAGGAGTGCAGGTTACATCCACCCCTTCTTTCCAAGCCGCTTTAATTACAGCATGATCTTCTCCACCCACGGCTCCCCCCGGCCCCAGCATCCCCAGGAGGCACTCCATCCCTGACATCATTTTTGGGGCCTTGCTCCAGACGCTCTCCAGCAAGTCCGGGTCTCTCCTGTTCTGAGGACTCCACATGTGGACCAGAACAGGACCGCCCAGCATTCACACGTGCTGTATTCCTGGGGGCTGCCCAGCGTGTTGGGTCTTAACCTTCCAGCAGACACAACCCTAACCCTTCTGGCAGATGTAGTCAAGAAAAGCAAAAGTTGGGCACGAAAACCAAAAGTTTTGCCTCCAATGGCACTGCAGAGCGCACACCCGGAGAGGACAGCAGGGTCTCACCTCCAAGGCAAATGCTGACACCAATGCAGTGTGACCCCAAAAAGCATTCTGAGCAAATCACATCTCAGACATAAAATGGCTCAGGTCAAACCGCACGCTACCTGCGAGCACCGGGGGGCAGAACGATACCACACAGCAATGCCGGGAAGGTTCTGCATAGGACGAACCTCTTTTAGGACACCGTGGCTCTATAACGCGACTCTCGCTCTTCGGGCACAGTGGGGCAAAGCCAGAAGGGACGGAAGGAAGAACGGAGGGGACACGGGACGCTCCCGCCCGGGGCAGCGCTCTCCGCACCGCGGTAACTCCTCGGCGCTGCCCGGCGGGACGGCTGGAGGAGACGCGTCCCGAAGGAACCGGAATTGCAGGTTTATTCGTGCTGCTCCCCATACCCAACGTTGCCACTTCCCACCCGGTACCGCGACCGCACTGCCCCGAACGGTCACCGGCCCTCGGACGGAGCACTGCGGGACCGCAGCAGCCGACGGGACGGGGAGGGAACGGCGGTGCCACAGGACAACCGGGCCGAATACCGGCAATGCGCAGCTGAGCGGCGGAGGACGCGAGGGGGGCAGCACGGCTGTCCCTCGAGAGAACGGCGCCTTTGCGTCGGGCATCCCCGACGGCTGCGGGACGGCTCCCAGCCCGGGGCGGACATGCGGGACACAGCGGGGTTTTGGCCGCGCTCCCGTTGACACCGCCGTACGACTCTCCCTGCGCACTCCCACCGGTGGGGCCAGCGGGGAAACGGCCTCCTGGCGCTCCGTCCCCGGGGAAGGCCCCACGCGGAGCTCCCGGAGGCGCTGCCCCACGGCTCGGGCCGCTCCCAGGGGACGAACGCCGCCGCCGGGACACCCCCGCCTCCCCCCTCACCTGGTTCTTATCGAACTGCTCCCTCTCTGCCTCCAGGCTGTGTCCGGCCCGCCGGCTCAGCACCCGTGCGGGAACGCTCTTGATGCTGTTCATGGCTGCGCAGCGCACACGGCGCAGCACGCACCGCGCACACCGGGCACCGAGCGCTCCGGCGCCGCCCGCAGCTCCTCCCGGCCGCGCGCCGCAGCGCCCCCCGGTGTCAGCGCCCGTCCCTGCAGGTTCGGAACGGCTCCATCCGCCCGCGGCAGCGGAGGGACCCGCGGCTCCTGTGGGCTGCCCGCTCCTGTCGGCCTTCGCTGGCGGCAGCACGCCCACCCCGCGGTGAGCTGAACGGCAGCTTTGTTTTCTCCAACAATAACTCAAGAGGAGGGCACAATAGCAAAGTGATTCCCTGGAGGGTTTGTAATGCTTGCAGAAATCAGGCGGCGCAGCTCGACGCAGCTGGAGTTTCCGCGCACACGTGGGTTGTAAGTCACTTAATGACAGAGTAAATTAACCCCGACGATCCGCTCCTCCCAGCTGCAGCCCCCCACGCGCCAGAAGCAGCTCTGAGCAGAGCCAGGAGGAGTTCTGCCTTCTGTGGGCACAAACTCGGCCCCAAATGCAGCAATGTGAACCCAGGGCAGCACCTGAGCTCAGTCTTCCACCCCCGTTCAAACGCCACTGTGAATTCACAGGGGGTCAGGGTTGCCACCGAGCAACTTTAAGCAGAAAGCACAGCCTGCATGAATGTCTCCAGGCTCTGCTGTGCTGGTTTAGCTTGGTGATGGCAATGGGGTGGCTGCAGGTGAGCTCTGTGCCACCACCAAGGACTGCTCCTGGGAGACCTGCCATGCCCACAGCATCAAACTGTGGGGACGGAGCCTGGAAATGTTCTCTGCAGGTTATTAACGTGTGGGAAATAGCCTTTGTGTCCTGAAAAAGGAACAGAGAAGCAGAGTGTGATGCTCAGAGGCTGACAGCAGCCGTGATCAAAACGGTTCCACTCATTTTGAGGCCAGTCACAGAGGATGGAAAGCAGGCTGGCAATGAGGCAATTAAAGAGGAAGTGGAAGAACACGTGAAAGAGTTAACAAGGAGAAACCATGGTGCAAGTGTTGTATTTCACTGCAATTAATTCAAGGCAGCAGATAGGGTGAGAGCTCAGCTGCACCCCCAGCAAAAACACAGGGGCAGAGGTGCCCTGAGGTTGTGGTTCTGGGGGGAACAGCCAAAGGAAACCATCCATGGAAAGCAGTGTGCTAGGCAGCATGTGAAACGTGAAGAAAGGTGCAGCAAAAGCACTGTTTTTACTTGTTTGACCTTTTTGTTCAAGAAAGTTCAAAACTAATTCCGTAGTGGAAATGTCTTCATTTCCTCCAGAAAGTTAAAGATCTGCATGGAAAGACAGGAACATTTCCTCTAAAATACATTAAGCAATCACATCTATGTCCTTTTCCTATACATTTTCACCCTGCAGACTCACCAGAAAACAGAAAGAGAAGAAGGTAAGCAAAGCACAGCACAGTCGGACGATGACCTCAGGGACACCACTCGTGTGTTACAGAACCAAAATCTTTCCGGTTTGCTTTGCAAGTGAGTGATCTTTGTGCCCTTGGCCACCTCCTGACTCACAGCTCACGAGCAGTGGCACACGCTTTGCTGCCCGTTTTCCTGTTGCTGTCCTCCTTTGTGTGGCTCATCAGCTCTCCCTGACTCAATCTTTCTCTAAAGGAAAAATGATCAACCGCTAGAAATGGCCGCATCGCTGCCAGCAGGCAATTCACCTGGTGTTTGTCACAGCACCTGCCACCAAGTGACCTCAAAACAATAAAAAACCACTTTTCTGTATGAAACACGTCCGTTCTTCCTGCTCCTTCTATGACTGAACTGACCACAGCTGATTCAGTGCCCTTTATTAAGAGAAGATACTGAGACTTATTCAGTAGCCAGTGACTTGCAGGTCACTAAATCTTGCTGTGGATTTACAGAGAGCTGTGGGTATGGCTGTGCCATCAGTTCTTTCTCACTTGAGGCAAATGAGATTATTTCTGTAGGCTAAGCATGTGCTTACTGCTGTGCTGCATCAGCACGGCGCTCAGCAATTTTGGGGATTGCTCCTGAAACATTTAAACATCAGTGGTTTCAGGATGCAAGTCATAGCGCTGGTTTCGATCTACAAAACCTTCTTTTGGCCTAAAGCCCATCTCTGTAGGGAAAGGAGAGATCTCCACACAGGAGTATTAAAGCAAAGTGAGGGCATTCTGGCTGCTCAGCATCCACTTCCTCTGAGAGCCCCATTAGTGTGTCCTAAGCAAACCCAGCTTCTTTTGAAAGAAGACCGAGCGTCTCCAGACTCAATGCACTGCCTACCTGCAGCAACAGCAGCAGAGCAGGGCTGCAAGCTAACGCTGCTCCCAGGGGCACAAAGAGGAGAGCTCCACTGGAGACGGCCAGCACAGGGCATGCAGTGTGAACACAGCAGCAGCTCCATACTGGACTGAGGGGCACAAAAGCATCCCTGCTGTGCCCATGAGGAAGGAGACGGTGCCACACAGCTTGGCACTGCAGCACGCTGTGTACCCACCTCCCTTTGCAGACATGCTCTCAGGTTGCATTGGTAGCACTGGAAGATTTCCTTTTTTGTTAATTTTTCCCTCACTGTCGCTAGTTCTAATTCAATTTCATGTGGTTTTCTGGACTTTCACCATATCCAGTTACCTTTTGTCCACAAAACTAGACAACGTGGTGCCTGTTGCAAGCATCCCATTCACATCAGTTGAACAAATAATCAGACAGTGAGAAATTTCCGGGATTTATACAGAAGAAAAAACAATCTGCTGCGGGCAAGGCTGCTTTTTGAAACAGCTCTATTCAATACTTTCTACTTTTGGAGCTCTGAGCCCCAGAACAATATATGCTGACACAACCCTTGGCCGTGGCACTGAAAAACACTTCCCAGTCTCTTATTCAACAATGTTCGTATCCTTGACTGTGTTATCTGTAACGTGCAGAAGGACTCTAATTACAATGAACTGTGTGCAGGTACAAGGGCTGCAGCTCAGGAATGGAGCACCAAGATGTGACTGGCCAGAGCTTTTTCTGGGCAGGGAGCATGAGGAACATGCTTGAGAAAAGTTGAATTGTTGGACTGAAGGAATTTTACTGGCTGCCTTTGTATCTGTTTGCTGCTATGGGACACACAAGAGTTTTATTGGAAATGCATTGAGAGCAGGGCACCTGGAATTCTGAAAGGCTCGTCTCAGAAATCCGCTGACTTTTGATTCATGATGCAAATGCATTTATAGAAAAAGGGGAGCAAACAAAAATTATTCAAGCGTGAAAACAAAGAAACAAACATCATTGAGAAAAGAACGGGAACTTAAGCATCTTGTTCTGAAGCAGATAACTGCGTCCCGTTTTGAGTTTCTGCAAGTTGGGTTGTCTGTATTGTAATGCAAAAACACAACATGGAAATCAAAGAACTCAGACAATGCGAAATTATGGAGCTGCCAGATTTAAACTGGCAGGCAGCAATGCCACGCTTTTCAAGTTGCTTTTCTCCTCCCTCCTCCAAACAGGGCACAGAATTCATCAGGCACAAATTCTAACTGATCGCATTTCAAGGGTTAATTTTGATAGACTGCGTTTTGGAGTTTAAAACAGCCTCAGGTAGAGCTGCCTGTAAACAGAGATTAGTTAGCCTGCATAGATTAACCAGAACACGCTTGGCAAGTTCCTGTCCAGAACTGCTCTGAAAGTAGATCAAAGTCCTACAGATGTGGTTCAGAAGCCACCCCTGACAGTAAATACTGTGGTGCTTCATTTTCTACAGCAACCGTTCCAAAGGAGAAGCTAATTTCCAAGCTCACAACTGCAGCGTCAGGCTGTAAAGCAGCATCGTGCTCTGACGGCAGCGCGTTGAGCTGAGCTGCGATGTGCCAATCAGCCAGCAGGAGCCAGACATCTGATGGGGATGGGCCACAGCCACAAGCAACCTCTGTTTTGCAGAGGGCTTTTCAGGAATCCAACCCACAAGACAGTCTTTGCAAAACACTGCACTGCTGCTGTCTTTCACACTGCATGAAATCCTGCTGATGAACTTCGGAACAAAATACCCTTTCAGTTGATGCAAATGCTGGCGCACAATCTTTACACTCTCTCAGTCAGTACCAGCACAACTAAGGTTTTCTGGTTCTGAATGTTATCAGAGTTCCTTTTGTTTGTCTGGTACTTACATTGTTCTGGTCAAGTTCATCCAAGGCTATAAGGTGAAGTAATACCTTTCAGAGGAAAGCAGAGCTGAGGATTCAGCACGCAGCCTTTTCATTAGCACCCTGATTTAAAACCAAAAGCCCAAATCCTACCTTTACCATACACATTAGTTTACTCATTTCTAGTGGTACAATCATTGCAAATCATGACCAAAAAAAGGCAGAAATTGATATGGATATTTATGAAAACAAACTAATGCCACTTTCTCAAATTACTTCTATTGCTTACAGATTTAGAACAGAAGCTCCCAATTAGAGTTCACATTGATTGTGTGCACTGCCATGACAGCTATACACAGGTTCTTTCCCCCTTTGGCATGTTCTCTGATCCTGTAATGAGAGAAACTAGAACTATTAAGCCACACAAATTCTATGGTAATTCACACAGAGAGTTAGGCTTAAGTTCACAGAAAACTATTCTATATACCACCTTTTCCTACAGTGTCCTCCTTTCCACAAATACAGACAGATAATAAACTAGTTCTGAGTGAAAGTCACACTTGTGTTCACTTTCTTCCAGACCTCCTACAGCTTGCTCTGAAATGACTTCTTCCTCCCATCTGTTTAGATGCATGAAAAAGTCAAATCCTGTCATGACCTTGGCCAGCCATAAAGAATCCGACAGAAATATTCAAGTGTTTTGCACTAAGTCATGTAGAAACGTGTTCTACAGCAAAGCACGAGGGGAGCATTATTTATCATCGTGTCATTGCACAGGTCAAGCATCACGTTCACAACCACTCCTCCAAGCCACCTCAATCCAGCTGTAGATGAGCAGTAAATACCGTGTTAATGCTGCTGCTGTTTGGACTGCAGTGAGAGCTCAAGCGGAGGAGATTGCTAAGCTCCCAGTCTGTTGAGATTCAGGCAACACACGCTGCAGTTTACTTATGTGGGAACTGGCATCCTGGAGGAGACAGAAAGGAAGTCAGTTTTTTCGTACCAGTGCTGCTTTGTTTGTTCTAAATAAACTATTCTTATATACTTGCAGTCAAATCACACTCAAAGCCTTCCGAATCGACAGGGCCATTTCTGCATGCATTTAGGAAAACACTGCATAGCAATAAACAGCATTTCTATTGCAGAACTGCAGTGATCCTCTAAAAGCAAACCATGCCAAACCAAAACTACAGAATCTTCATTTCTATATGATGCTCAGCATAAATTGTTATTATGTGCTTCCAAATTTTGCAGAATTCCAGAACAAGGAATGACGACAGAATTTTTTTGGAAAGCTAACATGAAAGATAACACACCAATTATTAGCAACAGAAAAACTGAGCATGCCTCACAGAGCTCAAATGAATACAGCTCAGAAGGCTTGTAAGTCTCTTGAAAACCATTTTATGTAATGTTTTTGTTCACCACGTCCCTTCAGACAGCACGAGTCCTGTCAGGCACACGTGCAGCCCTACCTTCACCTCCATCTGCCTTTCACGGGACTTCGCAGCCTTTCTGCACACGCAGCTGTTATCTCATCAACGTGCCTCGCTTTCTTGCTATGAAGGTAATGTTTGCGCGCTGCAGAACTGAGCAGATACAATTGTACAGCTATGGCTAAAACCACGTGCGAATACAAGGAGCCTGACATTGCTGACAGTGAACTCCAGGTGACTTTAAGTCCGAATGTTTTTGCGTTACAGCGCCCACCCCCACCGGGCGGTCTGTGCGGGGCTGGCGGGCGCTGCCTGCAGCGGGCAGCACGGCGTTACCCCACAGCCAGCGCTGCCTGAGGAGAAGCCGAGCGCGGCAGTGCCGGGGAAGCTGCGGGGGACGTCGGGGAGTGATTCTGACCGGAGCACGCAGCAAACAGGCAGCCGACGGCCTCCGACGCGTTAAACTCCGCAAAAACGGATTAAAACAAACAAATCTCTGAAATCTGTGAGGAGATCCCGCCCCGCCCCGCCCCCCACGCTCTAATGCTCTCGAGTGACGTCACCGCGCCGCCCATCCCAGAGGGACACCGAGGGTTCGAATCCCGCCTCGGCCGGGAGACCGCGGGCTGCCAGCTTAGGATCTGCGGAACGGCAGAGCCGCTCGGAAATAAATAATGCTGAGCCGACACGTGTGAACCCAACCGGAGGTCGATGAATGGAAGTAACTGCCCTGCTAAGCTTTATAACAGAACAGCTACCAGAGGTCCAGTGAGCTCGTTAAAACACCACTATCTTTCAAAATACATTTTCCTGCAAGCAAACCTGTGGAGCATTCCTCCCGCTCTCATTTCTCAGATTTTATGCTGGCAAGGCAGAGGTGCATGCTTCTGTACATTTGATGTATGCTTTAAATACTTAATTCAGCAGAAAACTCTTAATTATTTAAATTATTATTTCTCTATAAGATTAGGAATGAAAATAGCTCTTCAGAAAACAGAAGCCATCTTCAGTGAAGAAGAGGAATTTTATTTAAATCTTCATGCGTAGGCATGAGAGACCCCAATTTTACTTCAGCAAACATCACAACAAAAAAATCCAAGCAGCCTATACAGAACAGTGAAATTGCCAAGGATGTGGGCTCTCCACAGCACCACTGCAGAATCCATGGGTTTAGAAGCCTCACTTTGGCTATGCCATTTATAACCATGTAATTAAATAAAGGTAGTCTTCAACCATCACTTCTTGACTTCTCCAAGATCTTCAATGCTATCATCATCCACCTGGGGGAGAAAAAAAGCCAAAACACCACATTAAATATATTTCCTTCTTGCATGTCTCACTGCTGTATGTGCAATGAAGTGGGGAAGCTTTCAGTACTCCATGCTCTGGGAGTCTGGTTTTTTTTTTTTGGACAGTTGAAACAGCATTCAACTTTAATCACTCCTTAACCTAATGATTCATAGGTTGGTAGCGAGGCAACAGTGGGTTACTTCTGCACACCAGCCTGTGCTGCCCAAGATCACATCTGTCTCTGAAAATCACTGGAAACGTCACAGGCTACTACTGAAAACTAGAGCTCTTACAGAGAAAGCCACTGGTTACCTCAGGCCACTTCTCCTGGATTACATCGATAATGTCATCTGTGAAATCGCCCTGGATGATGATTTCATCTTCTCCTGTTACTGAGGCACCGCAGGAAAATTTCTGAGCAAAAAACCTTTGTGCTTCCTTAAGATCGATTTCTGTGTATGGGAAAACCGACAGTTGAAGAACAGTCATCGTCCAGATAGCAGATCTTCTCATAATCAAAACTGTTTTAACCATGGTAGTTTAAAGTCCAGACTTCAGTATTTCCATTGAAATTCTGCAAACCACTCAAGGTAATACAATCAGAAGAAATATCTGAAAGGTTACCTTTTCTCCTCACATTAAAGAAGCTAAGACTCTAGGTAAGATGAGGTTAAGGGCAAGCACATCTAAAATCTACACAACACACCAACAAATGTCAACTCACCAAACGTTGCAAGGCCACAGACTCTTGTGACATATTTTTTCTTTGCTCTAGGAATTTTAGCTATTGTGACTTTTTGTGGTACAGTCTTCTTTTTCTGTTTTATCTGACCTCTTCCACCTTTAAAGCAGAATATATTACATGATTAGTTGAATGATGTAACAGTTGAAGACTGTAAGGCTACATTTCAGTCCTGTAAACAAAGAAGCCTATCTCCCAGTCTGTGTATGTAAACAAAAAAGTATTTTGGATGTTAGTCATCTCCCATTCCAAACCTTCTAGTTTAATTTCTTAAAAGAAAGGTCCCAGGTCAAAAGTTAATGTTACAAGAAATCACAACATATGCATGTCAAATGTGCATTAAAGAACAGAATGCACAGCAGAACCTCGATGGGTGTTTCCCACATTCCACTAACCACTGCATTTGGTCTACATTTAACCCCTCTTTAAAGGATTTTTCTTTGGTACTCAAGTTAGGAACAAACTGTTACTTTTAAATCCTTATGGCTTTTGTGTAAGGCAAAGAAAATTACTTATGTCTATTTACTAAGGCTACGAAACCTTGCCTGCTTACACTGCTGTGTCAAACAGCACATGAAGTTCTAAGTATCAACACAGGACTGCAGCACAAAACAAATCTATATAAAGGCTAGCAGGAAAAAACCCAACCCCTCAGAACACCACACCTCAAGCAGAAGGCAGCTACAGCAATTGACTGCCAAACTTGTACATGACTTCATTTCTTATTTACTGTTCCTAGGTCAACTTGAGGGAATGCTTCACACATCAGGTAGATATAAGTCAGAGTAAGGCATGCAGAAGATTAATCCCACTCATTAGAGTCCTTCAAATCAGATTATGATCTCAGCTAACTTTGTACACACTCATCAAGTACCCCATGGTAACTAAAGTCCTGTTCCAGAGCTTTTTCACCAAGAAAACTTAAAAGAATCTATGTCAAGCAGACTCACTTCTTGTGAATGCTTTTTTCCCCCCTAACATGCAGCACTTTCAATTCTGCATTACTAGAAATTGGCAAATAATAACTTAAGACAGTAAATTTCTCTCTCAAAGTTTCTTCAGTCAATACCTGCAGTAATTTTCTGCTTGTTTCTTTTCTTTTCATCCTCTCTCTTCAGAATTGTGCCATCATACTTCACACTATACTTTAAATTGTCACAAAACTTGAGGTTCCATTTCTGGATTTCCATTTTCACCCACAAATATTTTAAACACTTATTTTATGACCAAAGCCAAGCTGACAACTATCAGCAGCATGCCACACAATGACATTATATTTAAAGAAAATGTTCTGAAGTGTCTGGAAAAAAGCACCCAAGCTAGAGAATTTAAAGCTACTTTTGTCACTACACATATCCCACAGGCAAGGATAAACATGACTGGTTCCCAAGGCACACAAATAAAACATCTGCAGGGACATGTGGCTTAAAATATGAATCTCAGTGGGCTACAAACCATCATTTATGAAGCACTACAGGCACAACTGACATCAGACAGGCAAATATGTATTAATAACCACAGTATTCTAATTTGTGGGGGAAAACTATGTTAATTAAACAGAGAAATCCAACAATAAAACAGTATCTGTTCTTAGTGCGTAGCTCTATCTATGCTAGAAGAGACATAGCTGTTAATGGAGACAGGCAGTAGTGCTGAAGTGTAAAACCAAATTCTGTTATGAGAATTCTGAGACAGAAGGAAAAAAAAGACAAAAGTAGTGGTCTGAGGCATTAAGAGAGGAAAGCTTCTTTGTTCTACTCTGCAAGCAACCTGTGAACTGCTGCTAAACAAAGCAGAAACCTTTTGGGAGGTACACCAGTGGATTGCAAGTTGAGAATAAGTACTCTCTGAATAAGTGCCACAGCAATGACAGGAGCACGTAGAAGCAGCTCACCTTTCTCTTACTGCTACTACTGTACAGTTCCTTTGTTAGCACCTACCTCCATGCAAACTCTGCTGCTAGTTGAAAGGAACTTATTTGGTACTTTTTCTGCAGTCAAAGCATAGCTAACAACCTAAACGCAAGGAAGCTGTGTCACAGTCTAAGCCCATAGATCAGGAAAAGGTGACCCCAAGAGCTTATAAATCAATACCACAAGCAACTATTTAGACCTTGCCTCTCTTTTGCTTCTTCTTCTCTTCTTCTTCTCCTGCAGTTCCTTGGCCTTCTCCAACCCCAGCTTCCTGTTTTGGTGAATTTTCTTAAATACATCAGAGAGGAATGGTGAGAGAACAAAAGAACAAAATTAGCAGTGTAACACACGCCCTTAAAGAAACAAGAAATCAGCCACACTGACATTTCACTGGGCCCCTAAGTAGCTTGCTCTAGTGCAGCATCCCCTGACTGATGCGTGTTCCCTAAAGTCCTTGGTCACATTAGGCTGGTGACCTTCATATCAAAGATACAGTTACAACTTTAGTAGCCTCCTTCAGTAATCTCAGAAAGAGACAAAAATTACTGGCACTGGAAATTCAAATCATCAAGCTCCATAGCACTAACGACCTGCCTCCCAGCAACCCGCTGCCTGCACTGCAAAGACATGAAATAGGATAAATCAGCTTTGACAGGAAGCAACTGCATGTTGTCACAGTGCTCATTGTAGAAACCTTAGTATGGGCCAAACATCATTTCTGATTTTTTTTTCTGACGTAATCAAACTTGTTTTCACAGCATCCAAAAGCAGGCTGAACTTTTGGGAAAATAATTTAATTTTCAGACTCAATGCAAATGAAAGAGACGAGAAATGGGCAAGCTCAAGAATTTGTTTGTGTGTCCGAGTACACATATTAACCAGGAATAAAGGAAAATTCTCACCTACTGTAAGTTTTGCAAACTCATCTGGAAAGTTCTTCTCTAACCATTGTCTGCATTTAGTCACATCAGGCATGTATTCGCAGTACTAGAGAAGAAAGGCCACATAAATGCTGCTGGCAAAGTAATTACAAGATACATCACAAACAAAAACAATAAAACCCTTTTGCTATTTATTTAGCTCGGTCATTTCTCCTTAGTCCTCCAAATACCAATGCTTCACCAGCACATAGGAAGACACATGACATCCTAAAGATGACAGCAGATAAAAGCACAGAATCAATATAACTGAAAGCAAGAAAAAAATCAGAAAGAATCATTGTGGAAGTCATACTGGAAAGAAGAAACAAAAAACTAACTCACCTCTGTTGGCAATGAACAGACTGGAGCAAGAGGGAAAAAAAAAGAAATTACAATTGAGTTCTCAAAGCATAGCCTTAGTGTTCTAGTTAAACTGGTATTCTGAAGCTTTCTTTCATCACAATATCTTGTAATAAACATATGCTGATTCAAAAGATGACAATGATACCATTATAATTTTTCTCTTAGTCATTTGCTTTCATGCTGTGCATTAAGATAAATCTGTCAGAACAGCAGCTTCTTGGGCAGTCTTCATCCTACAGAACACACCCAAACCAACAATGCAGCCTCATTCACAATAGAAATCCTGCAACAATATTCAAACCCAATGCAAAATAACATCCTTATCTAAAGCACAGACCTCAACATTATATCCTTCAAAAAATCCAGACATATGACTACAAATATGAGTAAAGCATAATTCCAAACAGTGCATCAATTACTTCCCTTAACTTTATTCCTTGTTCTCATACCAACAGTCAGATGGCTTTTCTACGCTAAAGGTTTTACCAGCTTTCTGCAGGTACAAATCTTTGCTCAAAATATCTGAGCACCACTCCTCTAACAGAGCTTTCATATCCAGAAGGCCATCAGCACCTCCATCAGAAAGGTCACCCTGACCATGGTCTATCTGACTCGAAGCTGACAAGGAGAAAACCTCCAACCGTCTCACTTTTTCTGCCTGGCTGCCCTTACTAACACTCCGCTGTAAGAACTGTGGGCAGCTGCCCCTCAGCACTTGCCTCCGCAGTAGAGGACCCGAAGGGGGTAGTCAGCATCCGACCTGGCACCACTCCTTATGTCTCCTCTACAGTCAGGGACCACAGGCTCAGCTACATCTGTGGCCATGTCACAAGCCTGCAGGTTACAAAATCAAAGAGTCAGGACTCACGTTTTGTATTATTTATATCATTCCCTACATAACAAACTCCCAGAGACTGACCAAACTACAAAGCCCAGAGAAAAGAGGTGTAACTGTAAGAGCAGAAGTAGTCAAGGAGTTAAAAAAAAACACCTGTCAAGAACAGTGGGGCTGAGTGCACGAGGGAGCCCCGGGACCACCAGGGCTGTGTCTGTGAAGACTCGAGGCCAGCAGGAGCCGCAACACAGCCGAGGGAACGGACCCGGAAGCCCGAGGGGCGTGGAGGGGCAGGGAACCCCCGAGAGGCGGCGATGGGCCCCGGGCGGCGAGGGGTAGGCAGGCTGCTGGGCACCGACGGGGACCGGGAGGGTGCGGAGGGCCCGGGGGACAGCAGGCGGGGTGGGGAAGGGTGCCATGAGGAGCGCGGGAGGGTTGAAATAAGGCAGAGAGGCGCGCGGAGCTCTGCGGCCGCAGCACCGTGGCGTTACCCGGGCGGCCCCTCAGGCCGCGGCTCCTCCTCAGGCGGCGGCTGCAGCTGCACGCACCGCGCAGCACGCGCGCCCTCACAGCGCCGCCACCGAAATCTCGCGAGAGCTGAGCGTTCCGAGCCCTCGGCCGCTCCGTAGCCGGGAGGAGCCCGCGGGACCTTCTCGCTACGGAGCGGCGGAGGGGTCAAGCGCCGCTGGTCTTGCGTTGCGCGGAGGCCGGCATGCCGCGCTACGCGCAGCTGGTGATGGGCCCGGCGGGCAGCGGCAAGGTGAGAAGGGTCGGACAGGCGGAGGGGGGGGGGGGGGTGAGGATGGCGACGAGCGGGCGCTTACAGCGTGTGCGTGCCTTGCAGAGCACGTACTGCTCCACCATGCTGCAGCACTGCGAGGCGCTGGGCCGCGCCGTGCAGGTGGTTAACCTGGACCCGGCCGCCGAGTTCTTCAGCTATCCCGTCATGGCAGGTGAGTGCACTCTGCGCCTACCTGACGTCCGGAGAGAGCTGGGGGGACAGGAGCTTATCATGGCAGCCTTGTGCTACCCACGTCCGTAAGCGTACTGTCGTTGCAGATATACGGGAGCTCATAGAGGTAGATGATGTGATGGAAGATGATTCCTTGCGGTTCGGTCCCAATGGTGGCCTGGTGTTCTGCATGGAGTATTTTGCCAATAACTTCAACTGGCTGGAGGAGAGCCTCGGGCACGTGGAGGATGATTATATACTGTTCGACTGCCCAGGTAAACAGATGTGTGTGTTTTGATGTCATACTTGGTACGCAGAGGTTGGAAAAGAGCCACAAATTGGTTGAGTCCAACACCACATAATGCTGCCAGGACCACTGCAGAACCGTGACCTGAAATCCCAAATCATAGAATATCCTGAGCTGGAAGGGACCCGTAAGGATCATCAGGTCCAATCCAGGGCTCTACACCGCACCACCCAAAATCCAAACTCTGGGTCTGAGACTGTCCAAATGCTTCTAGAACTCTGGCAGCTCGGGGCCGTGCTCTCTGCCCTCTGGTCCTAATGCAGAACCTTTCCCTAATACCCAGTCTGACAACCCTCCCCTGACACAGCTCCATGCCATTCTCTCATTTTTTTCATTCAACTGTCAGTGGTTCAGACAGTTCCCATACAACATCCAATCTAAAGCCCCCTTTGTGCAACTTGAGGCCATTTCCTCATGTTGTATCTCTTGTCACATGATTTGCTGCAGTCTCCTTTCAGGTCCCTGTAGCGAGTGGTGAGGTCTCCCCTCAGCCTCATTTTCACACATTTTTTGGTTTGTTAACAGTTGTCAAGAGTCACTTTCAGATACTCCATTTGAATTTGGGTGACAGCACTGACTTTTGGTAACATCATACAGTGGGTGAAGTCTATGGCAACTGCTAACAAATGCTAACTGGAGATCAAGAGAGGAAAATGCAGCTCTTTTTTCCTCTCCAGATTTACTGTATGATTCCATCCAAATACAGGCAGGGTTGTCTGAAAAGAGACTGTGTTTTATTAGCTGTTATTCATATTAAGTGTAATGCTAATATTTCTGTAACTAATAACTGTGAGCTCTTTCTATTAGCTTTACATTTCTGCATACTGATATCCCAAGTGTGTCTTAGGTCAGATCGAACTCTATACACATTTGCCAGTGATGAAACAGCTGGTGGAACAGCTTCAGCAGTGGGAATTCCGTGTCTGTGGAGTGTTTCTTGTCGATTCGCAATTCATGGTGGAATCTTTTAAGGTATCCATTTGAAATCTTGTACAAATTCTTGTAAAGTTTTACAAAAGTCCATGGTATAGAATAAGAAAGGGAACTTGGTTTGTTTGGTCCAAAGGAAGGAATGCTAAGCGGGGGATTGCTGTCTTCAGCTGCCTCAGTTATAGAGACCAGACAATGTCTTAAAGTCCATTTCAACCTAAATTGTTCTGTTGTTCTATAAGAGCTTTCTCAAAGAGAGAATGACCCCTTTCCCTGTTGAGCAATAAGAATCCTGAGAAAGGCTTTCAGTCTTCTTAATGTCCTTTTCGGTGGCATATAATGTGCTTCAGAGCTCTGGCAATAGATTGCAGCCAGGTACCTTAGCACCTCCCTTTTCCAGCAGAGATAATGATTCTTTATGCCCATATGCAATATATTTGTAAGTTAGGCTTGGTCTGTGGTAGTGTCCTGCATGAAGGTTTTGTGCTTTACTGTACTTAACTACATTTTTCATATTCCTTAAGTTCATATCTGGAATTCTGGCAGCACTCAGTGCAATGATCTCTTTAGAGATTCCACAGATTAACATCATGACTAAAATGGATTTGCTGAGCAAGAAAGCTAAGAAGGAAATAGAAAAGTAAGTTCCAAAGCATTACTTACTCTGTAATGTAATATCTTGATATAAACTTCACTCACAATCACAGAATGATGGGTGGTTGTGGTAGTTGTGTAAAAGCATAGTGTCTCATTTGTTCTGTGTTTCGTTGTTAATGATGGCTTTGTTTCTCTCAGGTACTTAGATCCAGATATGTATTCTATGATTGAAGATTCTACTGATATATTGAAAAGCAAAATGTTTAAAAAACTGACTAAGTCCATATGTGGATTGGTACGTATCGTGCTCTTTAACTGGTATTCTTTAATTCAGCTGCATGCTTGTAAACCATACTTTGTGGTTACTGACTTCACTGCTGTGCTAGATACTGTATGTACTATAACATTCTCCACCTGCCCCCCAAGGCCATGTGTTTACCTGCAGATTTATTAACAAAGCCTGAATCTAAAAGATCACCAGGCACTTGAACATTTTTCTTTTTGCCTGTCCTAACTCAGCTTTTGATGTTTCAGGTTAGCATAAGATTCTTACGCTGTAGCCAGTAAAATTCATGGAATCATATTCTACTAGCAATTTTGGGAGACAGCTTTATTGACCGGGTAAAAGTTTGGACTGATAGCCAGGAATTTGGAGTGGGGAATTGCCATTAGCTTGCAGTGTGGCTTTAAGCAGCCCTAGATTTTCCTTGTCCAGATTGCTGAGCATAGCTTGCAGCAATGGTGCAGTAAGAAAACTTAGTGTATTTCCCTACTGATGTCTTTTGAATCCTTGCTGCAGATTGATGACTATGGTATGGTTCGATTTCTACCTTTCGATCGCTCTGATGAGGAAAGCATAAACATAGTTCTGCAGCACATAGACACTACCATCCAGTATGGAGAAGATCTTGAATTTAAAGAACCGAAGGTAAGGTACTTCTGAAGATAAGATGAAACATTAGAAAGGATCCATAATACAAATGATAACTGAAATATGTCCTTTGAATTCTGAAGATCAGAGAAGATGATTGTATACCACTAAGATCTCTACTTGTGTGTCTCCTTGAGCTTCCCCTAAAATTTCTGCATTGAGTCCATGTGTTGTAAAACCATTCCTAATCTTTTATACATCTGTCATGTAAAATGCATGATGGAAGATCAACAGGTTAAAATCAATTCCAAGCTCTGTTTACTTTCATCATTCAGCTCATATATCCTAAGGAATAAGTCCAGAAGTTCTATCGCATTTTTTTAAATTCAATTTTCTACTCTCTAAATATTCAAAATAAATGCATCTAGATTTTGATGTATACATTTTGGATAGCTTTAGAAACAAATTGCTTTTCAGAAAGTTTTGCTCCGTGTTTTGTAGAACAATGTTGGACATTGTTGTGGTGACTAAAATAAAGCATCACAGAACTGATGATGTCCAACAGTCACCAGAGAAAAGTCAGGTTTTATGCTTTTTGTTTTTTTGTTGGCAGGAGTATGAAGAAGATAAATCTGCACTTGTGGATGAGTATTTTCAAGATCACGTGAATGAGTAAAAAGCAAATGTTGGAAAAGAGGAAGAAAATACATTGCTTGTGTGTTTTAAAGGAAACAAAGACATTCCCTTCCACACAAACATATTTATTTGATGTTTTGCCTTTACTAACATTTCTAGTGAAAAATGAGCTATATGACAGTTTATATGATGGAATATAGTGATCTATATTACTGTTTATAGTTCTTTTGTAAATACAGAATGTTCCTGGATTCTCAAGTGTTTTCAAAATATTTTTTATTACTTCTCCTAAAATTTATTAGTCTAATTTATTAGCTACCTTCAGCTGAATTGGAGGATGTTTTCCTGCTAGCCATGCCCACGTATTTATAAACCTTTCCTTGATCCTAAGAAATGAGGTTTTATTCATGGAGTTACTGAATAAAAGTATTTTGTATAAAGGGCCTCATGGTTATGTAAAGCTTAGTATCAGTAAATGTCCCTATATAGGCATGTCATCTTTCTCTATGTAATATATAGTTCATGTTTTAGAAATTATCCCATACAAAATGTCAGCCAAATACCTTAGTAGAATAAGAGCATCTAAAGTCATTTTGGAGGAACAGCTTGGTAAACCAAATCAGTGATTGAATACTTTGAGGCCGTGGCACTTATCTAAACCTGAGGATGTACCAGACCTATCCCAGCACTGGACAGTTAGTGAGAGCTCAGGGTAGTCCTTGCCATAACAAGAAAGAGGTTGGAAAATGCAGCTCATGGAGACTTTGATGCATGGAGCCAGAAATCCTGACCATGCTTAATAGTTACAGTATAACCTCATTATGTGGCAAATCGTTCAATGCCTATGCTGAATTAATCACATCCTGGTAGGGCTTGATCTGGCTTGATTCCAGCCTCGCACATCCTTTGGACATGTCATCAAATCGTAGAATGGTTTGGGTTGGAAGGGACCTTCAAAACCATCCAGGTTTCAACCCCACTGGCATGGGCAGGACTGCCAGCCATCAGATCAGGCTGCCCACAGCCCCATCCAAACTGGCCTTGAGCACCTCCAGGGATGGGGCACCCACAGCTCTCCAGCAGTGCCTTGCCACACCCATGGCAAAGAATTTCTTCTTAATATCGCATTTAAACCCACACTTATTGGTTTAAAACCGCCGACAGAACACCTCCCAGCTGTTCTGCAGCACCCTTTGTGTCGCTGCAATGACTCCTTGCAGCTTTCTCCTCCAGGCTGAACACCCCACCTCTCAGCCCACCCTCACAGCGGAGGTTTCCTCTGCTCGCGGAAAGGAGAAACCCAGCCCTTCAGCTCCAAATCTCCCCAGTTTTTCGGTCTGAATCATGCGACGAGGCAGTGATGGGGGCCCACGGGCCACTGGCTCACAAGAGGGACTGACGGTTCCCCTCAGACGCAACGCGGGGATGGGCGGAGGTCGGCTCTGTGGTTCCCCGTCAGGGAGCGGCTCCTCGGGGCGGTACAGGCAGGCAGCACCGCCCCGCTGCCTCATTTCCTGAAGGAAGAGGAAGGTTTGCTGCGAGCTCAGCGACGCTTCCCTCGCACGGAGCTGCGCCCTGCCCTTCGCCATGCCGGTGAGGGGAGCGGGCAGGGAAGGGGCAGGGCGGGCGCTGAGCGCCGGGGCCGCGCTGTGGGGCCGGGCTGGGGCGACTTCGCGGGTGGGAGAGGGGCTGTAGGCTGGAGCCTCGCACTGAAGAGCGGATCGATGTGTTTAGAGGCTGCCGCCTTCCTCTTTCTTCCTCTTTTTTTTCCCTTCTGGCTCAGCTCTGCCCAGATCCCCCTCCTCTCTGGGCAGCAGAGCCCTCTCAGCCCGTCCTCTTCCACCACCGCTGACATGAATGGTTCCAGGATGGTGCTTTTGTGGTTATCACCAGAATGGTGCTGAGTTACGGAGGGCCTCGTTAAGAAATGACTACTGTTTGTGCAAGGAAAGGTTGCTGGAAACATCACTAACCAACAAAACTCTGATTTGTATTTGATGACACGGCAGAGCTGCGATCAGTCTGTGCCAGCAGGATGCTGGAAGGGCAATTTTCTGCAGCAATAATAACCAGCCTTCCCCCGTCTCTAGGCTTACCATTCAACTTTAATGGACTCAGATACCAAGCTAGTGGGTAACATGGCACTGTTACCCATCAGAAGCCAGTTCAAAGGCCCAGCACCTCGAGAAAGTAAGTTTACAAGAATCTGTGAAAAGCCCTTTGTGTTTCGCTAGTAATCATCTTTCACAGTTTGCTCCAGACCAGGCCTACCAGAGCAGAAAAGTTGTGGCTTAGAAATTGGATGTTTTATAGAGGAAGACAGAATTTTCAGATACTGAAGGGGTGCAAACCATGGAAAATAACGCTGCTATGGTTGTTATCTGGAGCAGCTCCAGGTAATTCAGTTGCTTTAGCGATTAACACTGCCTACAGATGCTATTTTCACACTTCCTCCTGTGCCTCCGTGTTTTTTTCAGCAGGCTGTGAGGAGGACATGGTGGCGTGAACCCTTTGCTGTCAGAGGAAGTGGAGGTTTAGCTGCAGAACTCAGCTTTGGTGCAGTGGCTGAGGATGCTTAGCTGCTGTAAAGGAAGGAGATAGGCAATACTGTAGGGCAGCAAAAATTAAGCGTCAGCATTAAGCATCTCTGTACTGAAGAATTTTACAATCTGCTATGAATTCCCCTTAGCACACGGAGTTGAATTTCCCAGGCATGGTATCTCCCAGTAGTGTGGCAATCAGTTTGAAAAAGAAAATATTTCAGAACTCAAGCAGTCTTCAGTGAAAGAAAGCGAAAGCTGCGAGTCAACTTGTCACTACGTAATCTACCCTTCCTCCTCTTTTTTTTTTTTTTTAAAAGAATAACCAGGAAGGTTGTTTGATAGTGGTGTAAACTTCTTCCAAATATATTTTTGGGTCCTCAGAAAGAGTTTTAACAGCGTGTTCTATACAGTTAAAACTCTGGTGAGTCACTCAACTGGTAGGAAACCGGGGAACTGCCAACCTGCTGCCCTGTGTGAAGTCATAGTGAGAGAAGAAAAAGGGGGTTAAAACTACTAAGAGTAAGAAACCTGAATATTTTGGCCAGAGTTCACCACCAGTCTTTCATATGGGTAAGATTTAGTGTAGTCCTCTGCTTTTTGTAAACAATTTTGCTTTTGCAAGAATTATTGTTTGTGTAGTTCAGTGTGTAAAAGTTATGACCAAATGTGATGTAGCAATGCACTGCTTAATTTTGGTTTTCTTTCTTTTTTTAGCTAAAGATACAGATATTATAGATGAAGCCATCTACTACTTCAAAGCTAATGTTTTCTTCAAAAATTATGAAATTAAGGTAATTTTTTTTTGCAGTAGTTCCCCTCTTATGAGGATATTGTTAGCACAAATTGCATGAACTCATTCCTATTTCAAACTCTTACCAGTTCCATGAAGTCCCCTATAGTCTAACAGACTAGGCTCTGTGCTTACTCTTATTTTGCAGAATGAGGCTGACAGAACGCTGATCTACATAACTCTCTACATTTCTGAGTGCTTGAAAAAGCTGCAGAAGGTAAGGAGGGAATCAGTCTGTTCTGAGGATTGTACTCAGGAGAGCATTTGCTGATATTCACCTTCTCTAAAGGCACAACAAACTCTGTTCACTGCTGTCCCAGTTGACAGAACCACAAATACTTGTGGATCTGCATGGAGACATTGTGTTGCTGTTCTTGATCAGCCTTTATGTTTTAGTGAGCGTTAAAATATTTTACTCCAACGTTTTCATTTGTAACTTTTAATCAATTGTTTGGTTGGTTCTTTCAGTGCAACTCCAAAGGCCAAGGAGAAAAAGAGATGTACACACTGGGAATCACTAATTTCCCAATCCCTGGGGAGCCTGGTTTTCCACTTAACGCCATTTATGCCAAACCTACCAACAAGCAAGAGGAAGGTAAAACTAAACAAAGAACTCTGAAGGCTTCTTTTGGTCCATGCTTTACTAGCTGCATTTTTGTTACTATGACTAGAAAATTGACCCTGAAAACTTCTGGCTCTGTTTTCTGAGGTTTTCTGACCTTAGGGGCCTGATGACTCCCCTTTATCTGTAGATCCAACAGAACAAAGTGATAGGAGTCCGAGTCTGCCTTTTGCATCAATGTAATTGCTAGACAGATTCTATAACAGAGCCTGAACCAACTCCCACACTGGCAAAGAGGAAGCCCAGAATGATGGGCAGAGGTTTAATTGAAAGAAGAAAACAGTTTGGATGATCCATTTCACTGATACAAATATCATAAAAATTCCAAGTATGGCTGTAAATTGAACAGGCAGCCAGCAAGAGCCTACAGATGTGAAAGCTCACATTTTCTGCTTTAAGCAGTGTTTGTCTAGTGCTTCCACGCTCAATTTAGTTTGACTTAATGCTATTTTGTCCTACTGTATTTCAGAGGTGATGAGAGCATACTTGCAGCAGCTCAGGCAAGAAACTGGTCTTCGACTCTGTGAAAAAGTATTTGATCCTCAGAGTGACAAGCCTAGTAAGGTAAGGATTTGGCCTGATCATCACAGATTTAATGGGAGGCTTGGATGTTTTTTCCAAAAGATGGAGAGAAGCAAGAGAAGAGGGTGAAGGATCAGACATAGGTAACTCTGGAGCAGGCTTCCCTGATTTTACCAGGCTAGCAAAACAGAGGACTGACAGTTGTCAATAAATTTCCAGCTGTAACATGGTAAGATGACAAATTCCAATTCAAGTACTTTAAAAAGTGGGGCAGTAATAGGCAGTTCTAGTTTAACTCTTCAAAGTATTGCAATTGTGCCGTTGGCTAGGGACTCTTTTCAAATAGAAATTAAAAGGCATGAGAGATGCTGTTTATATTTCCAGGCAGTTCTGATCTCATTGCTTCTTTGAAGTAGACCATTTTGCCTTTTATCTGGATTTTAAAAAGTAGCCAATCAGTGCATGAACTACCTCCTGATCACGTATTTCATGTGCAAATATGTTTGCATTGAATAATGAGATTATTCAGGCTGATTTAGTTTCAAAGACATAGCTTTCTGATGCAGTCCCTGTTCATTATTATACTGCAATAAATACACTGGAATAGGTAATAAACATACTTTTAAGTCACTATTTCATTTATAAGACAGAAACTTCTTTTGCCTGTTTTCTGATCATGTGTTTTCTCCTGCAGTGGTGGATCTGCTTTGTGAAGAGACAGTTCATGAACAAGAGCCTGTCTGGACCTGGGCAGTGAACAGGCAGAGCAGCAACATGAAGTATTTCAACAGCAAGCTGTATGAAATATTTTGCCTTTGTTTTGGATACATTTTGTACCAAGGAAAAAAGAAAGTGTTTATGAAGAAAAAAGTCAACGAGGGAAGAGGGATGTAAAGTAAAAACATCATTTGAGTACTGTAAGCAAGTATTATTAAGCTGGTGCTTAATAAATGATTCCTAACATGCTGTTTCAGGTGCAGGCTGCTTTATTATCAGTGGCTACAGCTAGCATTTACAGCAGGGCTTTTGTTTAAAGAGAAGTGTTTGTGCCTGGAGTTGTGTGTAATTGCTCTGCTGGCTAGAGTTTTAGTATCATGTTGAGTGCAGTGATTTTTTACTTTTTTTTTCTCCAATAAACTTAGCTTGTAATTAATGTGATCAGCGCTTTATGTCTTATGGTTAGCTTTCAAAGAAATAAAAATGAGATTTTAATGGAGAGGCCATCATGATATGATATTGGCAAATACTGTGTTTGTTTTGAGGACCTGCTGGTCCGAGCCCATTTTGTCTCCTTCGTGGCAGTACTTTCACTGTCACCACACAGCACTAACATGCTTTTTTGTAGCACTCCACTGAAAGGAAAAATTCTGACACGACTGTTTTATCGCTGCACAGGATTAACTCTCCTACAGAGGTACTGTGTGCTTTGTAGTTTACAGCAGCACCAGTGAGGTACTTTCCCCAACTGTGGGCCAGCAGCAGCCTAGGTTTACAGGTCTTCCTCCTCAGCTGTCTTACAGGCACGAGCTTTGCCACCTCACATCACTGCTGCAGCCATCAGACACTAACATCTGTGGAGAAAAGCGTCTGCACTGCTCTTGAGCCTGGACACAACGCCTAAATCTTCAAATACGAAGCATATATACGGTGCTGGGCCAGGGAGGGACGCACCCAGCAGCAGCGCCTCCCTGCTGCCGCACACCGATATCTCACAGCGCCGCTGAGAAAAAGCACCGCTGCGCGTGCGCGGAACCATCGGGGGCCTCGCGGGGCGCCTGGGGCTGCCCGCCTCGCGCCTGTCCCGCCATGGGGGCGGCGTTAAGGCACTGCGCAGGCGCATGGAGGCAGCGGCGCGAGGCCCCCGCCTTGGCGCCATTTTGGAGTGGCGGTGGGCGTCCTGTCGTGCGCCGCGTTCTTCCTTCTGTCCTGTTCTTCCTCCGCCGCCGGCATGAGCGTGGTGGAGCACGTACGGGAGATGGCCTCCGCCGGGCTCCACTCGAACGTGCGGCTCCTCAGTGGGCTTCTCCTAACGATGAGCGGCAACAACCCGTGAGTGGCCCTCCCGCCGCGCTGACGGGACCGGGAAGGAAAAGGCCCCTGCGCTCCCGTTGCTCAGGGCCCTGAGGGGATGAAGCTGTATTCTGTCAGCCCGCCTCTGCCCGCGGTTGGGCGGCAGCAGGGGTCCGCGGCTCTTTCATGGGCTTCCCCAGTGGAGATGCAGCGATTTCCTTCTTTCTTACCACGGGTACTCTGTGTACATCACCGCTCTTCCCCTCATTCTCGCCGTTCCCGTCGTTTTTCAGGGCTTTCCTGCGTCGTTTCGGGTAGTTTTGTGAGGTACTGGTTAGAACCACGGTCCCATTCCGAAATCCTCACATTTCAACACAGCAAGATGCAGCTCTGTAAGGAGCTGTGCTGTTACCTGCATAGCAAAGCGGCAGCAACAGCTCAAAGTTGAAGCTGGATGAATAACTTCGGTCTGTCCGTGGTTCTTAGGCTGTTAGCTGATCTCAGCCTGTCTGCATCTTTTCTAGGGAGCTGTTTTCACCATCTCAGAAGTACCAACTCCTAGTATACCACGCAGACTCTCTTTTCCACGATAAAGAATATAGAAATGCTGTCAGCAAGTATACAATGGCTTTGCAGCAGAAGAAAGCATTGAGTAAAACCTCAAAAGTAAGGCCTTCTACTGGGAATGCTGCATCAGCTCCACAGAGCCAGGTATTTAAAAACTGAGCGGTGTGCTGCATTGTGTATCCCCCTCTGCTTTGGTTAATGTTGAAGATTCAATATTGTAGCATTAGATTGTGGGCTGCCTTTTTTTCCTAAGATGTGTAATTCATGGTTTTGGAAGAGATGAGCAACGTGAGCCAGCAGTAGGTTGCATTTTTACCTTTCTTGCACTAGACATTTTTAACTTACACTAAACATTTAATGTGATGGGAAGTATGGTAATAATAGCAGGGTGGCCCAATCCTAGGCTGCAGCAAATAAAAACAAGCCCTCATGCAGCAATTCTGAATACAGAAACAACAGAAGAAAATCTGCTTACCTTTAGAGGGCCTCCAGTAGGCAGGATCCCCAGAGAGATCCCCTCATCTCCACTGCCAAGCCTTAAATGAGGCTGGGAAGGGCTGGGTTCTGGCTCCGCCCTTTCCAATCACATCCATTGCCTGCACCTGAGCTCCCCTGGGTTGGCCCTGCCTTCCCACCAGTTGTTCAGTCACTGTTTCAGTCTGTGATATAACATTTCCACTACAGTTGTCCTTTAATATTACATTTTATTTCAGTGTTTACCATCTGAAATTGAAGTAAAATATAAAATGGCTGAATGTTACACGATGCTGAAGCAAGATAAAGATGCCATTGCCATTCTGGATGGGATTCCTTCCAGACAGAGGACCCCAAAGGTTTGTTCTGGCAGAGGTTTGTCACTGGCACTTGCTCAGAAGGTAGAAAAAAAGGTTGAGGAAAGCAAACTTCTAATCTATACACACTAGGATAATAAAATCTTGTAGCGGGACCCAACTAGTTGGACTGCACAGAGCTTGAATCATTCCTGCTCTTTTATCAATTGTTACTGTTTAGAAGCTAAACAGAAACATTCCGTGCCTTCCTTCTCTTGAGAGCTTCCATTGATACAAAGAAATGAGCTGAAAGAAAGTTAATGCAGCGGATGTACAGGTTCTTCTCATCATGCTTAAGACACTCGCCCATTTTTGGATGTCACAGTGCTGAGATTTCCACATGCACTATGTAAATGAAAAAATGTAAGTTTTATACTTGGACTCAAGAGTCAATATTAATTCTGTAATCCATGGTAGTAGGTTACAGTGATCTCAAAAGAACTACTCAGAACGGAAGGGAGGGAGACAGCATGCTGGAGGGAGGACAAAGATGTCACCTTATCTTAACAGGAACTCCTTTCTAATTCTTGCAGATCAATATGATGCTGGCAAATCTGTACAAGAAAGCAGGTCAGGAACGCTCATCTGTTACAAGCTACAAGGAAGTACTGAGGCAGTGCCCATTAGCACTTGATGCCATACTAGGTAGGTTTCTCCACACCGTTAGGTACGTCAGTCCTAAGAAGCATTATAATTTGAAGCATGTTTGGGACTGGGTAATTGACTGCCATTCTACGTAATATTTAATGCAAATGTGTTTAATGCAAAAGATAAATTCACAGCAAACTGCTTGGTTGTGCTTCCTACTCTTCAGATAATTTGTAGTAATGATGATTGAAAATGTTTTTTTTATCATTTTGAATACCTCTCTGAACAGGTTTGCTCTCGCTGTCGGTGAAAGGTGCAGAAGTGGCCTCCATGACAATAAATATCATTCAGAGCATTCCAAACTTGGACTGGCTTTCAGTGTGGATCAAGGCATATGCTTTTGTGCACACTGGAGATAACACTAGAGCAATCAATACAATTTGGTAAGAATTGAAAGAGCATGATGTAGTGAAATGCCATAAAATATTTCTTTAATGTTATTTTAATGTCATTACACATAAATAATAGCAATTTATTTCTCTTAAAGCTCTTTAGAGAAAAAGTCATTGCTGAGGGATAATGTAGACCTACTGGGGAGCTTAGCAGACCTGTATTTCAGAGCTGGAGATAATAAAAACTCTATTCTAAAATTTGAACAAGCTCAAATGCTGGATCCTTACCTAATAAAAGGTAAGTTGTAAAGGAACGTTTACCTAGAATAATGACCTGGTAAATTAAGTTAGAGTAGCAAACAAATATTGAGTGCACTATTGAGTATAGTTGTATCTGTCTTTCAATGCAGTTTACATTCAGAAACTGCACACTTAACCAGTTGCTGGTAGTTATGCAGTTTAAACTAAGTGGTTGCATTGCAAGTTGTTTAAAATGGCAGATAGCTAGAAGGTGACACATCCACTTATGGGGTTTGTATATATTAGGAATAGTTTAGTTAGGAAGTTTGAATTTATTGCAGTGAATGGGCTGCCTGTTTCTTGATGATTGACCTTCCATGTTTTCACTGCAGGAATGGATGTGTACGGCTATTTGTTGGCACGGGAAGGTCGACTGGAGGATGTAGAAAACTTAGGCTGCCGTCTCTTCAATATTTCAGATCAACATGCAGAACCCTGGGTGGTGTCAGGGTAAGATGCTCTCTTTCCTTTCTTACCCTTGATTTGAGTGAGGTTGATTACAGCTGATAGAGTGAAATCAGCTTATTGTCCTGTTTTGGAGGTTACTACTCATGAGTAATTATTTTGGTTGGTTTCTTTAAGCCTAAACTGGTTTGAATTACTAAACCTTGATGCATTAAATAGCTGTGATGGTTAATGGGTTTCTTCATTTTCACACAAACATTTACTTCTAACGTAAAATACAGCAGTTACTTGTAACCTGATTCTTCCCTCTCTCTTCTGAGTCTCTGTGAATGTACACAGG
Source organism: Lagopus leucura (assembly GCF_019238085.1). Classification (NCBI taxonomy): domain Eukaryota; kingdom Metazoa; phylum Chordata; class Aves; order Galliformes; family Phasianidae; genus Lagopus; species Lagopus leucura. The sequence continues at coordinate 4,530,056 of NW_024962260.1, read as the reverse complement.
CAGTACATGTTTACAATCCATCTTGTCTTTCCATAGGTGTCATAGTTTTTATAGTAAACGATACTCCCGTGCCTTATATTTAGGAGCCAAAGCTATCCAGCTTAATAGCAACAGCGTTCAGGCTCTGTTGCTGAAGGGAGCTGCCCTCAGGAACATGGGCCGAGTGCAGGAAGCAATCATACACTTCCGTGAAGCGATACGGCTTGCGCCTTGCAGGTTGGATTGCTATGAGGGTGAGTGAAACAAAGCTGCTCAGACTGCATTGGTGCAGCACTCGTGGCTCTTATTATTAAGAAAGAGAACAGGCGAGCTCTTTTCCCCTGTTGACTTTCTGACACATAAGTTGTTATTACCCAAAAACCCGCAGAGTGCTGGTTGAAGTAGTCAGACAAGAGATACTAGAGAATGCATGTATTTATAAGAATTATTTTCAGAAAAGTTGTTTGCTTTTAAGTGGTTTAATCTGAATGTAAACAGACTTGGGTGCTTTGAGCAGATGATGACATTCAATGTCTGGTTAGTCGTACCAGGAGCCTCATTTTGTTACACCGTCTCCTAAGTAGGAACAAGTTTAGATGGTAAGCAGTTAAGGAGAAATGCTCATGTGTTTGGGGGAATATGCATTTTCTTATAGAATTAAAAGTTGTATTAACTTGTCTTAGCAAAATAAAACACCTCAGGAGATATACAGAATTAAATAAAAATGGATGATAGTTGTTCCCCTGTACTGTTCATTGGCAGTCTTAAGAATTGCTTGTAGAATATTTCAGCTGTTGGCAACAGTTACATCTGGATGTTCACTATGGTGTGTAGTTTGCCAATGGAGAACTACACTGCAGTCCTCTTGATCCACTGTTACCTGCTTTGCATGGTGATAATGCGAGTGCTGATAATTGAGGAGGGGCGATTGACTGCAGTATGAAATGAAGCTGAAATGCTGTTCTTTATTATCAGGTCTCATTGAATGTTACCTAGCATCTAACAGCATCCGGGAAGCTATGGTTATGGCAAATAACGTGTATAAAACTCTGGGAGCAAATGCACAGACACTCACTCTGTTAGCAACAGTCTGCCTTGAAGACCCAGTCACACAGGAGAAAGCAAAAACATTACTGGACAAAGCACTGACACAAAGACCTGATTACATCAAAGCTGTGGTAAAGAAAGCAGAACTTCTAAGTAAGTTCCTTTTTTCATGTCGACTTTCTTATAACATGCTCTGTCACATACAGGAGTGTTCTGCAGCCTCATCAGTGCAAATAATACGACAGGGATGTTGCACCACAGGGATTTGTCAGTTCTGTTTGGAAGGAGAAAGCACAGGAATTAATTGTACCTAGCAACTGACATTATGGCAGCACTTTCGACCATTGCATACAAAATGTTTTGCCTTCAAAGTATAGGTGTTAATTTGTGTAGCAGTCGTTACTTACAAAAAGTGCATTACTGCCATCCTTCCTGCCAGCAGCTCTGAGGGAAGAAATGCTTTTGTTTTGTGATGCCCTTAGCGTACAGTCTGCTTACTGCTTTACCTAAACTATTAATTGAAACTAGTTTTGCAAATTAACAGGTAGAGAGCAAAAGTATGAAGATGGAATTGCTTTGCTGAGGAATGCACTGGCTAATCAGAGTGACTGCGTTCTGCATCGAATACTGGGGGACTTCCTTGTAGCTGTCAACGAGTACCAGGAAGCAATGGACCAGTACAGCATCGCCCTAAGGTAGGCCAGAGAGCCAAGCTGTAGTGTATAGGAATGAATAACTGCCAAGCAAAAAGCTGAGTGCCAGGCCACTGGTTGATGAGGGCATGCAGCAGGTAGCTTCACATCACGCTTCCTCAAAGCAGACAAACATATGCATCGTGTTCTGATAATGAATTACTTGCACAGGGCTTTGTGCTGAGGAGTGCAAAGTTTAGGGATTGTGTTCATTGCAGACATCACTGGGCATGGAGTTCCTTGGCTGCTGAAGCAACTGAGGCACGGATGTATTTATAATTAGTAATTATATAGGCAGGCTTCTTGGGAGCTGTTGCACTAGAGCAGAAGATGATGTATAAACAGGAGCTACTGTGTAAATTTAAATAGGTAATAAAGAACCTTAATGTTACCTCCTGAAGTTAAGTGTTACTATTTTTTAATTTCAGAAAGTTAAATTTCCCTTAAGTCTAGCCCTTCATATCCTCAGCAAACACACATAACATAGACAGGTCAGCTATTTTTTCCTTGTACGTGATGTGTTTAATCATAGCCATTGACATCATTACTTTGTCATTGCTTTATGATTGATGTGGTCTGGAGGAGCTGACCAACTTTTCTTTGAGAGTGTGGTGTTTAGAAAAGTGCACTCTTGAGGCTCAAAATGCTTTTATATGAGAGTGTAATACTGGTGTTACCATCAGGTGAAGTTGTGCCTACCAGGCTGAAATTCTTGGTGGTGCTAAACAGGAAGTGCAGAAAAAAGTGATAGGTTTTTATGGTAATGTTACAAATATAAGAAAAATAAGTCTTACGGCAATACTTGCTTTTCTTCTCTTTCCCTCAGCTTGGATCCAAATGATCAGAAGTCACTAGAAGGAATGCAGAAAATGGAAAAAGAGGAAAGTCCAACAGATGCAACCCAGGAAGAAGACGTGGATGATATGGAGGGAAGTGGAGAAGAGGGGGACTTGGAAGGCAGTGACAGCGAGGCAGCCCAGTGGGCAGATCAGGAGCAGTGGTTTGGTATGCAGTGATGGCTGCTCTTCCCAGTGGTCAGTTTGGCACATGAACACACCACTAGGGCCGTTCCTTTCTGAACTCTGATATTTGCAGGAGCAGAAGACTTTTCCTTTTTTACCTTTTTTTTTTTTTTAATTTAATAGAACTATTAAATGGTTTCAGTCTACGCATCTCAATGCCGTGAAGATTCTTGATGCTTCTTATTTATTAGGCGTAAGGAATTAACTGCAATGGAAGTCATTGGCATCTTTCATTTGCAAAAGCCTCAATCTGCTAAATCCAGAAGCATTTGAATCTGAAGTTCCTAGAAGCCTGTTGTTTTTGATAAAGCTGTCTAAGCTGCCTTTAGGGCTAAGTGTGCTTTATCAGTCTGTAAATGGTATTTCAGTATGCCCTTGTGAAAAAGGCCTGCTTCCCTTGTTCGTACGCTGCGATTTGGGCTCACACTCCTGCTGAAGTTCTGAGGAGTCACTCGGCTGTGGCTGAAGGCAATACTTTTCTCTTGCTGTGTTGGTTTAATTACTGTCTCTTTGCAAGGCATTGCATGTGGTATAAAGAAGTTTGGTACCCCAGGCAGCTTTGAGCTAGAGGACACTCTTGTAGCTGATTGATTTCTGTATGTACAGAATCAAACCAGTCCTTACTAAACCTTGTAATCTGCCTGTACATAAACATTTCTTTTAAATGCAGTTTACTTTTACTTTGCTTTGTTATGTAAGGGTTTTACAGCAGTGACTCAAAGCACTTCACGTTCTGCATACAGGATGTGTAAGAATTCATCCTGTTCCACTTTGCTGTAGAAATGTTAAATCGTACAAATACGTACCATCTTGTTTTTGTCATGTTTATATACTTCTTTGTCAGACAATATTTGAATTCATGTTATCACTTCAGCATCATCTCTTTGAGGGTGATCTTTGTGTAATCTAGAAATTGTTTCAGTTCTGTGGGCTTGATGTGTAGGAGGAGGAATTACCTCATGCTGTTACGTTTCTTACCATTCTGTTTCCTGAATTATCTTTCTATATTGCCAATTCAATTTCTTTTGTATTTATTGTTCCCACAGTTATGCTGGAGCAGACAGACCTTAACACAGGCCTAAAAAGCAGTTCAGAGTAGCAGCTAACAGAGGAATACCTATTTTGCACAAATACCTGACACAGAACAAGCATCCCCTCACTGTAGGAGTACAATGCCGATAAGGGTAACAGCTCTTCTGTTGTGTTCTATAGATTACTTCTCTTACAGACTATTTTTGAAGTATTTTGCCATGTCACATCCTTACAAATGAATCATAATATTTTATCCATTTAAAAACAAGCAGAAGAGCTGAGTATCTGTTCTCTCTAGAATCCTGGGGGCTTTGGACTTTCCAAAGTGTTACATGGAGTTATGCTTAATTGAAGATTCTGTGGGAGGAACAGAAAAGCATGTGCTGCTATCTTGGTGGTTGAATTGGCATGAGCTATGACTGCTCTGTAATTAAATACATACACTGAACAGCTTCATTTCAGTTACAGTGAACATTCTGCTAATTGCATTCTGGTGTATGATGGAGCAGAACCTTTTTTTAACATGAGGAATTTAACTGTTAAAGGCCTTGCTGTGTGATGCAGTGAACAGCTTTCAGCTCATTACTTATTTTTTTTTTGTAACAGAAAAAAAATACAGATTTACAAGCATATTGAAACCCTTTTTTTCCCTCAGGCTCAAGCTTTCATCAGATCATATTCTATGTCTGAAAGGTAGATAGGGTCAGCAGCTTTCTAGATGTTACTCCAACCCTTCTACTCAAGGGAAGAATGGGCTTCTTAACATTGTTAAAGCAACTAATATTTGACAAGAGAAGTAAATGAAGTATGTGGTGCACAGTTTGAGCTGCTTAGCCTTTTCATTCTGATATTCCTTTAAATCCATCACAAGCTACAGGTAAGAACCACCAGTCTTAAGCATTTCTCTGAAATGATGTTTGCATAGAACAGGAAATCTGAGAACCACAGTTTTACTGAATCATCCTGTAGTGTCTCTGTTGATTATCTGATGAAGTGAAGCTGAGTGTGCTGCTAAACAAAACCACAGAACATCAGTGTGCTTATGTGTAACTTCAGCAACTAAATTCAGGTACACTTAAGAACACCTTAGGAGAGCTGTAAAAATAAGAGTTATATCCTTGCTGCTTTGTTTTTCTCAGAACTTTGCTTCTTACTGAAAGCTTCAGCCAAATAACACAGATCAGTATTGTAATGTGATGGAAAGTACAGCAATCGTAGGTAGGTAGCACAACCCTACGCTGCAGCAAAGGAAAACAAGCCCAAATGCAGCAGCCATGGACACAGAAACAAAGCAAAACTGCTTACCTTTAGAGGGCCTCCAGTAGGCAGATCTCCAGAGAGATCCCCTCACCTCCCCTGCCTTAAATGAGGGCTGGGAAGGGCTGATCCTGGCTCCACCTCTTCCAATCACATCCATTGCCTGCACCTGAGGTCCCCTGGGTTGGCCCTGCCTTCCCACCAGGTGCTCCATCCCTGCTTCAGGCTGTGAGTCAGCATTTCTGCTACAAGTACTTAAGAAATGTTTGCATTATGGTTACATGGCTTGTTATAATATTTGTTGTTAATGGTACTGCATGGGACTGAGGAACTTCAAGGTTACATGTGCTGAATGCATTTGATATTGTATAGATAAACATACTTCGCACCAGCTTCAGTAATCCAAAGGGATTCTTGTCTGTCAATGAGCCTTCGTTAATTGCTTTAATTTTAGAGTCTAATCTCTAGATTTGCATAGATTTTGTGCTCTCAAATTCATTTACTGGTTTTCTAGTTTAGGGACCAGAACAAGTAGTCCCTAATAAGTAGTTGGCCTCATTCTGTCCATCAGTCATAGTGCACCCTAGAAGAGAAGATAATAAAGCCACAACCAGACATTCCATCTGTTAGATTGTAATGTAAGCTCCCAGAAGTGAAGCAATACTTAGGTGACACCAAAAAGCAGTTGACATCCAGTTGTATTCTGCAGCACTGCTGTTCTCTGGGGCTGCGTAAGGATAAAGAGACTGTGCTTGAAATCCTGACAGCTGGGTTTGACTTTGAAATGACAGACGTCATTAGCAGGTTTTGAATTCTGTCCTGCTTTATGGACAGAAAGACACAGAAGTGTCGTCAGGGGACAAAGTTTGTTCAGACCTAAGGCCTTTATATAGACGTGTATGGGCTAAAAGTCTTAATTTACCAGGATCTAAAAGCATCGTGCACTGATGATGCGGCTACCAAACATGTGAGTATTGCAGCATGTGGCTTGGCCACGCTTTCTGTGATGTGCTGATAGCACTTGGAATGCCAACAGCGTTTATAATTCTGATGTCTAGATCTTGAGAATCTGGAATTGCGAAGTAGAGATAATAAAAGGAGCTGAGGACCGCCAGCCAACAGATAGTGTTCCTGTTTGAAGTGCTTTTTCTTCTTAAATGAGTGCTGATGATGGAGATTATTTTGGATTAACTAGGGCTTTTGTTTTCCCTTGAGTGATTGTTTTCCTCATTGGTTCTGTTTTCTGTAGTGATCCTTCTATCCTTTCCAGGAGCTCAGTGATGCAGAAATGGATCCCTCCAGAACAGAGGCAAGAAGTATTTTTTATTCAGCAAACCCTGCTTTAAAATCTGCATGTCAGGAACTGCACTGCTACTTTTAGATCCCCAAACTGTTTGCACACATCAATATTTTGACAGGATGACAAAGAGAAAGAAGGAAAAGGAAACTGATCTCCAAACTTCTAAAGCCCTTTGCCTCTCCTGGGAGATGGTTCAAAGCAGGGAAGCAGTTTTAAACGGAGGCTTTTGCAATGTAAACATCTGTCAGTGACCCACCACAGTGAAAGCTTCCTCTGCACATTCCACGCAGAGCATTAAGCAGCCATTAGCATTAAGGTTAGCAAAGCATGCGCACGGCTCTAGACAGTAAGTGAAAACAGACTGTTCTTTCTATTTTGCATCAACGGTGGTGAACGTGGACTGGCCAAACAGCTTCACTTGATACACACAGGAAATCATTACACTGCAATTTCCCACATGAGCAGTTTGCTCTTCATTGAGATGTTTCACCACAGCCTTAAGCCGCAGCTCCAACACAGCAGTTCCACAGCATCACAGCTCCCAGCCTCCTCCTCGACATGCTCAACATGCCTTTTGCAGGGCCACGAAGCAAACACAGAAGGGCTTTAAGAATAAAGAGTAGCATTAGAAACAAACAAAAGACAAAGCGAAAAAGTTTTGCAGTTAGAAAGATAAAGTTGAATGAGAGAGGAATATTGCTGAATATTGCTGAAGGAAGCTCAGGATTCAGTTCCTGTGTAAGAGATACCTAGTAGAATATTCCTGCATAACATGGAATTGCAATAGCAGACATAACCCTGAAGATTTCCTTACAGCTGGATCCTAGGGTCGCATCTCCCAGGAGAGGCAAAGGACTTCAGAAGTTTGGAGATCAGTTTCCTTTTCCCTCTTTCTTTTTGCCGTCCTGCTGAAGTATTGATGTGTGCAAACGGTTTGGAGATCTAACAATAGCAGTTTAGTTCCTGACGTACAGATTTTAGAAAAGATGGAATTTTTTACCTCTGTCCCTTCACAGACAGCACCATTTCTTAAGGGAGCACAGATGACATCAGTCCTGCTCTGCGTCCTGCCTGCACGATGCTGGACCAGTGTGCGGCATGGCAGGAAACAGCGTCCTTGCATTCTGAAATCTGCCTTTGGACACTTCAGCTGTCTGTTTTTTTCAACTGTCAGCTGTGTGTTTCAGAGCACAGTGAGCCTCAGAGTGCTTGTGCAGAGGAAAAAGGAGGGAAAAAAGCCCACATTCTGAGACTGGGACTTGATTTAAGTTTCTGAAATATTTACAGAGAACAGAAAGTCCAGTTACATCAAAGTCGCCTGACAGGCGGGCAGCAGCAGCGTGCTTTGCTTAGCTCACAGGGGGTTTGGCGACTTGAAACGTCTCCCAGTTGGGCTCCCCTGGCTGGGAGAGTTCAGCAGTTGGCAGAGGGGTGATGCTTACACTGGCAGTTGATCCGAGAGCTTGGGTTGAGCTGGCGGCACAAAAGGCCCTGCTCCTCTGTTGGCTGGAGGGGTGGCACGTTGCCCCCAAGGTCGTTAAGATGCCAGCCCTTTCCCTGAACTGTTTAACAGATTGTTGTTGTTCTGCTTTTAGACTAATATTTATTGTATAATATTTTGTGTTCTTCCTTGTCGTGCAGTAGTTTGATGTGTTGAAGCTGGTAAGTTGGCTTCGTCTTGTTGGAATACTAAGCAGTTTTCCAGGAAACTGAAGCATGATGACATCAGTAGAGCAGCAGTCTGCAGATATGAATCTGCTTTATACTGGTCTGTGTAAGCTGCAGTGCATATGGTTCCTGAAATAAATGTTTTAAAGCCTGGGAAGGCAGCAAATAGCTGCAGTCTGCAACCGAGGAGCTTTTTCAGCTTTGGGGTCCTAGCAGTCAGACAGAACTGGAAGATAGGCTCAATGTTTGTGTTTCCTGCTTAAGTCCATCGTCAAGGTGAGAAGGAGGCAGTGTTGTGTTGACTGCCCTGCCCCGTCAGTCCGGTGGACCTGTGTGACCTAGAATGCAGGCCACTAACAAACGTGCACAGAACACACACGTTCCTGCCTCCACTTCAGTTGTCTCCTCCGCTGAACTGTCTGCCTGTCTGGTGGAAAGCTGGCATTATTCTGAAATCTGTATATTGGCTGAATTCTAGCTGACCTGGTGCCTGCTGGATTCTGGTGTTGTTACTGATTGTTACAAAAGGAGATACGTTGTGGAGACCGTCTGTAATCTTTCCTCAGCTCCTCAGAACAGCTTTTAGTGTGTAGGAAGGAAGGGGAGTCCTGCTAACCTGTGTCTGTGCTGCAGGGGATGCTGTGCTGAAATCCAGCCAGTTCAGTGAGGCTGGAGGATTCTGTCAAGTGTTCACTGCCCTTATTGCAATGTTGGGCTTTAAGTAGTTTCAAGGACCTTCCACCCAGTGACACTCCAGCCTTGGAAATATCTGAGTTTTTGCAAAGGGAGTTTAACTCTTCCTCGGCTGCACTTTGTTTTCAGCTTTTGTTCTTGCTGCCTCCGTTGCCTGAAAAGAGTGAACAGGAAACAGACTGCTTTCATCTCCTTGGTGCCATCATCGGCCATCCATGCCGTGAATTCTGATGCTTCATATGATAAAAAGAACATGTTTTATCTGCATGAAGGGAAATGTTGCCTGGACTCTGCTCACTGCTGTTGGTCTCCCCTGCCCTGAGGGGAGGGATGAGTGTGAGTCCCATGTCCAGCCCTTAGTGCCCATCTTAGTGCCCACCCCGTGAGTACTGCCCGTTCACTGGGATGTCAGCATGGGGAAATGAGTGGCCTGTGGGATGTTGGCAGTGGGGCTTTCATTGGGATGGAGTGTCTTGTGAGGGCTTTAAAGACAAACGCCAGTTGTCCAGGGGAGGAGAGGAGCTCTTAATCCTATTATGCTTTAAAAGCGATGGGAGAGCAGCTCTGTTTTGTGGAAGGTTGGATGGCGTTAATGTTTCAGCCTTCATCTGCCAGATAAAGGCCCTCCTGGTTAAAGGTGGGAACTAATGTGAGAGTGGAACCTGAGTAGGTGCAGGGAAGAGCTGAATGTTGAGCTGGTCTCACCAGCGCGGAGCTGAGTATATGCAGAAAGGCAGCATCACATGTGAGAGCAATTCCAGGAAGAAAAGAGAAGGGAGTCTGTGCTCCAGGGTCAGCATCAGCTTGAAAAAGGACTTTTCCAGGATTTGAGGTGCTTGAATTTTATTTCAGCACAATTATTAGCTCTTTCCTTCCATCCAGACAAAGGGAACATCTTGTTCCCCACTGCTGTAGCCAGCCAGCTGCAGCTCTGGCCTTTCCCTGCTACATGTGCTACTACAGATCTCGTGCTGTGCAGCATGCACGTGCATCCTCCAGGCCAGTTTTGGCACTTCACATACAACTTTTTGCTCTTTTATTGCGGAATCTGATTGACTCAATGCTGCAAAGTCGGTAGGAATGTCTGCAGTGTGGTTCTATAATTGTGGAAGGCAGAAAACTTGTTAAAGCAGGTTCAAGGTGCTTTGGGAGCTCGGCCTTGTTTTCCGAGAGGCCAGCTACAGGCTGTGTGCACTGTCTGATGGATGGAGTCAATGCCATGGCAATTTCCTTCTGGTTTTCTTTTTCATCTGCGAAAGGTTTGGGAGATGTGTTCAAGAACAGCACGGGTTTTGGCAAGCAGTCTGTAATGAGTCAGTAATGTCTGACTGGGGCTGAGGCTGCAGCACCTGCCTGTTGTTCTGTGGGTGTGTGGCTGTTGTGTCATCAGCTCACCGAAGGTCCAAAGCCTACATGGTGGGATGTCTGAGAAGAGGCGGACAGAGGCTCAGGCGCTGTGGTGGTACAGGATTTGGTGTAACTCATCTCCTGATACAGACAGCATCCTCTGTGAAAGAGAGTCCACTGCAGTATGGTGGGATGAGGAAAATCAGCACAGAATTCTTGGGAGGAGTTCCATCATAACAGGGTCTGGTTTTGGCATGGCAGCCGTGCATCAGCCAGGCTGTGGGCAGTGGGTTTGATCCACCAGCAGCAGGACACACCTGGATGAGCTCCCTGTGCGCCCGTGTTTCACCTGGTGAAGGTTATTCTCATACCTCAATGGCTGTGTCTGGAGGAAGGCAGTGATAAGAGAAACTTTTATGTTATGAAATCTGTCTGGGGCGTCATGCCTCGCTGAATACAGGGGAGGGCAGGAATAAATGCAAGACCGACACGCTTGGTGTTTTGCAATCGCAGCGTGCTGGAGCTGTGTGACTTGGTTACGAATGCATGAGCTGGTTGCAACTTGATTGTTAGCCTCCGATGTTATCTTACCCCAATGGTAAAGCAGTGTTCTTTGCCTGCCTCTGTAGGAAAAATTGACACTGCCACCTGCAAAAATAGCATGGGTTTATAGCAGTCCAGGCTTATCAGTTTGTGGCTTTTGTTGTTGTTTCGGGGCGTTATTGCAGTGATTATGGTTGCCTCTCTGTCTTGCAGAGCTTGACACACCAGGTAGTTCCTGGAGGCTGACCGTTGTTCAGGAACAAAGCTGGGGAATTTTCCTTCTCTGGAAGCTGGTGAGTCAGCACAATCCACTGGTGGGATGATGTGCAAGTGAAAATTGCACTGCCTCCACAAGACCTGATTATAGAAATAGAAATGGAAGTTTCTAGATGCTCTTGTGACACTGCACGTTTCTCTTAAGCTGCTCCAGGAGGCTGATGGGGTAACACCCACATGAATACAGGTCCCACAGTCTCTGTTTAAACAAGAGCAGGGACTTGGCCTTACCCAGCAAATAGCCAGTGCCTGCTACGAGGTGAGAGAAGGCTTCCGTGCCCTTCCCAGCCTGGTGACTGCTGGTGCTCAGCGAAGTGGGCTGGGTTTGAAGTGGCATCTTTCAGCAGGAGTCTCTTGGTTCTGCTGCTGCTGGTCAGGGTCAGAGAGCTCTGCTGCTCTGCCACAGGCTGCTGAGGAGCACGGCCCCTCACCCCTGAGGTGAACTTGCGGTGCTCCTTCAGCAGGAGTAGAGCTAACCTACATCTTTCACGTCAGCCTCTGCTTGCTGCTCTTCATGCTGCCCCACTTCTCTCTCTGTTTTGTGCAGTGTCCTACAGTGTGGGCTTTGCAGAGCCTCTGGTCTCAGCTGCAGCTTACTGCTAGTGAGGTGTGCATGGATAGCCATTAGGTTTGCTCCCTATTTATTGTGAAGCTTTGTTTGGGGGGCTAAATAAGCTGCAGCAGGCACAGGTTAGGTTACTGAGGAAAGGGGTTGGCCTGTGGTGGGGATTGCCTAAAGGGCAGCTGTGTCTGGTCAGGGATATATGGTGCTCCAACAGCATTTACTGTAGAGCTCTTAAACTGTTGCAGGTGAATCGTTCCAGTAAAAGGTCTGCAGGAGCAGGAGGGGGGCTGCCTGCTTTCTTCTGCTGCTTCTGCAGGCTTGGCCTGGGGGTTTTCCTGAGGCTTTTTCCTCACCAAAATTGTGAAGCAAATCTGCTCTCTCCTTTACCAAATGCTTTACTCAGTTCTCTCCCACAGCTGCGGAGGTGGGCGTGGGTTTTAATCTCACACAATTCAATTCACCTCAGGGTAAAAATGGGGCCATTTCTGCCCCCTGTGCTGTGTTTGATGCAATGCGTCTGTGATGCCTGAGAGCTGGGGGAGCTGGGGGTGCGGGCCCACCCCTGCACTGCTGTAGGGCCAGGGTGTCACAGGGAGGTGAGGAGGGGGAAGGTGAAGCTGTTCATCTCAGCATCTCTTCCCCCATACTCTCATGTGTGAGCACTTAGCAGTGCACTGAGCTGCTCCGAGTTTTCTTTGCTTGTAGTCCACTTGGACTGGCTAAGCCTGCAGATTAAAAATGTTTAAAGAGTTTGGTCTTTGCAAAACTAGACTTCAGCTGCCTTTAGCTGATGGAATGAGCCTCATTTTTCTCATGCTTTCCTTAAAGCCAAGCTAGAGGTGTTGAAATGAGGTGCTTTCTTCCACCGTGGTGTGAGCAGATAATTTCAGTTGTTGAACTCAGGTGTCTGCGCACAGCTAACAGGCACGTGCTGCTGCCTTCTGGTGCTGTGAGGAGCAGAACAGCTTGCTGGGTTGTTTGGTGACAGCGCTGCAGTGCGTGCTGAAGCCAGCCCATAAGTAAGGCAGAGGGAAGAGCTGCAGCTGCAGATAAGCACTGAGCGCTGCTCTCGGCTCTGACAGCTTTGGCCCAGAGCTTAGGAGCAGAGCTCAGCTCGCTTAGAGCAACACTACCATAGTAGGAAGCAGCCCAGAAAAGCAGTTCAGCGCCATGCATCAGCGCAGCACCCAACATCATATAGTGGAGCTGAGCAGTGGAATTCAGCTTTAGTATTTTTAAACCTCACGCTGTTGTTTTTGAAGGGTCTCAGCCGTCACCTAATTTGGATAACGCTGTGCTGCTACCACAGCCCAGAGTTTAAGAGGCATTACATTTAATTTAAAACACATTACTCGCTTTTGAAGTTGCTTATTTAGAGAGGCTCTGCCTGTACCCTCACTCCCCTCCTCTTACTCCAAACAAAACTTAGTTTATGAGATTTAGAGCAGAGCATCAGAGGACACTTGGCAGATGCAGCTTTTATCCCTTGAGTGCTTTAGTCTTGCTTAATGCTTAAGGAGGTCTGGGAGCCTGCGGGTGTGAGCAGGGTTTGGGAACAGAAAGAGCCCCAGTGCAGCTGAGTGCAGGCTGGCCAGTGCAGGATGGAGCAAGCACACAGGTGGTTCATCTTCCTTTGGGAAGAAAAAGCCAAGCAGCTGCGAAGCTCTGAAAGCATTTAGAAAACAGAAAAGGACAAAAAATGAACGTGTAATTGGGAAAGAAATGTTTATTTTCAGTTTATCAGAGGGATTTACAAACAATGGAGCATTTAAAAAAAAAAAAAAGAGTGATCAAACTACTTGACAGTGTCCCTTAAACACACACACAAGCCCCTGGGCAGAGGAAATCACACCAGCGAGGAGGTCATAGTGCTGGAAGAGCAGCTGGCATCTGCATAGTTCTAGAAGGAAAGAGTGCAATGCTGTTGGTGTGAGTTTGTGCCATCCGGCATTAATGTCAGAGCAGCTGAAGGACGCACGCACGTACCTGCAGAACACAAAGTGCATCAAATAACACGCCAGGTATGTATTGTAGAATAAATTTATTTACCTGATACAAATGAAACTGGGTGTGATGCTTCTTACTGTCAGCATGGAAGTAGACAACTGATCTTATTTACAGCTTCTAAAGGTCATACATGCAGTTGTGGCAACTGGCTGAGTCGTTTGCTGCTGTCTAGATGAACGCATCACGATATTTTGTATTGCACCAACATCTGTCTCACTGCCTTAGATTTAAATAAGTTACATTACAGTGCAAAACAGGTCGATTTGCACGCGTGATAAAAAACCCAAAGTTATGAACTGGAGGCTCACAGTTTAACATTCAGCTGTAGTCTTGTCCATGAATTGTATAAATAGGATCGCATTGTACATCAGCTGTATAGAGCAGGATGTGTGATGATACAATACAGGTTTGTCCACAACCCAAGGCATGCATTAACCCAAAATCATACATTGTATAAACTGACATTTTACATACAGGAATATGGAAAATCGGCTGACAGCTCAGCGCTTCTCGTTCAGGGATAAACAAGCTCTTCTCCATGCAGCACAGAACCCAAACTTCTCTGGAGAGAGTTTCCAATTCTGTAAGCTATATTGCACGTTTGTACATCTGAAGTCCTACTGGTACCACACATTTCTTCCACAGAGAACACAATGAGCTTTGTTTTGAGGGAAAGCAAAGAATCTTTACACATGATACATGCAGCAGTTTTGGTAGATGTGTTGCTAAAAACACATGCACGTAACAAAACAACCTCACATTTCTGCAAAATTGTTTAGGAAGCGATTACTCCAGTATTGCTGAAAAGGAAAGAAAGAAAAGGTATCAGTTAATGAAAGGATGAACGCTAAGTACCGTTCTAAAAGCAAGACTAAGATCTACAGTGACAGAAGAAAGAATGTTAAGTCTGATAACCAACTGCTCTGTCATTGAAGGGACACTCTCAGGTTACTTGGTTCTGAAAGCTCGACTCAGCTCTCCTGAACGCAGCAGAGCCGCCTTTATCAGCAGCACAGGGCAGCACTCCCTGCCAAAGGCCGCAAAGGGAAGTCAGGGGCGTTTGGAGAGCTCCTGTGCTTCCCTGCCTCACGTCCCGCTTCACTTCTTACTTCCAAGTTCTCCCATTACACAGTCGGAGCTTTTTTCTCCCCCAATCTAAAAATACCTTCAAGGTGTTGTTTTTTTTTTTCCCCCCCCTAATTGAGACATTATATTGCAAATTCAGCCCAGGAGTGACCTAACAATGTCCCTCTTTCAAGCTTGGCAGCTCGTTCTGTGAAGCAGTAGGAAAGCTTTAAAGAAGTCATTAACTAAGCAGATTAATGTGTAGGCAAAGGGTAGAAGTACAACCCAGCTCCGGGCGTACTTCACCCCGCACCACAGCACCAGGTTGGCCTTGTGTCAGGAAGGAGGGTGTATCTGACTGCCTGGGACTGAATGCTGGCTCTTCAAAACTCTGCTTCAACACTAAAATTTAGGTTCTCCTGCTAGGATTTGAGAATGCATGATATTAATGTCATTAAGGATGTAAATAGCAGAGATTAGGGAAACAGTTAATGGTTAGAAGTGCAAAGAGGTAAACAAGACAGGTGCAAGAGACAGACAGGTTTGTATCAGTTTTACCTCCCTTCATCTCAGCAAATTCAACAGCCTTTAAGCAGCTACCAGATACATTCTGTGCATCAGCTGTGTTCTTGGAACT
Source organism: Lagopus leucura (assembly GCF_019238085.1). Lineage (NCBI taxonomy): Eukaryota > Metazoa > Chordata > Aves > Galliformes > Phasianidae > Lagopus > Lagopus leucura. The sequence goes on along the minus strand of NW_024962260.1, from coordinate 4,514,926 downwards.
GTGACAGAGGACTGCTGTACTGCATTTTATCATCAGATTAAAAACTCATTTTCTTACCATTAGCTTTTTCCAGAATGGCCCCTCTACAACCACAAGTTCCGCAGCACTCTGACAGACTGGTGTGTATTTCTGTGCAGCTTCTTTCATACTGAGTTGGTGGGGTTTGTTGTTTTTGCAATAATGCTTTGGGCAAAAACCATGAACTAATTTCAGTGCCTGGGCAACAAAAAGGCACAGCTAGTTGAGGAGCTCTGAAGTGGGACTTGGAACCACTCACATGTGAAAGCCAAGAGAGCCCGGGGCACGGGGAAGATAAAAGCTTTTGTCTCCACGCTGCTGACACATGACTGCAGCTGCCTGACCATCATCTTTGCTCTGATTTGGACCAGCCCACAGAACACTGAATTCAGGAGGAGCTGCTGTCATAGCAAAACCCACTGCTCCCCCAGCACAGGCCTGCAGCCTTGATGCTCCGTGCACCATCAGTCACAATGGATACTAATCTCACACCCCCCCAAAAAAAGAACAGCAGCACTAAGAATGCTACAGAATCCAGAAGACTGCAGAGATGAAGCAGCTCAGTGAGATGAGAGCACAGGGAAACAAAAGGTAGGAAGTCACCTTCTAAAAATAGAGTGAGATAAACCAGATACCTTTGTGTTTCTTCTACCTACATAAGTGCTTCTGTTAGCACGCTCACAGGGCTCACACTGCACCAGGAGTTCCATTCCTGTCCCCACGTGACCCCAGTACCATGAGGAGGCCAGAAATACAGGACAAGGAGACTGAGCATAAACTTCAGTTTTGAGATGCTGGCTACTAAGTCTATGCTAAGTCCACGTCAGCCTGGCACCCATCTTATGGCCGCAACACTGGGAAAGCACAAGTACTGAAAGCAGAGTGACACTGCCACTGAATGGCATTAAGAGCTGATCACAGGGAAACCTGCTGCTCCAGCTCCACACGGAAATCCAGACAGGAGCAGGAGAAAGGCAAGAAAAAGCACAGGTAGATGAAGACAGCCTGAACAAGCTAGGGATATTCTAACAGAACTGGGCTCCTGAGGCTGCAGGTGCCATCAGAGGGATAAATGCCACGTTGACCCACCAGCTGCCCAGCTCTCAAAGGTAAACTCCAAGCAACAGAAGGCTCGAAATACAAGTGGGATACCCCAAGTTAATTGCTATGAGAGCTCTCAGCAAGCTTTGTCTTTGACACACAGCTCAGTGTGTAAGACAGAGATCCTGCAGAAGGTGTTGAAAGACCAAATTTAATTTCTCCAGCCATTTTCCCCTTCAGCTTCTCAGAGACAGGAAGAAAGGCATTAGGTAGCAGAATTCTCAGGAGCGTGGGCACCGTGCTGGGAGCACCTGCCAGTGTTCTTTAAAACAATGATGACAACACCTGTGATTTAGGATTCCTTCAGACCAAAATAGATGCATGTGACCTGTTGGTTTCCTGTTTCAGGAAATAGGCAAGCCTTACTGCTCATTCAATAGTGATACAGCACCTGACTGGTGCTGGCCTTATGGTAATGCACAACATCCAGGTTCCTGCCACACTGAAGGGAGCATTCAAGGGAGATCAGTGCCTGCAGTCCTGCAGAACACCTACTTTATCAGGTCCGTGTCCCCAAGTCACTTCAGCATCAGTGAAAGGAAGTCAGTATTTCTACAAACAGCAAGTGTTTACAATGCAGTGGGATTTCAAACAGGTTCTGTGTATTTTGGGGTTAGCATGTATATTTGAAGGCCAAAACCTGAAGGATTAGCTGTGCTCACTGGATTCCAGCTGGCACCAGCAGAACATGGCTTTTAACTACCATTTTCCTCTGTGAGGAATAAGAAAGCTGTTTGCATTGGATTATTAAAGTCAAGCCAACACAAGATAACACAGCACCTGCTACTCCACAAAAGCACAGCGACCCCAGTACAATTTTCAAAGCCTATCCTGTTAAGCCAAGCCTGTTCTGTCTGATCGTGTGACTGTGGTTCAAAGTGTTTCCAGGCTCTGGAAACAAGCTGTTTTTGCAAAGAGGAGCACCTGCACATCCAGCACTGGGATTAGCAATTAGAAGAGATGGGCCAGTCTGCTCTGAGGGGATTCCCACGTTTCAGAGCAGGAAAAAGCTTAAGGATAAGCCAGCATTTGACCACAAGGGATCTGGACACTAAAAAACTCATATAAACAGCTGTCACCTGTCTTCAGTAAGAGGTTTATCCAGTTTTATCTCCAACTTAAGAGCAGAAGCTAAGATCACGGAGGTGCTAAGGCTTATCAGTGCTACAGCGTAAGATCTAAAATATGCCAAAACAAAAGCAAGCTCTTTACCTTCAGAATCAGTAAGTGGAGCTGCACACCATAAGGCAAGAGTCTAAAGTGGTGATAATAATGTAGCACAGCAGAATTTGACAAAACACAGCATGGGAATGAAGGAAATTACTATTTATTCTTCAACATGAATACAGTATACGCTATTTTACAGCAAGTCACCACTGGCATGGTGAAATGGAAGAGAAATACTCACTTTAGTCGATGAAAGTTGGAAGGCATTGGAGAAAAACACCACAGTTAGGACTGTTAATGACTTACACGTTGTTGGTACAGGACTGAATTTGGAAACATGCTTTAACATTTACCGTAATAATGAAGGTGGTTAGTGCCACATCAAATAAAAATAGTTCTATACAATATGTTCAATTTGGTCATGTGCTATTTACAGATTTTACAAAAAACACACACGAGCTTGTTACTTCAAGTCAGGCTAACAACAGGCCAGCAGAGCAACTCCATGTCCACGACGTATCATTAGTGCCCTAAGTGTACTCAATCCCATTTCTAGCTATGCAGTGCAAGTTATTTTTCCAGGTCTTATTACAAATTTTGACCTTAAAAAATGGTGGGGGAGAAACAATCTGACACATAAGGTATTAAAAAAAAAAAATAAATCAACTGAAACCCTCTTTTGGAAATAAAACAGGTTGTGTCGGTTAAAAAGGCTTGGTTTAGATTGAAGTCGACCTCCCTATCCCTGCATCACGGGCAACGCTGGCAAAACAAGGTCTCTCACAATAAAAATACAATAGACACTTAAATAAATAATCTTTTTTAAAAAACAAAAACCTGTGTGTGTTGAGTATGGAAGAACCCCAGCAGGCTGCACCTGGAATGGCATTTTCTGCACGAGCAAGATCAGGCATACCTCATACAGAAACCGGTGTAAACAAGGACAGTCAAGAACCCAGAGCAAGGGAGCAGGAAGAGGGGAGACGAGAAGAAATGCTGACCAAGGCAGCAGCACTCTCTACCCAGTGCAGAAAGTTTGGCTTATGAATAAAATAAAATCTGACCGTATGACAAATTAAGTCTGGATGACCATGCAGAAGACAAACAGTTACATGCTTTTGTTTTCTTTTTAGTTTTAGACGACACACATTCATTCCCTAAAATCTGCTGCCAATTTAGTTTGATAGTGTCCGCTGGCTCAAAAGAAATTTGTTTTTTTTACATGGTGAATGAACTATTGAACAGAACGCTGTACATGCTTTTCATCTACAAAAAAATATTTGCATAAAATAGTGTTAGTTCTCTGTACATGTCAATGGACACTTTAACTGTGTATAAAAGAGGAATATATTGCCCCCACTGAAGAAAAAAAGCAAAAAAAAAAAAAACAACCAAAAACTAGAATATGAAACCTCCATCACCGGCAAATATGTTCATGTGAAAATTCAGCAGAAATAGACAGTTGCTCTAAACAATAAAAAAAATTGATTAAGTTAAACTTTTTCTTTGAATGTAGAACTGTCACCATGTCAGTCAAGACCAGAACATATCACTAAAGTTAGTGTCTGTGCTGTAAAGCCAGATAACCAAGGGCAGGGTAATGAACACAAAGGGCCAGGAAACTCCTTCGGTGCATGCTGACAAAGAACAGGGTTTGGTGGCAGGCCGCACACTATCTTTACCAGGTTCCAGGTAGTTACGGGCCACATATTTAAGTGTTTCATCCAGCAGAATGACAGGTAGTGAAATTTTCAGTACCATCAGCCACTGCGTCACATTTAAAGGCGTGATCTGGAAGATAATCTGAAAGAACAGCCGAGCATTACAGCTTTGCTTCACCTCGGCCCTTGCCTTAAGCTCCACACAAGGATCGCTCTCCATCTCTGAGCTCAGGGATGGATGCAAGACAGAAGCACTCACCGGCAGCGGTTCCACATAGAGGATGAGGAAGTGCAGTGACATGGACAAGCAAATGGCTCCCACCAGCCAGATATTCTCCCATGGGGGCATCCTCATTAGGGACTGATTTTCTGACAGACTGCAAAAGAAACACGGTTCACGTGTGTACATACAAGGCACCAAAGGGAATTCAGTCAATCAGTAAGTCCAACTTATCCGAGTCACCACGGAAAGGAGGACACCAGATTTTGTTTAAGTAGGTTACAACTTTGATCCTGGAAATGCTGGGTACAACAGCACATGACAGCCTTCCTGCCTATCCAGTTGTTCCCTCAAAGCTCAGTTAAAGGCTGCACATACTGAGGGTCAGATCTTTGCACCTTTGTAATGCTTATTCTTAACATCTGCTTTCCAGATTCAGTCTGCATTTAGGCTATGCTGCAGAAGAGCCTGAGATCCAGAACATCCAATGTAGATCAGTGTCTTATTATCTAGGACTACTGCAGTATGCTTGTATTCAGTTTGTTTTTAAAATTAACTGACCTCTAAGCTATTTGAAGAAATATACCCTTGACACTGTGCTATTTAGTGGTTTCCATTTATAATCTAACATTAATTGGCTAAACCCACACTCCCTTAGGGCAGGAAAAGTTATTTTCCATATCTTCAATACTCTTATTTTAGTTCTCCTTGGTATCACTTAATACCAACATAGGAGGGATAATCTGATTGATTAATCTTAAGATTAAAAATAATGGAAAATATTTCAGCTGCTCATGCTTACTAAAATGCCAGAATGAACTGGCAGGCTTAACAATATACCTTAAGATAACAGGTCTCAAGTGTTATCTGGGAGAGTCATTTTGTTTGCACTACCAGGATTGGAAAGAAAACATGACTCAATATTTACCAGTTGAGCAGTCCAGAAACTAAGAGAGCTGGGCTACACAGAAGGTACAACTTCAGATAAGCTATGCAAAAGCTTTCCTTCTTGATTTGGAGATACAAACCTGTTGAGGGCATTGCACATCTCTATGGTGACAAGTACAGAAAGAGCCATTGTCATTGGATACGGAGACTCAAAAACCACACAGTCGACACCAGAGAAGTCTGGGTTGTCCTCTTTGCACTGCAGAAAGTGACTCTGAAACAGGACAATGGGAACTCATTCCTACTGCTTAACTTTCAGAACGTAAAACAGGCTCAGGAAGTCAGCAGTATTAAGAAAACTTTCTAATACGAATCCTGCAAGTGCTGAAGTACAGGAGCAGTGTCTCATATGACACTAAAAGCAAAAAAAAAAAAGCCCCAGTGGTGTTCAACAGCATTAGAAATGTTCCTGTTAGTCTCTACTTACAGGACACCACTTGGTCCTTGAGATGCTTCACAAGTTCAGGCACACCAACCTTCAGCTCAATATTAAGACTAACGCAACAACAAAGCCTGAACATGAATCAAGTTTGAAAAAAAAGCCATTACACAAAACCTCTTTACACAATACTGCGTTTCTCTACAGTCCTTTCAAGTAGAAATTATAAGTGTCCTTTCCCTCCCACCTCACCCCCTCCAAGAAGTGAAACAGAGTGCATACCAGCTGGTAAAAGGTAACTCTTGGACCACCATCAGCAGCAATAAACCACCAAGCAGCAGCACCCACTGTGGCAGCACCAACGTAACCTTAAGGACAACAAAGTGCTTTTTTCAGTGCTACAAATCCCATTAAAAGATCTCACTTGTCAAAAAATCAAAAGGTTCTGACGAAGCAGTAAACGTCAGGCTTACGTCACACAACTATGGCTTTTTATGCCTCTGCTGTTACCAACAGAAAAAGCACTACTTTTACCATTCTGTCACAGCACCACATGCAAATACACAAAAAAAAATGAACGTTTGCTTTGCAAACAAAACCAATCCCATGGAATATCTATTGCAAGCTTTCAAGACTTGAGCATAAAAGATAAGGTGCTGTTTTCAAAGAGGATCACAAAGAAGAAGTCTACATGCTTTAGTTTCCTTCTGAAAAACCAAGCAGCTCTGACCACTTACATCCAATCGCCAGGTAACGGAAGAAGAGCCACCCACTGATCAGTGGCTCCTTGGGGTTGCGGGGTGGTTTGTTCATGATATCCAGATCAGGAGGATTGAAGCCCAGAGCAGTAGCAGGGAGCCCATCTGTCACAAGGTTCACCCATAACAGCTGGACAGGAATCAGAGCTTCAGGAAAGCCCAGGGCAGCTGTCAAGAAGATGCTACAAGAAAACCAAGCAGTTATGTAAGCTTACAAGCCACTGCCTACAAAACAAGCTTCTGCAGAGATCATGTTATTACAGCTCAAATGACGAAGCTCGATTCAGCTGGATTTCCATCAGCATCTCCAGAAAAGTACTGGGCATTTAACTTCCACAGCTCCAAGAACACAAAGAGGGCCTGCAGCAAAAGCCACACAAAGGACAGCTCCAAAGCTTACAAGAAAAACAGGGCAAGTCAAACACTGTATTGTGTTTGGCTCTCGGAGAAGGTATGCTTTGATATAAGAAACTGTTAGGGGACCAATATCTGCATTCTGTGACCAGAAATGTATTCTGTGGCACTGAGGCAACACTCCTCCCCAACATAAGACACGTTCCTCTGAAACTTGAGGTTGAAGTTACAGAGACATTTAAGTTACACACATGGCAAAGTTATAGGAAATAACAAATCTTCTTTTGAGAAGAGAAGTTACTACTTTCCAATTTTTAAAATTAAGTTTCACAAAGATGCACTTCAAACACAGAAATAACCGTACAGCACTTGGTCACCTACTGAGCTAGAACACTATATGCAACTCTATGCTTATGTTTTTTCAATATACTGAAATTCTCCAGAAAATATTAGGGAGCTTAGAAGTATGCAGACTCCACTGTACAGTCACAGTGAGCCACCGCCTGGACAGCCTGTTTCTCTGGTTTTGGTGAGAAATACCAGAATGAGTAAGGAAAGACAAATCCATCATCACTATTCCAGTCCAAAGAAAACAAGCTGAACTTACCAAACAACTTCTCCAACATTGGAAGAAATCAAGTAACGGATGAACTGCTTCATGTTGTTGTAAATTGCACGTCCTTCTTCCACAGCAGCTACAATAGTTGAAAAATTATCATCTGCTAAAACCATTTCAGAAGCAGTTTTAGCCACTGCAGTACCAGAGCCCATAGCAATTCCAATTTCTGCTTTCTTCAATGCAGGGGCATCATTGACACCATCACCAGTCTAGAACAAGAAGTTCAGAGAAAAGATTTACTTGCACACAGGACAGGAATTGGACATCGTGCATTCTGGATCTCTAAACATCACTTAAGGGCAGAACCATTCTGAGACAGAATTCAGGAAGAAGCAGTATCTCAGAAGGAGGCACGAGTCTGCCATGGTGAAATCTGGGTTTAAGAACAGCACTGCCTTTCAAACCACGTGAAAAGTTCCATTACTCACCATAGCTGTAATCTCGTCAAAAGACTGAAGGAACTCAACAATTTTCGATTTGTGAGAAGGCTCCACGCGGGCAAAGCAGCGCGCATGGTGGCAAGCATCTCTCTGGGCAGCGAGCGAGAGCTCGTCGAATTCACGGCCAGTGAAAGCTTTGGTAGAAACATCTTCATCTTCCACAAAGATGCCGATGCGTCGGCAAATGGCCACTGCTGTGCCTTTATTGTCACCGGTTATCATAATCACTCTAATGCCAGCTTGCTTACACAGCTTTATAGAGGAAGCTACTTCAATTCTTGGGGGATCCAGCATTCCCACGCAGCCCACAAAGGTCAGATTGGTCTGAAACAACACACCACTGAGTTTCAGCACAAAATCCTGTAGACTTTTCATCTGACATTACCAAAATAATCACGTCTGTTCAGCATGGGAGTAACATCTCAGCACAGTGACCTCAGTGTTTGCTCCCAGTCCACCATACCCGTGATTTTACACTGAACAATCACACGCTGAAGCCTATATCATACTGACATTCAGTAAAACCCAGTGTATTACACGTGATGTAACCACCAGTCAAAGTCCTTCCAAGTCACTTCTGAGAGGTTCTGCTTCACCCTACTAAATTTTCACAGCACTTTAGCACTGACAATGAATCCAAACAGTGGGAGAAGAACTGAAAGGTCACATCGACAAGCAGATTAACAACAGAAGGTAATGTAGCAGTTGATGTTTTTGGAATCACAATGCTGCATGAGGGGTCTAAAAAAAGACACAGTTAATTCCTGAAGTACAACCACACACTGCAATGACAATCTGTAGTTCCAAATCTTGCTTCAAATATGCTCTTTTAGTTATCTGGAGCAGATTTGACTTGCAAACAGTCAGGTCTTTCTTGTTATCGGTTCAAGAGCACAGTGCCCAAGACAAAACTCATGCAACTGCTGTCATTCCCCTGCTACCCACCCACTCCAAGTCCCAGATGCAGGTTCCATTGGAAAATTACAGTAGCCAGGGTAATAACAGAGCTTTTGCAGCTGACAGTATGGAGGAGGGGAAGTAAACCTGATCCTCAGAGCACAAAATGGCAGTTCGGTTCCCTCACAAAATCCCCAAAGGGGTCTTTTGCAGTTGAGCAATGTCAAACTCAGAAACTTTAAAGCTGAAACCACAACGTTGTTCTTAGAAGACTTTTCCAGACTCAGCCTCTGCAATTAGTTTACAGTGCTACGACCTTAAGAACTGTATGTTTACATGCAAAACAGCACAACTTGCAGGTGGCAGCATAGCTGGTTTCTTACATTTGTAGCTTGGCAGCAGCACATACAACCAGCCACCAAGAACCAAGTGTTTTTTCATTTAAACCTCAAATAAGCTAGGGGAACAAATTAGGAGGCGGAGGCAATTATCATAAACCATGGAATATTTCTGAATTTTATCCTCTGAATTTCTTCAGAGTCACATACAGTCTTCTCTCAAACTGACCATTTCCTCCACAGATGTGGCTAACCATTGTCTGGCATCAAAAACATCTTGTAAGACAAAAATCTCAGCCATAACTTCCTCAAGAAACAACAAAACAAAGAGTCACCATTCTCCACTTTAGGAGAGGGAGAAGTGTTATAAACAGTCCTTTACTAAAACTTACCTCATAGTTAATGAAGTTTGAGGAGTCCTCAAGATTCATTTCTTCTTTCCTAGGAGGATTGTCATGGGTTGCCAGAGCCAAACAACGCAGTGTGTCTCTACCAGTTCCCCACTCTCTAATAACAGACATTATTTTCTGCTTGATCCCTGAGGATAATGGTATCTTAGCATTTCCAACACGGACGTGTGTACATCTATCGATTACACCTTCAGGAGCACCCTTGCAGAGGCAAAACAAGGAAAGAAAACCTTAGTTTCATAAATACAACACAACATTTGCTCAAATTACTGAAGTTCTTCCATTTTCAAGCTGAAATGATTTCTGTCACAACGTTGCAGCCACCCTCCAGCTGCACTTGCCCAGCACAAACCCACCTTAACAAACATCTTGCTCATGGACGTGCGGCTCGGTTTGTTGGGTGTGCAATAGACAGACATCGATTTTCTGTCTCTTGAGAATTCCAGAGTGAATTCCTTCTTCATAAGTTGTTTTATCACCTTGTAAAAAGAGCAGCATAGCAATACATTTAGGCAATACATATTACAAAACTCACTCCCTGGTGAATTCCAGATATGGGTACTGACCGAGTTGCAAGCATTTGCACGTTCAATTCGAGAAAGTCCTTTCAGGTCTGTGTCAAATACATTCATCTTTTCAACCAGACAGGTAAGTGCTGTTTCTGTGGCTTCCCCAACTTTTTCGTATACTCCCTTAGCCTTTAGATAACACAGAGCAAACAAAAATACAGGAGATTATTTTAAGCCTCAATCAGAATCTACCAGAGACAAAGTTTAAGTTTCACAGCTGGGAAAAAACCAACCTTACTATAGCTTACAAAAACAAGCAGAACTATGTTTAAAAAGCAACCCTGAAGTGCAGTTTGTAGAATATTTCCAGATTTTCCTCTTAATACGAGCTGTGAAGGATGTTAGTACTTTATTAAGCATTTAAGTCATTACCTAGCAACCTTGAGGAGGTGAGGTAAAGCAATAAAGTGGCAGAGCACCATACATAACAAGGGAGCTCCAAGTTCCAGATTACACTTACTGCCTGGCTTAAGCTTTCCCAGTGTTCAACGAACAAGCCATTCCCTGAATTAATACTTAAGAGGGCCTAAATACCATTCCTTGAATAGAAGGGGATTTACCACTGAAAGGCATTACACAGACAGATGAGAACAAACACCTATCCTCATTCTCACTCTCCCCTGTCCCAGGATATGTACTTACCTCATTGTAATCCAAGGAGGAATCATTACAGAGCGCACAGATCGTTGCCAGTTCCACAAGGCCATCATATTGACTGCATTTAATAAGTTTGTCATCTTTATGCCTTTCCAAAGGAAAAAAAAAGTAGGAAATTGTGTTTGTTATTTAGCAGCAGCATTTCGTTCTTTTCCCCCCTCTTTAAGCCCTCACTGTATTGTCATTTAGTACTATGCTTAGTAACTAAGGACTCGGAACTATAGAGTTCACCAGGCAATCCAAATACCCTCCAGGAGAACATGGTATCAATAGAAATACCTTAGAAAAGCACATTTGATCTGCAAAATATGAATTCTAAATCAGACATCACAGAACATGATTACTGATGGAATTACTACCTGAACTGCAAAACCTAACTTCCTCTGGGGGCTGTCATACAGCAACGAGACACACAAAAAGCTTGGTGATAGCAGAATATGGAATCAGTATTAGAGCACACATGACTTGGAGGGGAGTTCCAAGGAGAAGGATGTAGCTGGGTACATTAGGACCTTACTTTCCTTAGCATTACTGCAGACTCTGCATATTTACTGCTATGCACCAACTGGGCAGGCATTGAAGTACATTCATACTTTGCCATTTCTTAAAAATTAATCTGTGCTCAATGTGAATCTTCTAAACCAATGAAAAGCTAAGTCATTTCACAATACAAATCCCACCAGAAAGTTCTGCTGAACATCCCAAACTAATACACCACTTAGGGATTACAAATAAAAAAAAACAACTTCTCTGCTTTCACATTTAGAAAGAGATGGATAACAAATGAATTTGTTTTCTCAAACAACAGCACACTTATGGTTCTTTTATGCTTACTCCACAAAAGAATCCAGTGCTGTTATTTTTTCTACTACCAAAACCAGCAAGCCACAGTTCTCATGCAACACCTCTCATTGAAACCCTCAAGGAGAAGTGTCTGATAATAGAAGAAAGTGGATGACTACCCCCTAAGAGTGCTTAACATTGCCTATGACATCTGATTATGTAAGCTTTTGTTCAGCCTCTCGTAGTACTGCAAATGAATTTCAGCATTGCATAATACAGCCTACAAACAAAATGCATCTTTCAAAACCATTTTGGCCTTTAAAGTCCCATTTTGCATCCAATCCTACAGCCACAAGGAGAATTCAGTAGCTTCAAGCTCTTAACTCTTTTACTTGGTTTGAGAACCCAGCTACTCACTATCCCATGCCAAAAAATAACTTGTGGTGGTGAGTTTCCCTTTCACAGGGTGTTCTTTAAGTACATGAATGCAATGCTCTTAACGTCCTTGTCCACAGCCCCAGTCCCAGCAAGTGAAAACAGAACATTAACATACACCAATGTCTTCTTGTAATCAGCATCTGCCACCTCAATGAATTGTATTATTTTACTTACCCACAGTTTTTGAGAGACCAGTTAAAGCACAACAGCTAGATGTCTTACAAGATCTAGAATGTCACCTTGTCTAATTCTGTCTACTGAAATGACAGCATAAGCTTTTGACAGCAATTAGCTTTGAAACAAAAAAAGATTTGGGGAATTAAGATTTCCAGCTGCCGAGAACATTACGGTCTTAACTGCTATGAAAATTAAAGAGAGATAATTGCTACTGAGATTGGTGAAGACTGCACCAAGTCAGAGGCCTGTATCTGAAATTCCACAAGCTTGAGATGTTTAAAAATAACTGAATCCAATTCCACTTCACACATAGTAGATTTCTGTTAAACTGAGGTGATAAAATTAAAAACGTTACAGACTGGCCAAACAAAAGGAGCAGTAAGAACCAACGGAGAGGCCTGCCTTCCAAAAGCAGAACCCTAAGGACCCTCAAAGTTGTCTCGGTCCACCCCTAACTCCTCCTTAGAAATGGAAAGCTGCAATATTGGAGTATATAAACGTTTCATGAAGGTTCACTTTCCTAGAATTTAGCTGCATTTTACTGCTAATTATGTTTCCCCAGCCCTTCAGCAGGCATTCTCATTGCTTGAGCTTCCATGTATTAACAAATATTCTATGCCTCAACTTTCCAAGTCTAAAGCAATAGCCAATGAATAAACAGACAAATATTTAACTTCAGCAACACTTACACTTCTCCCATGGGAGCGTATGTCGAACCAGTTACAGTAAATTCATTCAGAGAACAGCTATCTCCTTCCACTTTGTCCAGGATAAACATCTGCAATTAGAGTAAGAGGCATTATTGCCTTTGAGCAGTCATTAATACACAAGATTTAAAAAGGCCTTAAGCAAGCAGGTACAAGAAACAACTCTGTGTTCAATATGCAAACTAGACAAAACCAGACTTAGAGCCTACCCGTATGTGAACATCCCTATCCCTAATGCACAGAGATCAGCACTTCTGCCTAACGGATTGCATTTGAGAAGTGAATGGAGGCACAAGGAGACCAAAAAGTTGAAAAGCAGATGCTGTGTACACTCATTATCAACTGATAATTAAACTCATCATCCTGGCCATGCCTCCTAGGCCTCAAACTTGTGAGTTAATTCTTATACATACGTTTAAAAGAGTTCCAGTCAAAAGCAGCACAGGACAGCTTGGAAATTCTTGCCACAGCAAAAATACAAAGCATCTTGGCATAATTTATTTATTTATTGATTTATTTCAGCCAAGAGCTGAAATACAGTGAGTTTCCCTTAATACCACTGAAAGCATTTTCCATCCTGGTTCTTGCTAAGTCCTTTAATACCCAGTGCACTGATAGATGTGAAACATTCAGACAGCTCGAGTGCCCAGGAGCACAGGAAGAAGTTATCTTCAAATGAATACACTGATTGAAAGGATGCATCCGTACTCTGAGCTGCAGGCAGACTCAAACCTGGGCAAGCGAAGATAAAAACATGCTGGTACTCTACCAGGTCTAGCTGGAGTGGCAGCAGAGATAAAACACACCTCCATACAGTTTCTGACTGGCTTTTTGGTATGAGCCATTTTGCCAAACCATACTTGAGCACCATCTCGCTTTGCCCTCGTTACCTTGCCTTATTTTTTAGGGATGCATTTTTGCAAAACACAGCTTAACATTTAGCTGATGCACACGTGGTCTTCATCAATGTCCGGACACCTCACGCTCTTTCAAGTCATTTTAAAAACCAAAAACTCAACAAGCTGATGATTTAAGAGGCCACAAGGCAGAATAACTGCATTCCTGCCTGACAGGACAGGTCAGGACATGAAAACAAGCCCTCAAATCTTCTCCTTTCCCTTCTGACTGAAGTATTTAGGATATTATTTAACATCACGAAAAACAAAACTGCAAAGTGAGTTACTACTGTCAAAATTCTTCTTCACAACTTAGACAAGCCAACTGCTTCAAGAGAAACCATGAATCCACGTACTGTCTACAGGTTACTGGGATTTGGCCATATTTTGCAAATCTTCACAATTAAGTTCAACTTGAGACAGCTACAGAATAATGAGGATCCAACAAGTAGCAAGGCACCAGACCTGGAGTATTGAGCCCTCCGAATGTAAGGAGCAGTGCATTTGCAGCTTTTAAGTAAACACATCTGAAGGATCGTAACTGATGAGTTTACCATGAAGCCTTCTGCTTTTGGCATCTTCCTTTTTGGCAGCATTCATTTGGTGATAAAAAAACCTCCGCAAAGACTAGGGCAGTTATGCAACTCTACTGCAAGTAACCTCCTCTGGAATACTGATGAGCAGCTGCTTTGTGTTTCCTAGGTATAAATACTAAAATACTTAAGCAAGTAGAACAAGTCAACTGCCAGTTAAAAAGAAGAAGCCAACAATCACATGAGAATAAATTCAGACTTGCCAAAGACACCAGTCTGTAACGCTCAATGTTTATGCATTTGGAATTCTAACCCCATGTAATAACTCTGACCAAACATTTGATACCAGTTGCTATGTTGCTGAACATCCACAATTATTAAAAGAACAGTGTTTTCTCCATAAAATTCCTGTGAAGACTATCAAGTATGTGGGATGCACAGAAAACGGGAACAGAACATGCATGTCATGAAGTGAGTAGCTACAAAAGCTACAAAAACCCTGAACTAATTGGCACAAGAAGGAATACTTGGGAGAAAGGGAAGTGGGCACACCAGCATTATGCTAATATAAAAACATGCCATACACTGAATATGACCATGGCAATGCAGATGATGGCATCACTTGCAGTGCCAAGATTAACCAGACAACACTGCATGTTGAGAAACAAAGCACATCAGAGCAATAGTGGCTAGAGAAGGTAACCAAAGGAAGGTGGGAATGTTCAGTAGTGAAAATACCTCAGACTATCCAAGTTACTGCCAGCAAGGCTTTAGCTTTTTCTTGACATCTTCATACATAGATAAATGCTTTTTATGCTTACAACGTACCCCACCCCATCTTTCTGAAACAGGACAAACCAGAGTAAATCATCACCAGGAGACTGAATTGCTTACAGCCAGCCAATGGAAAGCTGCTTGCAAACAACTGTCCCTTACACCAAATGGGGGTGCAGCTATTTTTGGCCATGACTAAGTAAGGGAAGGAAATAAAAGCCTTCAGTACTCTACACTGGAAATCTGACATCAACGTAGAAGCTTATCTTAGGAAAATAAAGGCAGATTTTGATGATATGAGAACCAAAAACCTCACCATCAGGAGAATTCAAGTAATGCTGACTATTCAGAGTAGCTGAAGAGAAAAAATGAGCGAGTCATTTCAACGTACCCTGCAGACTGACATCTGATTGGTGGTCAGAGTACCAGTCTTGTCAGAACAAATAACTGAGGTACAACCCAAGGTTTCCACGGAGGGAAGGCTTCTAACAATTGCATTCTTCTTGGCCATTCTGCGGGTTCCAAGAGCCAAGCAGGTGGTAATAACAGCAGGCAGGCCCTCAGGAATAGCAGCAACAGCAAGGGCAACAGCAATCTTAAAGTAATAGATAGCACCTCGAATCCAGGAGCCACCATGAACCGGATCATTGAAGTGACCGATGTTTATTATCCAAACAGCGATGCAGATCAGTGAGATGACTTTAGACAGCTGCTCTCCAAACTCATCCAGCTTTTGTTGGAGTGGGGTTCTCTCTTGTTCAGTAGCCACCATCTCATCACGAATTTTGCCAATCTCAGTGTTGACTCCTGTTGCAATTACCACTCCCATAGCTTTACCAGCAGCAATGTTGGTACCCTGACGTAAACGAAAGAGAAGAAAAGCTTGCAGTCAAATGGCAAACAGCAATGTTTACAAGGGCAGACTAGAGAGGCTGTGTTTCAGTTCAGTTGTGAAAGAGGGGAGCAGGAAGAATGACATTCCCCCAGTATACACAAAAGAAAACTCCAGTGTAGGATTTCTATTTAAAAAAATTAGGGTCAATATGAACAAACATTGATCTGTTATAAGTAGTGTAAACAAATCCATCTGCTGGTAAGTACTGGCATCTTAAGAGCTTTTGTTTGTTTTAATCTGGCAAAACACAATCCTAATAATGTTATTTACTGTAATACATGTGTTCTGTGGGACCCTGTGTGTGAACATTTAAGACGAGTAAGAACAGTTTGGCTTTCTGCAAGGAGTTCATCAACAATAAGAATTGTTATTTCAATATCTGAAAGGCATTCAACCACTTCCTTGGAACAAATTTCAATCAACAGTTTCTTTCCCTAATAGCAAGCTAGTTCTCAACTTCAGCAACACAACAGCACAGTTTAGGTGAGCATTATTATCACTCTTAAGAACAGGTACTTTATAAAAGTAGTTCAGGAGTCCCTTAGAGTGTATGTCCTTCAGTATATTTCTAGTGAAGGACAAAAGTTACTTTCCTCATATAAACCGGCCTCAACAACCCTCCCTAAGGACAGCTTTTATTAGAAGCCACTTCTAATCTTTATTTCATTCAGTTTGATGCACGTGGAGACATGCATACAGATGTGCACAGAGAACAGAGCAAGGAGTCCCACAGCCTTTAGATGCACACCTTGAGTTCTCTTTGCTTTAGTTTACCACCATCTGTATTACTTCTACTACCTTTTAAACTTGCACAGAAAACTTACAGAAAAAAGCATGTTCTTCTTGTCTTGGTTTACAGCACGAGGATCTGGGACAGGATCAGTGTGCTTAATAACAGACACAGATTCACCTAAAGGGAAGGCAACAGTCTTAAGAGATTACACATATACCATTTAAATTCTGTAAGGAATCAAAAGTCAATCTAAACATTTTTACAATGTCCCTTTCAAGGCACATAAGCAGCAGATGATTCACTCAGCACTTTAAAGCAGCAGGAACCACTGCATGAAGGATGACCTCTCAAACAAATTTCTACTCCAGCGTTGTTCTGTGTGCTTCTCACACAGCCACAAGCTTTTCTGTTCTCTATGTATTGGAAGAGTTATGTTCTCATTTAAATAATTACAATAGTAGTTACGTATTCATTGCCAGACTTTAAGATTTTTATTCTTATTTTTTCAACAACAGATGCATCTCAGTCACTTCCTTTAGATGCGAGTCTTCAGAAACCTCTTCCATTAACACCTTCAGTGCATCATTTCTCATGCACATGGCATACAGTAAAAAAAAAAAAAAAAAAAAGGTTTCTTTTCAGTAAAAGCAGATGCCAATTACTACCCATCAGATTTCAGAAGGGTGGAAACTCAGTGACTGATGCACTACTTTTTTGTAAGAAAATGCAGGCACTCCATACTTATGCTAAATATAAGCAAGCTTGATCACTCTTACACTAGTCAAGATCCATAGTAAGAAAATGTGCAGCCTGTTTCAAGACAGATCAAGAATATTTTTTTGTGATGAATAATTACTGCTTTAAAATTCATGGCTAGTTGACATTTACTGTTTATGTTACCAAAACTGGCAGACAGATCTTCATGTTCCAGCTGAGAGAAGGCTGCACTAGCATGCCTGGCTGATTGATTCCTAGCTTCTTTCCTATATTCAGTAGTACTGTTACTTTGTTTTGTTTTCAACTAATCTGAAAAGTGCTCTAAATATAGCTCCTGCATTTCAGCCTGCATCAGAAAACACATGAACATGTGTGCACAGCATTTCATCAAATAAGGCTTTAGAAACAGCAGTTTAAAAACTGCCTGTATTTTAAATGTTACACTCCCTTGTGCAAGAAAACAGGTGTTAGAGAAGACATTTAGTAAGAGCAGCAAGGCATTCAATGTAGAACACAAACTTGAATAGAAATGATTCCCTCCCCACCCCCCAGGCTTCCATTATCTCTTGACTAAAGAAAGCACTACAAGTCTCAGGAAGAATATTCATCTCAGTAAGGTGAACACGAATGACAAAGTCAACATATTCAACCACTAAGATTTAACTAACTACATCAGAAATTCGCTGCACTTAAATATAGTACTGGTATAGCTACAGACTGGTCTGTAACATATCCTAAAGCAGTTAAAAGGCACTTCCAATGTATGCATAATAATCCAAAAGTCACAACTCATACCTGTGAGAATGGACTGATCTACCCTTAGAGTTGTAGATTTGATAGAAGTGATTCTTATATCAGCAGGAACCTTGTCTCCAACTGCAAAGAAATGAGTAAGGCAAAGTTCCAATTCAGTTATTTGAGAGATTTCTAACCAAATGTAGATTAGCTCTATCAGCCAGGAAGGTGATTTTGCAGTAACTGCTCCAATGATTACGGTTACTACCAGCTGCTTATTGCTTCTGTGGCTTGCAATACCCTACTTTTACGAGTTGCCAATATACTCTGGCAAATTAAATTTGTCTTCAAAATCTCTACCTCTACTTAATTTCAACAAAATATTCCATAAATCACTACTGGTTCTCTCATCACATGACCATAACATGACAGCAGAGGGAGAACATCCTTGCAAGACATCAATTTCAGAATACATTTCAATAATAACCAGATTTAATGCTAAGGTAAGAATCAAGTCCCCTCCTCAGGAAGGCTGACCTAACAAGTTGTTTTCTTTACACAAAGTCAGTTTTCTGTTCTCCACAGATCAGAACACGACCCATGTTTGTTTATCTGGACACTGTTTCTGCAGATCTGCTTTTTGTGTTATACTTCAAATACTGCCAGACTTGTTCGAGTTAGAAGCTAAGTTCAGATCACACACCAACCTTAAGTAGTACAGCTGTATTAAATACACCCCAGACCAAAGCCCTGCAAGATTTGGCAGAACTCTGTGCTGCGTTTATTCGTTAGACGTTTCTGTTCTGCAGAGCACTACAGCCTACAATTAATCAAAGGGCACAAAAGACCCCTCCTGCAGCACTTGAGACAGCAAGGCAGCACGTGGTGCAGGAGCTAACAGCAACTCCTCCAGAGGCAGAGTTCTGCTCCCACATCTTCAGCATCCCAGAACTGATTCTTCCACCGTTCTACCTTCTCTCATCTTGTTTTTCCTGGTTTTTAAGAGGAGTGGAAGAACTAAAGTGGTGCTATTTAGTTCTAATAGACACACAGTCAAACGTACTCCTAACATAATTTACCAGCACAATTAAAGTGTTATATTATTTTTATTATTATTATTATTATAAAACAATGCACAATGACAGGGGGGAGAACACTTCACACTAGCTAATAAGAGACAATTTTCTCAATAAATAGACTCTGTGTCCCTGCAGTAAAATTAAACCAAGCTGCAATTCCTGCAGGAACTGCTTATGCAACTGACAGCAATAATGAACATTAACAAATAATGCCATGAGAAGGCAGCAGTGGTGTTACAGCCTTGCAGCATACACTTACTCAGACAGGAAAGTTAAGGAACAAAATGCTGAAGAGGATTAAGTGCTGCTTTGAACATTAAGTAAACTTGCAGCACGTGACTTTTCCTAAGGTCAAAAAAGCCCCCAAATCAGTAAAAGCAGCAAAGATGGAATAGCTCTGCTTGAGGAGCGAGACATGTCCTTGGGTGAGCATGTGTATATGAAGGGATCCCATAAATAGACACAAATTGTCTTTTTGTATCATTATAGCATGTGAAAACTAATTTAAGCCACCATGCCCTTGAGCAGAAGAGAAAATAGCATTAGACAAACAGTGACCTCAGCCAAAAATGGCCAAAGCATTCAATAGACTCTCCTGATGTCATGAGGAGGTTTATATGCAGACATGTAATGGCAGCTGCCTTTCAGCTATCACTGAACAACAGGCTAAGACCTCAGTGCAATGGGATGCAATGCCCATCAGCCCGGGTACACATTTTTTTGCACTCCTACCAATATTCAAGCAGTGATATTTCAATGAAAGCTGCTCCTCAGCATCATTGGCGGCCTCGATCATCAGCACTGTTTACCTCAGCAGCTTAAGAGCAGACATTCCCCTACCATCTCCATTTAGAAGGTGGTAGTAAAACATTCCAGGTATTTCCAATAGGCAGGAAAGCTTTACATCAGGATCAACGATGGAACCATTCTGAGAAGCTCTCAGCAAAATACTAGCTACAACTCTGAGCCACGTACCAACTTGAACACTCTGTTATGAGCATAAGAGCAACTATACAGAAAATTATCCTGCAGTAGATAGGAACCCACAGGAAGTTTTCTGTGAGCAGTTTGTTGCAGTTTGCATCTACAAGCAGGCGGCTGTTTCCCACATACTTGAACACAGAAATTCATCTCCTGGTGTTTTCATGCTGCTTGTTTTGTTGCTCAATTATATTTTAGAGCACAGGGTCAGAGGTATTACCCAAAGCTGTAATTTGAGAGACAACAAGAAATCGGGAGAAATGTATTTGTGTTGTTTAATGAAGAGCTACCACAGTCTGGATATAACAAAACTACCAGCTCACAGCATTAAGTCTAAAAGCTCAAGCCAGTTGCAGAAGGAATTTCATCAATTGTTTAAAAAATGAATCCAAAACAGTCCCTTGATTTCTACAGCAGCTCCAGAGAATCAAGCAAGCTGCTTCCAAAATCATCCGGATGCATATTGTTGAAGCATGGTTTAGCCAAATACTTAGCAACTGAGAACACAGCCCCTACAGCTATAAAAAGCACTGCTGCTGGAAGAGTCGGAGCAGGGTTTGTTTCAAATCACTGGTTTTATTCACAGAATCCTTTTTGTTCCTGCACAGAATACTGCTTCAGCATTAATATTGAGCTTCTGCTTACAAAGAAATGCAAGAGGAAAAGTGTGTTAAAAAAAACCCACTTAACTGTGCAAATCTATGTTGAAACACACAATTTACAGTTTCTACCCCTTGACAGAAACTGGAGTCACGTTTAGTTGTGATATAAACAAAGTTATGTCAATTATTTGAAACAATTGACACAACTTCACTCAAAACATGGCCAGTTTAACATCTGAAATCACTGAATTCTGCTAGGTGCTTACAAGGAGATGAAACATTTCCTCACCACGATCCCAACTGATTACACCTTATGCCTTGGCCTTTCCTCCGGAGTTCAAAGCTCCCCAGCTCTTATCTCACTCCTCCCAGTGCTGTGGCAGCACGACGGGTCAACTTCCACTCCATACATACAATCATTTACACAGACACTCAACTTGAAGCCTGCTGTAACTCCACCTGGCAGCTGGGCATACTTCAAGTAAAGCAGGTGTCCAATTGCAGGAATGACTGCAGCTCTCTGAAAACAGCTTCCTTGTGAAAAAAGGGCCTCAAAAGGCAGCTCAGCACCAGGCTGCCCAGCATGACTTGTGAAGCTGGAGGGAAAGAACTAAAGCTATTTGCATTTCAGACCCTGCTACATTATCAGAAGTCCAGCCAGAAGATCATGCATCTCCCAGGTCTCAAGGGCTCTTCTACATGTCCTGAATTGTGGGCGACTGGAAGCTCAGAGAACAGAATCAGCCATATTCCAGAATAAACACATAACCCCAAAGGCAGATCCTAAAGTCTTCAGAACACAACTGCCACTTGAGGTGAGTACTTCGAACTGCTATCAGCTCTGCTGACTGCCTCTGATCCCTCCAACACTGAACACCAGGAAGCAGTTTACTGATTTATACTTATTTAAAAAGTGTTACTACCTCTTGGTTAATGCAAATTTTACAATACATTCTTGAAAGTGACTCTAAACATCCTCATCACTTTCCACAGCACACCAGACGGAGAGAAAGAAGTACAGAACTGTCACCCTCACCCTCCCCTTTACTTCTAAAACGTGTTCTTTGATACGTTCCCTCTATATCCATTTTTCCTCTTACTTTGATAGCATTCCTGTCCAGCCTTATGAAAGTACAAAGTACTTAATGCTTCCTACACAGGGCATAATAAAAACACTATGAAAATTCAGGAGCTCTTCAAAACAGGAAGATTAAGTCCATCCAGTCTTTCACACAAGGTCAAGTGTGAAGTTATCAAAATGAGGAATGCCTGTGAAATCCACTAAGTGCAACTTGCTCAAGAACTGTAAGATGGATTGCTTCACAACAAGATGAAGACTGAAACAGCAATGGTCTCTTCAGTCTTAACCATACTTGCAAAATGGAGTTTGCTTTAATTGCCAAGACAGAAGAACATATTTTCTAAATATATTCATTCACAGAATCACCAAGGTTGGGAAATTCCTGCCAGATCATCCAGTCCAACTGTCCACCTATCAATTCTTGGCATTGATGATGCAAGCTACAGGTTAGGTCATGCTCACAGAGTAGCCTTCTCTTCCACATGGTCCTCAGAACTTACTAAACAGTGCATGAAGAAGTGTACTCATCCAAATCTAAGAACTGCCAAAGGCAGACATTAAAACAATAGTAATTAATGCATAGAGATATCCATATTGCATTGTTGTCAGTGATGACCAGAAAGACTAGAGTAAAAAAGACACAGAAGAATCAGCTTTCTGGATCTAGTATGCATTGAGGTCCAAACAGATGCTTTGAGTTACAAAAAATGCATACTGCATTAAGCACTATGTAAAATAAATTATTCCTATCTTAACTCTTACTGGCTAGGAATAACACTTCTACATGTCATTCTCTCTGAAGAGGGCACCAGAACGTAAAGAGCTGTGCCAGTGGCCAGATACCTCACCTCCAAAGCTGCGCTCATTTCTAACCTGACTTTGCCTCACTTCAGCTTTCAATCAGTGTGTTCATTTAGAACACCAACACCACCTTCTGGGTTTGAAGCTCTTGTGATCAGCCTATAAAAGCACCTAGTAGGAAAAAGAAGAAACTAAGCTTTAACTTTTGCTAGATCAGATAAAGGAGTAGGTGACATCCACCCATTGAAGCAGAAGTCCCATTTCCTACCCAGATTCCATCTGGGTAATACATGAATCAGTGTTTTGGAAATGCAGCACAGCACCAAGGCACAAGTTCTCCTTTGCCTTAAAACACTTCCCTTGCCAACGTGATTACAGTATTATCCTGATGTTCAAGCATTTTTCAGTACTACTTATGCTTATAATAACCCCCCTTGCAGTACCAGTTCTATTCAGAGTATAAAATACCAGATACACCATTGAAACGCCACAATTAAAACAGAATTCAATTCACTATTTTTATGTAACAGTTCAGCAATTCCAGAGGAAAAAGCTGTGAGAATCAGCAAAAATCAAATGGAGGTAAGTTTAAGGTCCCAAATGTGTGCTGCAGGTGACCTGGGTTTAGGCTGTGTCCTGACTTGAACCTCATGCACAGCCACAACGTGGGCATGATGTCAGCAGAGAACGGAATGAAGCCTGGGCTGCATTTGGTTATCTCAAAACTGCCTCCCATGTGCTAGGAGAGGCTGACAGCCAAAGCATCCACTGAAGCCCACAGATCTATACACGTATACATTTACTAACCACTGATATTACTCCCCTGTTTTCTCTGGTCCAAAAGCAGTACTTTATGGAAGAAGCAAAACACGTGCTTCATTTTTACAAGCAGACTTGACACCTCACTCTAAGAAAGAACAACATGCAGCTGCTTTAAGCACAGTGCTTTTGGGATAAGCCAACATTTTGGATTTAAGTCCCACTCCATCACATCACTGTGTGTTTTCTGCTCCCTAAGCTAAACACTTTTCCATGAGAAAAAGTAACACAGAGAAAGATCTAAGAAGAAATATCTGCAACACTGATGTTTGCTGAATAAGGCCTGTAGGTCTTTTATAATCACTTTGGAGTTTGACATGATTTGGCTCAAGAACGTTCCCTCCCAGCTTTCCTGACACCAAAATCTCTCCTTCCTTAATTACGAGGTATCCACGCTTCAGAAAGTATTGGAGAGTTCTACAGCTAAAATTAAAAGCCTTGCCAAGCACACTTGCACACTCCATGCCGGGCATAAACTTAAAATTAAATATTTAAGCATATCCATCAATTAAATAAGCATGAAATTCTGGGAACTCTGGGTCAGTTCTTACACTGTTGAGTATTTCCAGACTGAACAGTAAATCACAGGAACCAACGCTCAGAATCTCAGGGAAAGAGACTGCTGTGACCCCAGCTTGGTCACTTACAGATTACATCTAGTGAACATTGGTGTATTAAAATACAGCAATTTAGATCCACTACCTAAAACAGAATGTTTCAGACAGGGGAACGTAACAGAAGCATAGAAAGTTAATTTCCATTCCCAAACGTACTTTTCTAAAATTAAGTAGTTTGCAAACTGTTTATCCCAACCTGTCAGACTGGGCTTCAGATAGAACTTCTAAGAACTACGGCCATGCTGTTTTGTTTCTCTTTAAAATATTACTTTAACCATGGCAAACAAATTCAATTAAAACATCAAAGGACCTCTTTAATCTATTAAGACAGCCACCAGCTACCAATTTAGAGTGCATCCTTCAATAAACTTAAGGCTTCAGAGCAGGGTGGTTAATCCATTTAAGACGGGCAAACTGAAAAGCCATTCGAGGACAGCATCTGGATTTTTTTCAGTTCATCAATTCTAAGAAACAAACAATGTAGCCTGGTAACCTTTACACACCACAGCTCTCAGAGCTATGCCCCCCAGAGCACTGCAAGCCAATTTAAGGCAAACCCCTGAGCTCCAACTCCATCCCAAAGATTTCCTGCTGACTGTACAGCATCTTTTCACCAACTCTGCTTAGGTGGACATGGAAGAAAGTTCTCTTAACATACACAGCTAAGATATTCATGTCTGCACAGTCTCCAAGCACACACGCACAGGCAACTGACTGTTGGTACACCTGCAAATTTTTACTGTGCTATTTACAATGAACATTGGCCACTGAGCATAATAACCAGTAATTGCTCACCAAGTGCTCCACAGTATCTACGTGCACACCAACTCCCAAGAGAAGTACAATACACCACCACTCAAGTGATAGATGGCCTCATCCATTTCAAGGTACTCCACATTCACTGCAAGGTGACAGTGCAGATCTGCAGTTAAACTAGCTGGCAGAGCAATTAAGGCATCTTGTCATCACTTTACTTCTGAAGGCCACAAAGCAGACTGAGCAGTCTAGGTAATGAATGCAGTCTAGCTCCACAAATAGGAGCCTTAACGAGTCCAAATGAAAAGTAATGGTACAAATCATTACCATGCTGTCTTTTTGTTAAGCTGCACACGTCATCTTTAAAGGTTTCAAAACTACCAGAAAGATCAAATGACTTTTTAAACAGTTCAATGCTATTTACTCTCAGAGAATTCCTGTAGCATAAAGAAGCAAAAATAAATGCGTATTTTTTGCATAAATTACAATACCAATTTACTAATTCCTACATGAAAGTCATCTCACCACCAGAACCCAATATAACAACTTCAAATTATCAAAGATGTTATAACATTAACTAACAGCTACTCTGTAATGGAAGACCTATAGAAAGGTCTTTCAAAATTAGATATCAGCACAGGAGAGAAACCCATCACCTGGTTATTTACGCCACTCAGTTGAGAGAGATTTGCCTGGACACACAAATGTCATTGGCACACTGCCTAGAATTCCATACCCAGATATGTATCCTCATATGAGGAGCTCCGGCACTTCCCTACATGGTCATCTTTGTGCAAACACCATGTCAAAGGCCATCGCAACAGTCCTGTGCTGGAGACACAGGCATGCACACACTCTCTCTCACCTCCAGGTCTTGACACCAACACTGGTACAGCCTATTCCTCTTCTCTACTTGCCTAGGAGCCTTTCTGAGTTTGATGCGATTACGATGTCATCGTTCTCTAACGACACGTTACAATTTGTTCCAATAGCAGCAGCCATATTACACCAAAGCATTTATTTCCCGTCTCAAACATCTATGTGACACACTTATTATACACGTGTAGTCACCTTCCCTTCAAGATGAAACCAATTACATTTGCCAATGCAAGCAAAGTATTCTGAGTACTTAAGAGTAGCCAGGAACTATCTGGCCCACCAGTTTAAGCAAATATTTTAACTAGCATGAGCTTCTACAGTCAGGCGACGGGCTAGACCACTTATGTTAAAATTCAATCATACAAGCTGGTAATTTGTGCTTTTCTAACGAGCATACTGGTTTGTCTGCTGGCTTTTTTTTGTTTTCAAATCAGTTCCACGTGCATCCCACTATCAAGCACTGCTTTACAGGCATCTTAATCATGTTTAGCGTTACTGTACTGTCAGTAATTGAGATGAAACTCCATAGTAAGTGACAAGGTATCATAATTCACTCTTTATTTCAGTTATCAGCACTTTGTAGTTGCACTTGCTTGTCAACCAACAGATACCAACAGAAAACTAACTTCAGCCTTCATCAGATTCACACTTACTCAGTAAACCCAGTCAGGGCTGCTGTAGCTGTACCAACCCCTGCTCAAAACTAAACCTTAGGGCTCAACAAATTGTTAAAAGTATCTCAAGGAACAAAAGCTGGGCAGAGAGCCAATGCCAACTTCATTTTGAGTGCATTCTCTCTCTCTGCCTACTAATTAAAACAGCAGGATGACCAAGGGTTTATATTTACCTGCTTTAGAGATCTACCATCTCTAAAAGTAGAGGGACAGTAGCAGAAGCAAAGTTTGATGTACACCCTGCACTGCTCCCAAAAGAACAACCATGAAGTTAATAGCTGATAACGACCTACAAGATGTGAGTATGCAATTACCCCTGACATTTAACAAGAACCACCTACTTTCATCTGGGGAGAAACCTGAAACATTAAAGTCACTGACCAGACCAGTTTAAAAAAAGGGACTGCTGTGCCACTATCACCAAATGAAAGAATTTCATATTCTACTTCCTATTTATGTTCTCACATTTCTTCAAAGATATACCTTTTAGGACTAATTTAGTATCTAAATTATTAAGAAGTTTGATGTAAGAGCACAATTTTTTAATGCAAGGCTTTATTTTTCTTTTTGAAGAAGGAAATGCACAGTGCTTCAAATGCTAAACTTTCCTTAACCATTTCTGTCTGTGGTCCCCAGTACATCAATGGGCAAAAGAAAGAAGCACCAAGGCATTATGAACACAAAACAACCATGTCCCACACAAGGCACACGTTAGCTGAGAGGACAGAGGAAGACATTTCTAATAAATGGGATAGGAAGCAGACAAGATAGTCTGAATCCAGACTGCAGAAAATAGTTATAGACTAGTGACAAGTGTTAAAACTTGTACTCCAATTAAGATGCTTTGCTCTTAGACCTACTAATTAAACTAAGAGGCAATTTGAAAAACAATCCCCTCAGTGCAAATGCACATTTAAGGTAATTACAGATGAACAGAAGCAAGGTTGTTCCAAAGCGAAGCATATACTTAGGCTTCTCTGCAAAGTCCCCCCAGGGCCTCAAATCATTAAGACAAGGCCCTCACAACACTTTTCCAACACACACAATATGTATCACATCTGTGAGCCTTACCTGCCACTTCCACGATATCACCTGGCACGATGTCCCTTGCTTTGATTCTCTGAACGCTCTTTCGATCTTGTCGATACACTTTCCCCATTTCTGGTTCATATTCTTTAAGAGCTTCAATTGCATTTTCAGCATTTCTTTCCTAAAAGACAGCAAAACCATGTAATTTAAGAAGCCTCCAAGGTATGGAAAGATAAGCATGTCAGACCTGATCTTCCAAATGCAGTATCATATGAATAGTACTTACCTCAGCTACATTTATTCATACAGAAAATGATGTGACACATCCTCTCACTACGTGGCTGACTGAAAATCATTACAATGCAATTCAAGTATTAGTGGGCATTTAGAAGCCACTTGATGTTTATTTAATCCAACAGCATCTCCCATAAAGAATACCCATTGTGTCTTGTTACAGGGAGGCCACAAATAGTAGTATGTAACATAGGGATTCATTTTGGCACTAAAAAAAGAAGAACTAAATAGGATTACAACTCAGAGATATAGTCTAGTTTTCACACGTACCTCACCACTTTGAGCAGCTTACAGTCAGACTGCAGCAGGCTAGCAATACTGAGTTCCATTTACTAACAGAAGACTAGAATCCAACTATTTAGTTATAGCCTACTATGGGTCAGCTACAGAGCTAGAACTTGGTTTCCCCAAAATTATTACCAGCATCATTTCTGCAGATCAAATAACACCAGACTGAAATCTAAGCATAGTAATTAGAAACTTCACATCTCTAACAGCTAACGAACTTGGATGAATCCTCACACAACAAGACCTTCTCACTTCCTATCTCAAGTGCAGCTCTCTCAGTGAACCACTGCTAGAAACTGCTATCAATGTTGTGATTCTGCCCAGATAGAGGACAACGTAAGAAATCAACAGCTTATCATTACTGCTGCTCTACCTCAAGGAAGAGCAACTTATTCCTTATTTTCCAGCCTTTTGACAGGTACAGACGTCATACAGTCCTGACGACTGCAGATAAAGGCATGGGTACATACAGTTATTAGAACATCTGCACTTCAAACACGTATCAGCCTTTTCAAATACAAACCCCAGCCAGCACACAATCTCCAGAAAGTCAAAGGCTGAGGTACTTCCATACAACAAAGCAGCTCACACAGCACTACCAAAACTCCCCTGAAGGACTTCTGTTTACACTGCATACAGCTCTGTGCCAGGCAGCACACAGCTACCAGCACAGGTTCCAAAAGCTGGGATTACTCCTAGTCTGGTATTTAACCAGGTAAATAAACTCTGTTCCTCAACACTGTAGCACTGATATCATCCAGCTACAACATACAGCTCAGTGTCTGAAACAATGGGTTTTTTTTCCTCCCCCAGTTTGCTTGATTTTAAGGTAGCTATCAGGTCCTCTCAATCCTTCAAGTATTAATAAACGGCACTTTGGGAAAAGTGCAAGTGGAAAAGAAGGTTGAGAAGGGCAGAGCTAAGGCAGTGACTCACTTGCTCACATCTAGTACCTGTAGCAACAGATACATGTATGGGTGGAGACTTCGTGCTGTGACTCTTTCCATGCTCATTTCAAAAAAGGTTATGAGTCATTTAATCCATGCTGCAGTTGTTTCACAATTCATTTCACTACATGGAGGCACACAAAGATTCTCTGCACACTTTTACCACAGCTGAAAAACTGATCATTTCTTGCACGAGTTTCAACATTCACGCAGGAACATTCACAAATATACAGACAGCTTTACCTTACATCTTATGCTTCAAATTATTACATGCAGAGTTGTAACTCAAACATTAATTCTTGTGCAACAGCTTCACAAAGATTTGAATACAAAGGGACAGTTAAAGGTGCACTGCTGCTCCTCATTCTACATTACCTCTTCCCACCATACCAGCTCTAGCTGTTGTGCAGCAAGTTGGGTGTTGCTAAAAAGTGAGTCTGAGTGTCTTCAGCTAGCTTACTTGTGTTTGCACAAAACAAAAAAAGCCTGGAGCCTAACTAAGACAGCAAGTAATTATGTCACATTAATCCCAGCTCTTCAAAAAAATTTTAAAAGAACATCAATTACTCTAAAACCCTGCAATACTTTTTACCTGCAGAAAAGCAATTCTAAGAAAATGTGCTTTGTTTGAAATGATCAATTTGGCAAAAGAAAGCTGTTCACATAATTCTGACATCTTAAGTCTCAGAACACGTTACTGCCAACACTATTTAGAAGAAGTAATCCAATTAATCTCACAACTGATAACGCAATATCTTTCAGAAATAACTCCTACCTCCTCATGAAAACGCAGTCTTCATAAGTTTAATTAAAATTGCAACAATTGAACAGGTAGAATGAATACCTTGTTAACTGTACCAATTGTACCTAATTAACTGTACCAATAATGCACTAAAGCATAGTATTTGCTGTCAACAGGAAACAGACAAACAAGACGAGTTCTATCTGACTTTTTTTGTTGTTGTTTTGCCAACTGATCCAACTGGTTGCTTCTTAGCTTTGCAGTGTTTGATTCAGTTCCTGAATTTGGGATTTCATACTGGACTGTTTAATTCTTGTGTTCATCAGCATGTGGCCAAATACACTGAGGTCCCTTTGGCAAAACTTGCAAAGCTTTTGTTTCACCTTTAATCAACTCCTGCTGTCCTGAATTTATACGGTACATTGACTCTTAAAAATCTAAAGCTGGCAACGTACATTGCTTGCATTGTATGAAGCATCTGACAGTACAATGTGCAGTTCTTCATCTCAAACCAAAAAAAGCCAAGACACTTGTGATTGGTGTTGCAAAAAACATCTGCATACCTGCCACACTCCCACAATTGCATTGGCTACTAATATAAGTAAGATTACAAAAGGCTCTACAAATGCTGTGATTGTTTCTTCACCTTCTTCAAACCAGGCCAGCACCTGTGAGAGAGAAACACCAATTTTAAATTCAGTGATTTACATAGATACATTGCAAACCTAAGACCAGATAGCTTGAGGTTCAACTCCCCAGACCTGAGCAGTTTTGAAGTATCTTCAGATCTTCCAAGCTCTTGAACAAGCCAGCAACACACAATGGAAAAGGAGAAAATCTTTAATGAAGTAGCACAGAGTTCATTCCCAAGCCTGCTCTCCTTTTTGGGAACCACACTGCTACTCTTGCTTCGAAAATGAAAGAAGTTACTGTGAAAAGGCTACGGCAGTGAAAAGTTGCTAATTCTTTTTTCCCCCACAACTGTCTGAAACAAAATGTAGATTGATTAGCTCAACTTCTAAGTTACAGCACTAGAGCTGTGCATGGTGAAGGTTTATGGATGGCTGGAATCTGAATTTCAACTAAACCATTCATCATCCAATTAGACACATAAATGAAAATAGCTTTATAAATTTTCAGTGAGATATGAGAAAGAAACATCTATAAATTAAAATATAAGCAGTGCCTTACTGAAGCACTTAAGTGAACTGTACAATTCCATCTGAAGTTGAATTCTAAGCCAAGTACCTAATATAAATTATAACACATTTTTCCTTTAAGTAAATCAACTGGATGACTTGCATAAAAGGCTCCAAGATGTTTAGTTCATTTACTTTCTATTTGTGCTCTAGTTTTAGGATTCTGCCATTCACTTCACTTCTGGAGAATGGGTGAGCATCAGGCCTCTACAGAGCTCTGCAGCTACTGAAGAAAAGTCAAGCTAATGTGACCAGAGAGGAAGAGCTTTTTCGTCAGTGTATTGAGCAACAGGAAGCCTGGAAAGTGACAGTAAATAGGAACAACGTGTTGAGATAATTAGGGCTGGTAGTCAGGCAACAGTGCTCTGAATCACTACAAGACTGCAGTGAGCAAACCATTACTAAAGCAAGCACCACAAATCCACTAACATGCTGCTCAGAGCTATTGCTCAATTGTGAAACACTCCAGGATGTTAAAAGGAAGAAGGAGCAGCAGCATGAAAGCCTCAAGCAGAAAACAGACTGTCAGGCAAATCCAATGCAACAACAAATTTTATTACAAAAGGATAAACTTGTAAGATGCAGGTTATGATTAATAAGAACGAAGCACCCCAACTGGCAGTGCAATATGCTGAGGGCCTGAGCGATCCATCTGGAGAAGAGATGGAGTTAGGAGCTATTACGCTCTCCACACTTGCCATCAACCCCAACTGGCTTCTGCCATCTGACCTGCTGAACAACGCAGACTTCATGGCAGTTTTCAACCATCACATCACCCTTACACCATGGACAGCTTTTACTCTGCCACCCCTACAAAAGCTACACAAAGGGCTAACAGTACATCTCACTTTTCCCACCACAGACAGACTCACACAACCATTAGAAAAAGCTGCTTCATGTGTTTCTTTCCTCCCTTTCTTTATTGGAATTCCCAACATTGAGTTACCCTGTCAATACATAGTACTGAATCAGAACCTGTTGCAAGTTGAAGACCATATGGGCTGTAAAACAACACTGAGAAACCCTGCAACTTTGAGAGGTAAGGAAAGCAGCTACAAGGGAGGGCGTAATACAAATACATCAAGGAGAACCAGAATTCATTACTCAAAGGATCTTTCCTTCGATAAACCATTACTTCAAAAAGAGCAGATAGATTAGAAGCTCTAGTAGCACAAATCTATTAAACTGTTTTAGATCTTCAGCTGCTTGTTGGGTAAAATCATCAATTTATAACTAGATTAAAACTAAATAACCCATTAATCCTGGCAGCAAGACACCCATCTCCCTGCAAAAGCTTCCATGCAGTTATTAACAGGGCTCTAGTTCTAGAATCTAAATATAGCCACATATATTACAGAACACATTAATGTGAACGCTTGGTTCTACTATAGCAAATTACTGCTTCATTAACACTCCATTTAGGACGTTTGTGACAGGCAACACATACTGCTGTGAGATTTTTTATTTGGTACTAGCCTGATGTTAAAACAAAACCCAGCAAATCCAAAAGGTTGAGCAAGGGGTTTTTAATGAGGCAATTTCAGTAACAACAGATCTTATGCTAAAACCTGTAACTCGTGTCCAAGGTATTGAGCTTATGTTACAAAGCTTCCACTTGCACACTGAGACCCTCAAGAGGCTTTCCTGAAAGTTCCTGTCTGCTACTCAGAATGGCCTCCACCACTGAAGAAGTTTAGAATAATAAGAAAAGAACAAAAATAAGTACTCAGGAGAAATGAGAGTCTGAAAGCGTAAGGGAAATTAACAGCAATACCCAACAGTCCCACGCCAACAGGCAAGACGGGCAGCTCAGAGGACAACTTTCATTCAGCACATTGACTTTAGGTTGCTGGAGTTACGGTGTGCAGGAAGAAAGAAAGAGGGGATCAGAGATACAAGGCAGCAGTCAGCCAGCAATGAGGGAGAACGGTGACCAACACAGCTAGGAAAGACACATCCTTACAGCCTTTGGCATTTCTACAAATTAAGTTACTATGGCAAGTTGGCCCAGGTGTGTATTTATCATTAAGCAGACAACTGAATTAAAAGAATGGAAGTTTCAAGATAAAGTTCTGTTGCCCAGCAGGCTGTAGCCACCAACAGAAGGAAATAGGTTTATTGACATGTCAACAGAAAGGTTTTTTGGGAACTCAGAAGCAAGCAGATGGAGTAGGAGCTCATCCTGACCAAAGAAAAGCCTTGAACTAATTAAAGCTGGTGATGCAGAACTACAGTCAACTTTTAAGTGAGTTTTCTTTTCACAGGACACTTTGAATTAACGTTCAGTACATTTTGGACAGAGTACTAACTGCTGCTCAGAAAGCCCTCCTTTAATGATTTTTCCTTTTCAATACAAATTAGCTTAAAATGAAGCAGATGCAAACTATTTTAGTAGTCTTGATACTCGCCCCAGTTACTTTTCAGGTACCTGAACACCAGGAAGCACCAAAGAGAACTCCTCCAGTTCAAACAGGATTATTATTTGCTACCCAAGGAGAATACATATATAATCTTGACCATAAATATTAATGGAGCATTATATTGAGTTAACAGATCCTAAGCACCCATCAGATAGAAATGCTACTCTGTATTTCTTAAATGAAAACACATTCCTATGATCAGCATTAACAAAACCAAGGAAAAAAAAGAAAGATACACAGCACTCCTGTTCAATTTACACAAACTAAAATGGAATCACTGCTGTTATGCTACCCCACCACTTGGTATCTCTAGCCTTACTGAGTAACTGCAGTTTAGCTAGAAGAGTGCCAGTGGGAAATACCTCAGCCACTGCTCTGGTGCCACATGCAGCTCCTGACCTTAACAGGTAGCTCTGGGGTGATCCCAGGGCAAAGCCTGCTGTGTTCTACCAGCACACCTTACTGCCTCCACCAGCAGTTTGCTCACCTTTTACCACAAACGAGGCCATACTCGCTGTAATTCATAGGCTCTAAGTTTCAACAAGTTTTTGGTCGAGTTTCCAGTCTGTATTTCATTTTGTAGAGAAGAGTTCCATAAGGATGTGATGCAAAGGCAGGACTGTGCAGTGAAACACACATTGCTCTTCAAAACATTATTCTGAATTAAGATACAAAAGTAACATTTTGCAACTCCTAGAAGTCATTTACAGAACAAGGCTGATTTTTTTTTTTTTTTTTAACTTAAATACAGCAGATTTCAGACAATGTTATAGAAGGACTAAAAAAGCCAGAATTCACAGAAAATTAAACATCCTCTTACTCTGTAGCCTGAATTCTAGGTACAAGGGCTCTGAACTGCTGAGATCTACTCTGCAAATGACCTCTGCGTAAGCTTCACCGTTGTCTGACAAAATATTGAAACAACGTCCAAGTCTGCATTTAGCTCCATTTACTCAACATCACAAATCACACAGTTTCCCTTCAAAAGCCATACCTTCAGGCCAGTAAAAATATTGGAGAAATAACAGTGTGAGAATTCAAGCAGTTACTAACTTGGCACATCTGTAACAGCAGCTCCAACCTGGAATGCAGCACACAATACCTACAGCCAAGGCAACAGGCAGCAAATGACCCCTACAATCAGCTAGGGTGACACAGATTCAGCTGCTAGCCTGATTTATTTTTACTGACACATACCTGACAGGCCTTGTGGGAACACAGGACACAAAAGGCACTCAGAACAGAATGCTGCACTGCCCAACAGGCGAGGTCTCTACACCAAAATGTAGCTGGATGAAGACCTTGATATTCAAGACTGTTGTTTTTCTATGCCATCAACTGTAACATTAAGATTCATGGCCACAACCACCAGAAAAGCTTCCAAGATAAGAAACAGTAATCTAACACACCTTGATGTGCCATCTCTCACATCTGAACCATAAAGCTTTACAGCATACAGCTGGTGAAGAAGTGTTCCGTTCCTTGCACTGCCCTGCAGCACTTGTGCCTTCCTGAAAGCACGCATTACAAACGTGTGCCATAGCACAGCAATGTATGTTCTCTATTTGATCTTCAGTAAGCATAACTGTTCAAATTCAAATTAGAGCAAGTTTTCACTGACACACTCAGGAAAGCTTAAAAACACCGTCTTGTTCCTGATTCTAACACTCTGCTCTCTCACTAGTAATTCAAAGGCTGAGCAAGACTTTGGAGCCAATGCTTGGTAAGCCATTTTTCCCTATTCACTGCCATTTAAAGTAAACTACTCATTTAAGCATCATGACAGAAATCCTCCTTTGGATATACACCAGGTCTAAAAGTCTTCAGCTGCAAGTTATTTCAAAGAGGAGCCATTATCCACGCTTACTTCTGTTGTTACATTACATGAAGTCCTACTTTCTACTCCAATACTATAGTTTAAGATCTATCAAACAGTAATTCACAGTAAAAAGCAGTCACAGAACTGAAGTGTGAATCAGCACTTCACCAGGTTCCAGAGTATGATTCTGAGGGGTCCAGCTCTGCCCCCAGGACGTCACAGTCTTGACTTATTAAATAAAGAGCAGTTCTCAATGGTATTACTCAACATTCAAAAACAACAGAAGTTTAGCTGACTCCATTTTAAGCCTAATTATCCACTTCAAGATCTCTAAGGTACAGGGAGTTCTGCGTGCTTTGCAACAGAACAAATGGCAAAACTGAATTCTTAAGGCTTGTAAAAGACAGCACAATGCACACATGGAAGTTAACTTTTAACATTGAGTTATTCCATCATAAGAATGGTTTAGCATAATTTACAGTTCCAGCTTTACCTACAGCTCCAGTATTCAAAGCAGTGCTTTAAAGTTCTCTGTCCACAAGTCTAACATAGCTACACACTGCTCAAACATCTTCAGGAACACAAATTACCCAATGTTAACTGCATCCAGTTTTACAGCAATCCAGTCCATCTATCAACATTTTCAACAGCTCCTTACTGCTACCATGAAAGCTTCTAATATTCTTTCATCAAGAAGCTTCAAAAGAAAAGAAGGGAACGGATGTTCCCTTTCTGAACAGGAAAAAAGACAGAAACAAAGGGGAAGTGCTTTACCAGTGTCAAAAGCAAAATATAACAGGATTTTTCCTTTATAATTCACTGAAAAGAAAACCCTTGCCATTTCTGAATTAGTGTTACAGCGCATAGCCAGAACTCTTAAATGGGAGACACAGCAAAGGCAAAGCAGCAGTCCAAGGTCATACACCATCCCAGCAGCACAGAAGCAGACAACCTAGATCTCTCCTCCCTCCGTCCTTTTGGAGCTCAATCTCCCCACAATTAACAAAACTAAGCATACTGAAAAAAGAAACTGAACCCACTTATTAAAAGGTTGCAGTGTGTGCTTGGCAGTACACAACCTCTGTCACTCTGGCAATGCACTCAGTACTCACATTCAGCAATGAAATCTTTTAAGTTTGGGGAAGGCGATTTCTTCACTTACCTGGTTATAATAAAAACAGGTAATTTGCAATAGAATAAAGATTAACAGTATTCTGTGCTGTCATTTATCTCATTCTCTTTTCCAGTCCTCCGGGAGGAGAAAATGAGAAAAGAGGAGGAAGGAGAGTTTTAAAATGACCTGCTTATCCACATTTCTATGGGCAGCTTGATTTCCTCTTCGGGAGACAGAAGAGTGAGTAAAGCACATCAATCCCCATGGTCAAGATCAACACCACCAAGCATTGCTCAGCTGGTAACGGCGTGCACACACCAAAACCCACAGCGCTTCAGAAGAGGTGTCTGCATGGCGATAGCTAAACCTGCCTTGGTCAAGGAGCAGCAACACAATATGCTGCAGCAACCACACCAGGACAACCTTTCCCCCACATCTCCACAGAACTGTTTCTCCTCTGCCCATCGTAATTACTTTGCCCTTAGCTAAAGAGTCACCACAATTTCCACAACCCCCAAGAGCTGCTGCTTTATTCTATAAAGCAGTTAATTACAACTCCGGGGCAAAGTCTACTATAAACTTTGACTTCTAAACAATTTAATATTCTGCACACTTTTCTTTCTGTCACCCAGCTCCCTAAGACACAGAGCTTTCATCTTCCCTCTATACCTAAAGAGTGTGTTCAGTTTTCCAGTTTTTCAGCAACGCACTCTTCATGTATTGCGTGCAAGGACCAGCTAAACGTGTTCACAAAGAAATTCAGTTGAACTCTTCTTGTTCTTTCAAAACTGTACGCCAAGCAAGAGGTCCATTTTATGACTATCCAAAGGTCAGTTACCAAATTTGGTCAACAGTGGTGCCATCACAGCCGTCATCATTCTTGTCACTGTCAAAAGCAACAACTGTCACCTTGCTATTATCAGGAAGGGAAGGCAACTGGAATACTCGCCATGTAATTCTATTTCCAGTGTGCATTGCATCCAAAAATGTCTTCCAATGATTACACATTGAGCTTGATAACGATTAACTCAAAGGCAAGAAGAGTGACCAGTTAAACGCTTACTCAAGGTTAGTTTTCAAAGCCAACAAAAGCATTGGGAAATCCCACTTCAAACATGCAAGCTGGGTTGAATGAGAAGTGCCTTTAAAATACCTGTCTAGTGTAGTTATGTACTTCTGACTCATACCATAACAGATTCCCTGAAACTCTGTTTTCAAGCACACAAAAGTCTCTTCACAAGGTAATTAATTTAAAAGAGAACAATTTACTTAGCATCTTCTACTTCTTGGAAGAAGAAGAGCAGCGTGTGTAATTCCTATACATTAAAC
The DNA here is from genome assembly GCF_019238085.1 of Lagopus leucura. NCBI lineage: Eukaryota > Metazoa > Chordata > Aves > Galliformes > Phasianidae > Lagopus > Lagopus leucura. The sequence continues at coordinate 4,477,532 of NW_024962260.1, read as the reverse complement.
ACAGGTTGGTCCTGAACCTGCTACACACAGATCGATGAAATAAGAGCTATTCATACTTACAAAAGATATGCAAGCTGCCAGCAACAGAATTCTAACTAGTAAGTCTTCAAATTGTTCAACCACAAGCTCGAATAAGGTTTTTCCTGCAAAATGTACAGACGACATTAAGATTTAGTCATGCATGCAAAAAAGAAAATCAATTACTGACAAGAATTTGTAGAAAATTTTATTGAAATACTTACCTTCCTCAGCTGGTAACTCTATCAGTCACGGATTTTTTCAGGCAGCATGTTAGAAAAAAGAAACGATTGAAGAAATCATTAGAGCGTTATAAGACATCCACCAGATACTGCTCTCAGTTTGTGGACTCAACTGGGCTGGAAAGCCATACTGAAATAGCTATTAAAGGGGCTCTGTTCATCAGAGCATCGAATGGGCCTGCTAGTCGTGTGCTTACGGCACACACAGGTTAGCTGGGATCTGCTGAGGGTTATGATTCAGCCAAGTCATCACTCCAGCCAGCTGTGTGACTTCTGTTGCTGCATACAAAGGGTCAAAGGCTCAGAATGCTTTCCAAATGCTGATAAAGATTTTTTCCCCACCACCGCTCACAAAAATAATTTTTTAAAAAAAGGAAGCTTGGTTTAAAATATTTCAAGTTCTTTTCTCCACTTGAGGATTTTCTTATTTCTGCTCTCCCTTTATTTCCCCACGGCTAGAGGCGTGGAAGAGACGTTCAAGCTGAACAAAAAGAAAAAAGTGTAACCTCACAGCTTTTTATTTTTGTACAACACCGTGAACGAGGCCGAGAAAAGAGGATTTATTAAAAAATACACGACAGAAATACCTCATCAGCATAATTTTATGCCACGGTTCGAAAGAAGAATGTAAAAATTTGAGCCAAAAACGCATAGGGAAGCAGGGGAAATTGAAGGATAGGGAAAAGAAGAGCGAAGAGCAGCGATCGCTCCATCTCAGCACGGCAGGAGCCCCGCGGGGAGGGGGCGGCGGAGCTGCCAGCCCCGCTCCGGGCTCTGAAAGAAACCCACGAGGTGGAGTTGCAGTCAGCCATCTTCTCTGCCGCGCTCCGATTCCGGGTCCTGCAAGAGATGCCGGCTCCGCTCGCACAGACACGTCAGGCCTCGGAGCGCGGCCCCGGGAAGGACGGGAGGGCAGGAGAGCAGCGCGAAGGAGGGGGGGAAGAGGGGAAAAAGCCGAGGGCGGCATCGCGCCGCTCACCTACCGTTGGAGCCCCATTTCTCCTTCAGCTTCTTCACTTGCTCCAGGCTGAGCCCGGTGCTTTCGTTGACCCCGAAATACGCCAAAACTTCCTCCACAGTCTTTGTGTGCGCGTTCTCCATGGTCGGGGCGGGGAGCGGCAAATGGAGCCTTGCTTCTTCTTCCTCCTCAGCCGCGGAGTGCCCCCTCCTCAGCCCCTCGCTCTCTCCCCCACCACCCCCGTGCTATCACCATAGACCCCCCAAACACAGAGCCGGCTTCACTCTTTCCAGAGGAAACAAAATTAAAAAATAGAAAAAAAAAAAAAAAAAAAAAAAACCCACACCGACAAAAAAAAAAAAAAAAAAAGCCCCCGCCCCCCTCCCACCCCACACGCCCTCTGAGGGAGCTGGGCCGCCTCTCCGGAGGGGAAAGTCACGCAACCCCGAGCGCGGCGGGCAGCTGAAGAGAGTGGAGAGGCGGGCACCCGGTGCCGCTTATCCTCAGGGGTCGCCCCTCGGAGGACGATAACGGCACGCCTCGCCCCGTTCGCCTCTAGAGAAAAATGGAAAAGGCGCTGTTGGGGAAGGCGCGCGATCCGTCCCTCCCGCCCTCACTCACACCGCTCGTCACGGCTCCGGCCGGCCGCCCTCCCCCTTTCACCCAGCCCCGCCGCTGGCTCCCGCTCGCTCCGGTCGCGCACCGGCGGCGGCTGCTCTAATGTAACTTACGGGAGCTGGGCCGCCGGGGGCCCCACTCGCCGCCGCGGCATGTGGACGCCGCTGATTGGCCGGCCGAGAGAAGGGGGCGGGGCAAATCGGGGCCACGCCCCGCGGCGCTGAGGCGCGGTCCTGCGCAGCGCGGCTGCCCGCCCTCGGCTGAGGAGAGGAGGAGGAGGAGGAGGGTGGTGATGCAGGCCTCGTGTGGCGGGCTGAGAGCTTCCGCTCCGCTGTGGGAGAGGCCCGCAGGTGGGGTGGCCGCTTTCCCGCCCCCCTGGCCTGGAGTGAACCGCTGTGGCCGCCCTCTGTCCCGGTCTCAACCCGCGCAGCGGCTGAGGGAAGCGGGGCCGCCCCGGCTGAGGGGAGCGCGCTCGGTGACAGGACTGAGAGCCTGGAGCGCGCGTGTGGGGCTGCCCGGCTCTGTCGTGACAGGAACCTCACATAAACGGCCACGGGGTGCGTGTGGGGCTGCGCGGCTCTGTCGCGACAGGAACCTCACATAAACGGCCAGTGAGGGTTGGGCTGCCGCCACCTCAGTGGTGAGGTGGACGCAGCCAAAGGGTGAGTGAGGGGCTGCAGCCACTTCTGTGGGTACGGGAGCCTCACCCAGCCACGGACCCGCCAGGGGTGAAGGAAGGAAGCGTGGCTGCGCGCCTCCCTGGCGACACCGGACGGATTCGTTCCCCGGAGGTCCCGCTGGGCTGCGCGGGCCCTGTGCTGGCAGAGCCGTGTCTTCTACACGACTTCCCCGCTTCCAGCTGCGCCGCGCGCCGCCCTGCCAGCATAACAGTGACACGCACACTCAGCCCTGCCTTGCACGGAGATAACGCGAGGAGGTATAAACTGCACAGTGTGATTTCGGCAGCGTGCGTGGTGTGAGATAGCAGCTTCTCTCAGCGCGGTATCTCTGTAAGTGATGGAGACTCGAAAACAGATGCAGAATGCTGAAAACTGACTGATTTAGCCATCCTACCCCTTGATTCACAGAAAGTTCAATGAATGCAGTACGAGCTGTTAGGTCAGCACCGTCTGACATCACTGACACCAGCAATACACGTAGCAAACTGTACAGAGCACAGTATAAATACCCTCAAAAGCACTTGGCTTCAACCATTTCTTATGCATGTGCAAATACAAGGGCTGGTCTGTTCATGTGTGCTGGCTTACATAAATGCAGATCCTACATACAAGCTGCACATCCATCGCTGCTAAAAACCACCCACAGTATCACACTGCGAGAAGCTGATCTGGAAGGAAAAGATCTGAATCTTACCTCTGTATTGGCACAGGAAGTGAGAAGAGGGGACAGCAATATAAAATTATGGCATCCTAGGCACTGTGTTGCCCTGCATCCTTTCTAGCAAAAGTGCAACTGCCCCAGAAGAGATTCCTGTGTAATTTAGCCAATGTCCAGATAAGGATTTGTTGACAGCATGTCTGCACTTCACAGGATAGTTCTGAATTCTGAATAAAAATTCATGAGTTAGATCTGATGACCTAGTTTAGGTACGAGAATTAGTTACTCCATGCCCATATTAATTTCATCCTTTTTTATCAGCAGGATTAGTCTGTGTGCCCAAATGTTGCTTGAATACAGTCACGTTGCTTCTTGGACCACTGCATCACACTGCACATACATAGATATGCTCTAACTGTAACAAAAAAACAACAACAACAAAAAAAATTGTCATGTTTCATAGTTATTTCTTTCTGTTATGTACTCTGTATGTCATTATTGGTTTCCTTTTTGAGCTTGTTTCCAAAAAGGCTTACGGGAAAGTATTTAGGCATACCAGAACCATGGCATGTGCAATTAGAGGTTGGCAGTATATAAAAAAAATGTAGTCCAATTGGTTAACAGGCAGAAATGTTGCTAGGAAAGTAGAGTTTGCATTCTACCTAATCTTGGTGAACTCTTGGCATTCTCTAGGATTCACTGTTTCTGCTACAGCTTGACAACAACTCTTTCCTTGTTTCTCTCTCATTCATTGAGAACAGAGGATTTAATTCTTCCCATTTTTTTGTATCTTTTGAACATAGACTCAAATAATTTGAAAAAAAACATAGAAGTACAGTCCTGCCACTGAATGCTGTTACAGCTCAGTGAACTTCGGGAGAATGGCTGAACTGAAGACTGCTCTACAGGTATTTCTCCTCCAGAGCAGAATTTCCTTTACAGTCACTTTCCTGTGCAAAACTGATGCATTGGAATCAGTACCTGATCATTCTGGCATCATTTCATATAATAGGAACTTAGGTTTGTGAATTGAAAAGTGTAATTTCCCACCATTATCCAGGAATTCATAAAGTTTCCTAAGCAATTTGTCTTGTATCTTGAAAAAGATGGTTATCCTGACCCAAATCAAAATGAAGGCAACTCAGCTCTGCCTGAGCTGTGCAAGCCCGTGAAAGCTCCCAGGCTGGTATTCCAGGAGGTGCACATAGCTCTACATTCTCCATCTCTAAGGAGAAAGGAAACTGATTTATTTTGCTGCTATGAAGTAAAGTTGCAGTTTGTTTGCAGAGCGTTACCTTGGAAAGAGGCACAACAAAATGGACTAGCTTTAGCCTTGATGAAATTCCATTCACATAATGGAAGTATACCATTCATGCATTTGGCCTGCTATCTTTTTTCACTGTGATATATTAGAAGAAGAAGCCAACACATCAGGCAGCAGCATTAAAACTGTTCCTGTAATGCTTACTAATTGAAGTAAATGGGAATTTGGCCTGAGAGAGGACTGCAGGATGCCTTCTTTCAAACTGCAGTAACATTAACTCATCCACACTGCTGCAAAGCAGATGCACTGTAGAGTTACTGGTCGTCACATGGATCGACTCTCGCTGTACACAAAAGATCTGTTTTGTAGCTCAAGTTTCAAAGATGAATTTTTTTTTGGAGTTAAATGCAGCATGGAAGGCCACACAAAGTGGGGCTCGGTTGTGGCAATACACTGGGTGCTGACCATGGGCAGCAGTAGCCCTCCTGTTTCAGGCCTGGATCTCCTTCAGTGAGCACAGACAAGGTTATACTGCTTAACTGTGCCAAATTAGGTGATGGTTTTTGCAGACTGGCAAAGTGCCTGATGAGACTTTGGTTGGGACCACCAAACTCACTGTGCTCATTACCTCAGCTGATTTCAAATACACAGAGAAAAATGGGGGCATTCGTTATTCCTCCTGCTCTACTATTTTATTCCTCTTAAATTGTGGCTGTTAAAATATTTTAGCCACTTTAAATTACTAAAACATATTAAAATGCTGCAAAAATGCTGCATTAAAATGGAAAGGTTTAAAAACTGCAGTTCTGTGATAGGATAATGAAGTTTAAATATAGTAACTGTTTTTTTTTTTTTCCCCCAGTCAGCTTGCTCTTTGATTTCATGGTATTATGTCTCTCTTTAAGAAGCTTATAGCTTAAACAGCAAAATGCAAAAAATACTGGGATGAAACAGTTACAGAAACCCAGTAGAAAAATCAGTGGTTAAATGTGAGTTCAAACGTTGGTAATTAAGATAATCTGAATTCATCCTTTATCAACTTTTCTTCTTAGGAAATATATGTTCCTGTACCAGCAGCAGGTAGAATTTGCCCACCACAGAGGCCAAGAGACCGTGCACACAAAGGATAGTGTTGCTGCTGGGAGATTTCTACAAATGGATTCCTGTTCCTGCACAGAACAGCTGCTCGCTGCCTTGGTAGTGCAAAAGAGATGGTGAGCGAGCCAGATTCTGGTCTCAGTGACAATAAGAGATGGCAGTTTGGCTTGGTAGATTTCTTCTCTTATTTCTTTGTCCTATTGATAGTTATTTCGTTTATCACTGAAGACTCTGTTAGATTGTTTGCCACAATCATCTCCATTTCCCTGTTTGGAAAAATCTCTCTATCCCAACACTGACCTCAACAGGGGATCTAGAAGTATGGGAGAGAGCAACATTTTTATCAGAACCAAGATCCATCATGCATATCTGAAAAAATAATTTTATCCTTATTTGATGGCCAAGTCATTTCTCTTAAAGGGAAATCAGCTTCACTGCTATCTTAAAAATGCACAACAACTTTAGAAACAAAGCACTGGTTGGTGCCCACGAGATTTGAATTATGTTCTCATCCTGACCTGAATTTTCCATCTAATTAAAGTCTAATTCTAATTAATTTGGCAGCTAGCTGCCTTTTTTTTCTTTTTTTTTTTTTTCCTTTGTAAATATCCCTTGTGAGCTTCTGGATCTCGGTTTTACTATCTGTAGAAGTGGCTCAGGATACTGCCAAGCTTGTAAGGATGCGCAGGGTCAGCCACAATACTGATGAAAAGGTAGAGTTTGTTGTTACAAAATTTACCTGTATTTTATGTCTGTAACAAGTTGATGGCTAACTGTTGTGGTCATGCGGTCATATTATCTGTAGGCAATAAAAGCTGCATTATTTTGCTACAGGGCTTGGGCCACGCTTCCAGAGCAAAGAGTTGCTTTGGTTTTGAAGCCAGCAGTCAGCAGTCTCTGGCACTCAGGTGAACAGCACCCCAAGCTGGACACACAAACGCACCACACAGCCCCAGTTCTCAGAGTGTTAATACTTAAAGACAGTTACTTTGGATGGTTTTCTTTTGGTGATTCTTGAATACATTAGAAACATTACTGTGGCATTCAGAGCTTAGCTTGCACTCTGCTGAACACGTAGTGCGCACTGTCTCTATACTAACCACTATAAGAGAGTTAGTCTGGTGCTCAGCAGGCAAATGACAAGTCCTAGAAACTACCAGCTACAAGGTAGGGCAGTAATTACTGTAGATTAATAGTGCCATTGTATCCGACTCTAGGGGCACTATAAATTCAAATTCCTTTCCTGCTTCATAGATATTTATGGTGACAGAACCAGTCTTGAACACTGAAAGGAAAAGAGAATGGAAATTACTCATCCACAGTTTTTTTGTATGCTCCTGCCTGCGATAGGAAGCATGAAGGAAAGAAGGATGCAAGGATGCCTGAAAAGTACACAGTTTAACACTTCTCATATGTTCCTATCAGTTCATAATGATGCTTGTATTAGTCTGTGAGCAGCAACGACAACCAGAACATTGCTCATTGATGCCAGTGGTTTGTCTTTTCACTTTGTTTACCCCAACTTTGTCTAATAAGAGTCTTATGTTGAAGTGATCTGAATTACTTATTTTTAAAACTGTTTTTTTTGTATTTATTGACCATATCAGCAACTACAATCACGGTGGTATAAACAATATATATTGTTGTTGGTTTTGGTTTTGGTTTTTAGTACTGTACCATGAAGAATTCCCCCATGCAATGCAAAGCTGTCATTTCATATATTTTCTGAATAGCAATTATTCCTATAGCTTTTCAAAATTGAAAGGATGACATCCTTATGCTTTCCATGTAGGTGAGTAGCAATAATGTGAGATTGGAAAGCTTTCCACAGTCATGGAGATTGCCTGATTTTCAGCCATTGTTTCAGACAAATGGCACACGACTTATTTAGACTTGTGACTATTTCTGATATGACATGAGCTGAAGCACCTTTCTGTGTTCTGTGTTGAAGATTTAATCCAAACTCATTAAAAGTTACTACTAAAATACCACAGTAACACACTTTAATTTTCATTCTCCTATACTGCCAAAGAAGCCCTTTTATTAGTTACATGATAACTTCAAATTTGACGTTGATCTTTTTTGTCCCCTATAACCTAAGGCAAAATCAGAGATTGAAACCAGATGATCCTGTTTGGATTAGCAGTGAAACCCTCAGAAAGGAGATGGGCTTTGTTTTTAAAAAGGCACTGCTTCTGTGGTAGGAGTAATGGATGCAATTGCATTGCATCTGTCACCTTCCCCTACCTTTGTTAAGGTCTCTACATCAGCTTCCTAATGTGGGAAGAAAAGAGAAGCTGTAGAACTGCTTTCATTTTCTGTTACTGTGACTAACCAAATCTGAATACGTTTTCTTTAGTGGAATTTCTGCTGTGTTGATCTTTCGTGTTTCTTATTTCTGCCATTCAATACAATCTATATAGGTATTTCACAAGAATGGTGTGTTGTGGAACGGGCAATTCATTAATCTCTCAGAGCTCAAGTTTTCCAACATATCAGATCTGTTTTTCTCTGTTCATTATGCATAGATCTCTTCTGTCTTTGTCAATGGTGTTATATGCAAATTCAAATTATCCTGACCTACAATACTTGTTTTATTTAAAGGTTCCAGGTTTCTAAAAGATTGTTTGACTCTTGGGTAGTTTTTATGGCTTCTTTTTTCCCCCAGCTCAGTTAGAAAAAGAAAACCTCTCCTGAGTCATATTTTAAAAATACTGTTAAGCTCTAAAGCTGCTTCTGCTCCTGTGTCACAAAGCATTATTGAAAAGATATTCATTTCTGCCTCCTACAATTGCTCAAACAGAGAGCTTCACGGATTCTTTTCCACTCATGTTGCAACTATGCTGGCAGCATTCTTGTTCCTAGAAGTGTGTTACAACGATCTTCCTGATATGAACAGGTTGGGCTTTTTTTTTTTTTGAGAGCCATGCTATCAAGCTTATAATTTAATATCCATAACATTATCAAACATTATTTTTATCATCAATAATCATGCTGATACTCTGATTATTATTATCTTATTAATTGCTTTCCTTTGAACATTGTAATCAAAGATCTCAGACGTTTCAGAGACCATCATGAAAACCGCGTTACACAACCTCCTGAGAGAACAGTAAATATTATCATCCCCATTTCACAGAAGCGGGAGCTGAGGTTCAAAGTCACAAAATCTATGGCAGAACTAGAAATAGAAATAGTCTCCTGGCTCTCAGTCCTGTTCTTTCTCCAGTCACCTAAATAGTTTCTAATATAGCTTTGTAAGACATTTAACACATCATTTCAAAAAATGTCATCCTCTTCATTAGGGAAAGCTAGAAAATACATATTTAAAAGTGATAAAGGAGCATGCCTCATTTCTGAATGAGATTGCTGAAATGACTCTACCTGTTTTATGGACAATGCCATCCAAGTTTTGAGTTAATCCTGACCCTAAGAACACCTAAAATAGATATCTGCCTCCAGCTAATCAACAGGCTTACGAAGATTGCCTAAATAATTTATGTATAACCAACTAGTGGAAACTAGATCTTCTGTGATTTCCCTAGATACATATTCTGCATGTATCATGTATATCCTTGCCTATTTCTGATATTCATTTGAAATTCAGTTGGGACATTTCAGAACACTAGTACTGCAGCTGTACAGCTCTAAGAAAAAGCCATGTGGAGACATAATACAGTGTCTTTGAACCAGGCAAAATAATATTTTAAAGCCAAGAGCATTGTAGATGAACGTTCTTTTTTTTTTGTTACTGAACATTAACCCACAGTTATATTTCTACCTCTGCCACTGGCCTCTTGGATAAGCATTTTGTTTTTGAGTGCTCTATTTGTACAATAAAAATAATGACATTTAGCTGCTGCATCCACAGATACTACAGTGATATGCAAACAGGTAAATGTGAGGTATGAGAGGATGATTAAATGAAATTAAAAATTAAATAATCTAATTTCCTTATTTACAGCACAGAAAATGTGAAAAACATACAGTATGTTGTCTTCAATGGAGTAGTAAAATGAAGCTTGGATTAAAACTTGCTCCACTGTGGAAAAAATATATTCCCTTTTCCAGACTCTGCAGACAGAAAGCAAAACCGTTACAGACATTGTCCTACCTTGTTCTGACTGCAAATTCAAGAATCATCACATCCACAGCTGGAACGGAAGGTACAGTACAAACTATCAGAATTTATAACTACATAAGGAATCCATAATTGGAAAATATATTCTGTCTGATGTTCTTGGATATCAATTGCTAAAAGGCTTGCTCGTGTCTGCTCCCCTGTGCCAGGAATGCTTTGGACTGTTAACTGTACTTGTTGAGACTAGCTGCAAAATTAGGGCCAGGCTGTAGCTTCAGTCATCCATGCAGAAAGTGGAGGGGGAGGACAAGGTACTCCAGGAATAATGCAGGTGTGGCAGAACTTCTGCAGCAGTCACTGAAAGAGCAGAGCAAGCCTTGCTGCTGTCCCACATTGGCTCACCTGTACTGGTTGGTGCTGCTTTCAGCTGGGGAGTTTATGGCAGCACTAAATTAGAACAATGCTTCTGTAGCTCTTTATATCTGTGCAAAAGGAGTGTGAATCACTATCGTTACAAATCATGTTGTTTTACAAGCACCGCTACCCCCTCCTACTTCTTTTATCAATTCAATAATGCCTGTCTGTTTTCATAGTTAGCCATGTCAATATGTTCTTCATATTTCTGTATTCTCTTATTGCACTGGATCTCTGCACAGCTGAAATTCCTTCAGGCCTAAGCCTTGGGGCAATGTGCTGAGTTCACGTACCATTTCCTAGCGTTAATTTGATTACCTTTCACATCTAGGAGTTTTCACATTTGAAACATGCCAGAAAAGACCAAGAAGAAAGACAAATAAAAATCGCACTGAGAATGGTAAAGATGTGAATAGTTTCTGGCTTATATTTATGGAGGATCTGTTTATGACAGCTGTAGGAAGGGATCAGCAGAGCTGCTAACTCATATTTGCTGCACAAGAACTCGTGGAAATCCTGCCCTGTCAAAACCTGTGGCTACTCATCATCCCTAAGAAAACATGGAATCATGGTTAGCTCTGAAGAGGTGAGGCAGTTGGACTCCATGATCACTGAAGTTCCTTCCCAACCAAACCATTCCATTCCGTTCTGTTCCACTCTATTTCATGTTGTCTACATGAACCTTTTAAACTTTAGACTACTGTAACCTTCATGTGTCTGTCCTCTCTCAGGCTGAATAAATGTCAAATGGTACATTCTGTCCCACTTGTCACAAGAGCTATTGTATGTCTACCCTGGATCCATATCAAATCAGTATTGATGGGGATTTCCAGTCTTTATTGAAATACAATATAATGGAGGATGTATAGAAATTACAAGTGCGAAAACAGGGCTCAAATGCTCAGTTTTGGAAGCAGCTACATAATTTTGGAAGGTCATTCTCTTATTTCAGAGATATTTAAGATAGGTTTGACATCTTTGTTAGTAAAGTTTTATGAAGTTATTTCAGTTTATTCTTTGAGGTATAAACTAGCCATTGTGGCTTTCACTAGTTTAACTGTACACATATCTGAAAGAAAATTTGTAACTGATGTGCTTTTAAGAACTTCTGGAAAAACTGTACTGTACATAGAAATGCCACAGTCTTAGGTCATCTCAGACCAAAAAGTGAATGGTATATAACTGCGTGGATAAGAATTTCCCTTTTCTGAAGGTATGATGTTTCCCCTTTAACTCTGGACTTTACTGGCCTTCCACCTGCCACTGGGTCAGAATGATGAGCATTTGTTGGCTTGCAAGGCAGTATCATTTCAGAAGAAATTCCACTTGGAATGGAGAAAGCAAACATTTTTGTGAGGTATGTATTCAGTTACTTACATGAGAACTGCTTGAAGAAAGAAGACCAGCACTTAAAAGAAAATGGTTTTCAACAGACAGAATTTTTCAACAAACCATTCAGCTTTAACTCGACTCACACAGAAACAGAAAATAAATGAGGCTGAGATACATGTCATACTGAGTCTGCATTAGCTGGAAGGTTTGGAAATAATTAAGAGCAAAACTGTTAATGCTCCATTTAAATAGCTGCTGCCTATCTGTCCAGTATGAAAGCCCAATCTGTTGTGTTCAATCAGCTTTCAGCTGCTACTTGCCAGCAGCCTAATTCCCCAGTCTTGTCTCTGTGCTGTGCTTGTGCATTCCACTACCTGCTAAGTTAAACCCTGCTGTCCCAGTTCAGCATGGAGATTTCTAGTACTATGGAAACTATCCACAGCGGTTCGGACCTGTAAACTGTGCTAAGTATCCATACAAACTGATTGCAGAGGAGCCCCGCATGGGTGAAAAGAGAAGTCAGCAGCTACATACACGATCAGCACTGTGTTCATCCCTACCAGTCTGTGTGCCTTTATGCAGTTTTGACAAGTTGTTGATCTGCAACAGTCCCCCATTAGGTCCTCTTTTTTTTAAGTGAGCAAATTGACAATGCAGTGAGTTGTTCACCAAAGCTGCTATTAACTCTTAGATGGTAATATATCTCAGTTTTCCCAAATCTCTTTGATGATCAATATACTGACTAATTGTATTTATGTTGCATAAGGATTCAATAATCAACAACTGGACTCCTTACATGCTTAGTGTGTGCTAGCTCCTGTGCAAACTGTGAGTCAGTTCTAAGGGAGTCTCTGCTTAGGTCTGGTAGTTACGAAGCTCTATGGGTAGTGCTACAAATATATTGTCATGAAATGTGCTTCAGATTTAGAGGCTTTGTGAGCCTCAAACCTGTAGCACTACCTTTTTTCCTCAGAAATATGCATTAAAAATGGCAAAGTTCATTGCACAGTCATTTGCAAGGAACTAAGGAGTAATTCGTTGACCTTTGCAGATTAGGTAATGCACACTGTCATAAGGAAGTGACATTTGAGTAACAAACAGCAAATGTACACAATTATCTTTCATTGACCTCTCAATGGAGGCAATCAGGATTTCCTGATACTAACGTGTTCGGTGTTCTTGGCATCTTTAATTTAAATCTGCTGTGGTCTGAGTGCACATTAGTTCTCTAACCATGTCAGAGGTTGCTTACTACATTGCCTGCCTTTATTTTTTGAAAGAGTACATTTGCTGGAAAGAAGGAAGAAGGAGAAGGAGTGGATGTGTATATGAAAACTGAAGGTTCTGTGCTCTTCTCTCAGATTTCACAGTTCCTGAATCTCTGTGCCTCAGTTTTCACCGAATTTAATGGAACTGAAGTTTCTGCATAATACGTTGTGAAACTTACTTCCACTTACAGTGCTTTGACATCATGAACAGCAACGGAGCAACAAAGAGCAGTGTTCTGCTGCTGTTGGAGAATATATTACAGAAAGAGGACACGAGTGAAAATGAATCTTTTAATCAGTAGCATAACTCAGAATTTGAATGCAATAAAAGTTAAATATGGTGCTTTTGCTTCTGTAATAACTTAATAACTCAAAGGATTCTTCAAAAATTATCCAGGAAAAAAATATGGGAAACTTTTTGATTCCTTCTGGAGAACTAAATAATCTGTTCAAGTGCAAATGAATACGCCACATTCTTATGTATGTGTTTTGCAAGAAGGTGAATTAGTGGGTCTCCTTCTCCACTCTTTCTTCCATTTTTCTAATTCTACATGAGGATTCTTTTCAGATTCACGTGTTGGTCTTTCTTTATTTGGATTGTTGTCCACACTCTTACTAAAGAAATGTTTTAAAACCACTTCTTTTATTTGGAAATTCTTGGTACAGCATGATACATTTTTTTAAATTAAATCAGAGAAAGAGAAAGCTTTTCCTGTTCATCACTCTCAATGCTTGAGCTCAGAACTGTTTGGCAGATGAAGCAGAATAAATAAAGAAAGAAATTGGAGCAATCCAGACCCCGTGGACAAGAGAATCACTTTACCTCAGGACACTGAGATAATTTATCTGGGTGGCTTAGAAAAAGTGCTAGATAAGACTGAAGTACGGAGAGGCTGAGCAAGTCCAGGCTCAGCCTCTGGATTATCAAGAAACAATTAAATCCAGCAGCTGGCATCTGAATATGTTAATGTTGTAGGTTCTGACATGGAACCAGGAAAAGTGTATTTGTAAGGCAGAAAATATGGCAGAGATAAATGCAGTTCTATATATAATATATACATTTTATGTATCCGGCATCTTTGCCAAAATATGAATAACTTGCAAGCACACCGAAGTTGGAAAATGCCAGAGTAAAGGCTGCCTTTCCATGTTTATGCCCCAATGCAATCCTTAATTACGTGATTCCGGGCTGCTTTTTCTAATCCAAGATTTTCTAATTTCAGCAAGTGTTTCAAGCGTTTTGTAGACTTAATATTTTCTCTCTTAAATAAAGACTTCAGGGATATATTTCCCCAGGTTTTCAAAAAGGCATTTGAAAGTCACAATATTCCATCCCACTAACATCCTCACGGGTCATCAGCACATTGTAACCTTTATCTGTCATCGTAGAAGTCCTTGGGGCAGCTGTAACCGATGGCGTGATGAAGTCTGTGCAACAATGCACAAACAGTCCTGTGATGAGTGGCAGACAGGAGGACTGTAAGGTAAAGGAGCACCTGAGCAGAGCTTTAAAGAAGCTATTTACTACTACTGCGCTCTCTCCCCTGCTATTTGTTAATGGCCCTATTGTGCAACCAATATATCTTGCTTAGATGGGGGTCACATGAACTTCAGTGACCTGATTCTGTGCTCCCTTGTGCTATATGCGTGGTCATTTCTACTCAAGCAAACTAAATTTAAGATGCTCATTTCGAATTTGCTAATATTTACAAACCACTTTGTTTATGCAGCTGTGATGTGTAGCACAGAATGCATACAAACAGCATGCAAACCCAGGTGCATCCAGAGAGGGTTATACTTTAAAGTGATTTTTTTCACCACAGTTATAAACCAGAGTAGCCACACTGACAGCACAGAAGTTGGACCCAGTCTGCTAAATCATCATTCCTTACCTACTTCTTTCAGTTGCGAAGTGAAGAATTTTAGTCAGAAGTGTTAATGTGCTACGTTTGTTTCCTAAAATCTGTTTATGTGCTCAAGCATTTTGTCTTTCTGTGTGCAACAGGAGTGCTCCCAAAGTAATATTTACCCCTCCTGCACTGAAAAGGTTGGAAACCACAGGTCCTGAATTGTCACTGAAGCAGAGCTTTCAGGATTCAGGAGCCTATAGAAGATGCCCTGCCCATGGATAGTCAGACAAAGCATGAGAGAGTTAAGTACTTGCACTATGTTATTTTTTAGTTTATTAATTAAAGTCAGGATTATGCACCTGGTACTGAAACTGCAAATTGGAAGTTCTCTCTAAGATCTGGAAACATCAATGGGCTGGCTTCCATAAATAATACTGGAAGTTAAACAGTGGTTTCACAGTGTCTAGATCACAGTATAAATAAGAAAGCAGAAAAATCCAGGAAATCCTTAGTTAACAAATGTTTTGTTTTAAAAATGATATGCTTTTCTTGAGCTCTGAGAACCAGTTTCTCAGTAGACAATGACTCGCTCAGGGTGTTTGGACACAGGGAAGCACAGTTCGTTCCCAGGCTTTTCAGGGTCAGCCCAAGAGCTCGCAGACCTGGCAAAAGGTAAGAAACCTAAGAAATTCTCTGTTAACAAGAGACCGAGCTTGTATCAAAAACCATAAAATGCCACATGCTGATACCAAATATTACAACATTTGGCAGCTTTAGGAGATTGGATTAGTGTGGTATTTTGAACTGAATAATCCCAGAGGATGTTCTAGGCATGCTGGGCCAAATTCAGCCAGGATGCAACCATATCAATTTTAGTGTATCTGCACCCACAATGACTTGGTCTTTTTTTTTTGTGACCAAAATGCAACACTGAGGTATGAACTGATGTCGTAGTGAAATTATCACCATAATTTTAAAAGCCAGTTATTTCAGCTAAAAACAGCTACTATTTCAGATAACAGAGTTTCTGCTGTTTTCATTGTTGGCTTCTAGAGTAAACTGAGTTGCTCTGAAGCAACAGGGAGGTAAATGGGAGAAACTTTGAGAAAGTTTTTTTCACATAGAGAGTATGCTGATAATGCTGGTGCTACGTCTCTGTTATCCTCAGTCCACCCCATTCTAAATTCAGGTCCTGTTTAGGTCACAAGCTTTCCCATTCTGTCCAAAGCATCGTCTCTGTCTGGTATTTATGACATAGTCCAGTGGACTGAATGACCTGTGAGTGGGCCAAATGCCAGAGGAAAACATGCTCAGGCTGGAGGCAGCCAAAAAATGGCTGGAGAGTCGTTGGGAAGCTGTGAGGGCTTTTGTCCCATTTTTGTTTGGTTTGTTTCTTTTTGTATCTATGTGAATTTTGAAAACCAGAAACTCTAGTCAGGAAAATACACAATTTGGCTATGTGCAGGTTTCTATATTCTGGTCAGCCCGTTCCATAGGATGTTAACTTATGCTTTGTTTACTATTTTATTCTCTCCATGGGAAAAAGAAAAGTATTGGCTTGTTGTTCAGTGTTTAGGTTTATTACTTCAATGTTTGCATTACATACACCAGTAATGGTGGCTTGCTTTGGACTGAAAGGTAACCCTGGCTCCCAAGCAAGTTCAGGAAACCTGGCGCTTGCACAGAGCTGACATAAAAGCGTGGCAGTGGGTAACCATCCCATATCAAAAGGAAGGGTTTTCCTTATCCTGTCTCAGAGCAGTAGCGAGGCATTTCAGCAGCCATTGCAATAATTTCTGTATCTCGGGTGGCTCAGAGTTGCTGTAGCAACCTTTTGCTAGATAGGAATTTGGCTGGTGAAGCCCCACAGGAATCTGCCCCCACTCTTGACTAACCTCTCACATCACCCGTCTCAACTGCCAGCGAGAAACTCCAGCTGTGAGTCAGGCAGGGTGAGGGACCTCTTTCCACAGGTTCCTCACATGCCCGTCCCCTAATTACCGGGATCAGAAGCTTTATGGCAATTTTCCGTGGACACTGAGCTCAGTCTGAACCCAAATTGTAAAATAGCCATACTAAATTCTGTGTCCTCAAACAAGCCCTTATTCATGCGCTTGCAGATACAGAAACTGAACATGCAAAAGCAGGGAGTGCAGTTTTAGAGACCAGTGTGGGAAGTTTGACTGGGAGGCAACAGTAGTTCTGGTGACACAAAAGAAGTATTGTGAAGTCACTGAGGGGATCAGGCAGATGGGAACAGACTTGAGTAGGAAGGAATACAGACAAGGTCCCCAAAGCCTGTTACTTAGATTTGGATAAAAAATGAAGTGTGAAGTTGGTCAGAGCATGAGGGGATGCATCACTGCTAAACCAATTCCTTCAAAAGTGTGAAGAAGTAATGAAAGACAGTTTTTTGGCCTTCCAAGCTGCTACGTGGTTCAGAGTAATATTTGGGAGATTTTATTTATAGACAATATTGCCCAATGGTTGCTTACAGAGAGTAAATAGTAATTTTGGATTCTTGGAGTTTACTTCTAATTCTACAGGTGATTGGCTTAGTCAAATCACAGGACCCTATATGCAATACCTAGACAACAGCAAGTAGCATGATAATTAAAACAAGACTTGGACATAAGACACAGTTCAACAAGGCACTTTCTCATCCCCAACTTCTGGTACTTCTGCCAAAAGGTGCAGCTGTGCTCTTACTTACTCACCTTCATGCTGCTTTCAGTCCCTTTATTTTCCACCATTTTGTGGGTACAGGCAGTTGGAAGTTACTTAGCAAAAACAACAGCTTCAAAAAAAAGGCAGTGTTCAGTGCTGAGGCCCACAAGCAGTTTTACCAGTGCATCTGACAGACATGTTAGTCACACTGAACTGAATGCTTAACGAGGCAGCCTGATTTCTTTTTTTGGTATTACTCTAAGGTGAACAGCTCTGTGACGTGCCTTGCAATTCTGCTGCATGGAGAGCTGGTGCTCATGCAACCAAGGGCAGGCAGGAGAGGGGAACCAACTGCAGTGCCGTGAGCCCAGTCTGTGAGATCTCAGATAGCCAGCTACAGGCATGTCTTGGAAGGGCCCACTTAAGCAGGCACGCTTAGAGCACAGCTGTCAGATAAGACTGGATCCTCCTATGAAGGAAGGTATGCTGCCTTCTGTTGTAACTGTTGGAGGAGAAGGAGGTGGCGTAAGTATTGTTTTCCCTTTATGTAACATGACTATTGCTTTGGAATCAGTACACATAGGGCCAATTCTTTCCCTGGCTCCCAGTTCTTGTGCTCAGGCCTCTTTGATATTTCCTTAACAGCCTGTTAAGGAGCAGGTACCAAAATCAGTGGTGGTTTCAGTGAGAACTAGACGGCTGAGAAGCCAGTCACATTCATTTTTGCCAACTGTGTTGCAGGACAGCTGCTTGCTGCTTCTGGCAAGCAGACAGCTAGGGAACTTTAATTTAAAATTGCCCAACACGGATGACCAAACTGGAAGCACCCTGAGAGTTAGAGGTGCACCAGCTTGATAAGTGGATTATGCATCTATCAGGTAAATAAGTCAGTTTCAATATGCAAGATTCAACTATTGCAGAGATTCTCTTAGGCTGTCCAGACAGGTCAGTAAATACAACAAACTGGTAAAAAAAAACCTTACATTTTGATTTGTGCATGTAATGATTTTTTTTTCACTTCAAAACGAATTCCAGAAGAATACAAACAAATTCAGTTCAGTACAGTCTGAAACACTTTTAAATTCTGGAAGAAAAAAAAAAATAAGAGCCCTACTGACGGGTTTCTTGGGCTGCAGGCAGATGTTAGGCCTCAGAAAGTGGGCCCATGTATGGTTATAGTCACTTAATGTGTCACTGATTGGCAGGAGGAAGGGTGAGTGGGCTGACTGATCTCTGTGCAATGGACCGTTGCCCTAGTTAGACTTATTCTGAATACTCAACATTATGGGGCATTTCACATAATTGGGTTTACAGCCTTGGCTCTGTTTCAGGAGTGGGGGCTAAGTTTTTAGTGTATATTTTTAAAAAGAGCATCCCGTTCTTAGGAATCTATTCCCAGCTAAAGCACACAAGCTCTGGAAAGGTCAGAGAGAGGCATCTCTAGCTTTGATAAATAAACAAATCTCTTCTCTGTGGCTGGGATGTTGTATTAATAGCAGTAGATTTGGTTTCGCATTGTGGAGCTCCTCCTGTTTCATTGCTATTGAAGATAAGAGAACACAAAATGTTCTGTCACTCTCCCCACGAGAAAAATTGCCAACAGGCAGAGGCTGTTATGTTTTAAGATATCACCGAGGCAAAGACTTGGAGAAAGCAAAGACTCAGGTTTATATTCAGTAACTACTGGATACCACAGCTGGCACATCAGTGACTCAACATTATTTAATGCCTTACGTGAAAGTTTTGCAAGACAAAATCACCGTAGTAGAAATAACCTGGAAATAAGGGTTGAGCCTTGGGCAGATGGAAGTATGGATTTTACATTTTCACTTGTTTCTTAGCAATTCAGTTGCAGCAAAAAGTAACAGCTCTTTTCTGCTTCTTAACCTGTTCACCATTCTGATGCAATCTGTTTCACTGTAGTTTGCAATCTGCAGTTATTCAGACCCTCATGACAGTATCCTCAGACTGCAGAAGTTTCTCCAAGAGACTTATTGTGAAATTCTAATTTGACAGCAAGAGTGTGTGAAGTAAATTAGCTGAGCTATACCTTACGGCTTCTCTACACACATTATTTATGAATAATCAATTCTAAAATTCCTCATGTGGAATGCTTTAGTTTGGAATGTGCACGTCTGAGTGCCAGGCAGATTTAGCTTATGGTGGTAGATGAGAAGCATGATGGGAAGGAATGTAGGATTTATCCTTAATTAGCTATTATACATGGCACATCCAATTCCCACCCAGCAGCCTACTGCGTTAGCTAATACATGCTTAAAGCATACCTCTTGTCCTTAGTGCCACCTTTTCTCCAGACCAGGCGCCAGTCCAGACAGGAGACAGCCTTCTTTTCTGCAAATAAGCATCTTCTGTTGGAGAGCAGATTGCTAGATATAAGTAAAAATAAACACCAACTGAATCAGATAATTCTCCGAGCGGTTGTTTTCCTTGTCCTCGAAATGTCACCAGTTCCAGATTTATTTCCTTCCCTGATTCTCAGGTAGAGAATCTGTTCGGAGGGAGTTCTTCCTGCAGGCAGTAGGCATTTGGTGAAGCTACACCTCTACACAGGAGACATAAACCAGCCAAATGACTCAACTGGAAAAAAAAAGAAAAAAAAAAGAAGAGTTATATGCAGTGAGATCTTTTCCTTGTGGGATATTTAGACTGTAAGAAAACAAAAATACTGGTGAAGGCAAAGACACACAAATCACTGAAACTGTCTTCTCCCCAGTGGCAGTGTGAGCCACCTAGAATTTAATTTTCAGAAGTGCAGCCTGCTTGGGCCCTGAGGTTCCTGTCCCTTTTTTTTGTCTTTCATGGGAAGAGGAGTCTCAGCGTGAGTTCAGATGTTACAAACATGTCAGTGTTTATAAGGGAATGTCACTTCCCATCTGCAAAACTTGTTGCGTTACACAAGAAAAATGATTACTCATTTCTTCTAGATCAGAACGTATGTGGGTTACTCTAACAAATGCCTGAGGAATTCTGGGCGGAGGCAATGGACATAGAACAGCTACAGATGACTTTAAAATGATTATAAATGTTCAGAGAAAGTAACAGTTTTTGTAGTTTGGAGTAAAAAAATGTTAATTGTTCCATATTGTGGCTTCCTTGCCGACAGAGAACAAACCCAAATTTAATTCTGCCATCACAGGAATTTTGGCTGAGTTAAATGTGAGAAAGGATTTCAATTCTGAGCATGAAATTTCTTTTTACTGTGATTTTGGATATAACATATGCCACAGAAATGAGGAAAAAAACCCCTGCTGTTAGCGTGAGGGCCTTCTGATAGTTCTGAAGGATCCTGTGCATCTCAGATTGAACACAGATAGGTTTTGAAAGGTGTGAGTTTTATTTGTATCGATAAGGCTTTATTTTTCAAGGGGATTTAATGGTCATCAGAGCTGTGCTGTTAATCAGATAATCCAAATCAAAGTCAAACTGTTGCACTTAACATTTTAAATTTAATTACATCATCAGCAAGTGGATTTGAAATACCTATTTTTGCTTTCATATATGTTGTTAAGAAAATTTAAAGCCATATGTAACTCACCACATTTACGTGCTGACCACTGGAAAAGAAATGCTAGAAACACAGAGTACTGATTTGAATTATTCCAAGAGTATCATGATCTTAGAATGGCCCTTGGAGAAGGGACCCCAAGGATCATCAAATAAAAGGTACTAGATGTATTATTAGACATAGTATTATTAGAATGCCTTAACAGCTGTTAGACATCAAATACTTAACACATGAGAATAATACAGACATTTATTATTTTACAACTCCAGTATTGATCCAGTTGTTAGTCTTTCTAAATATTGAATTATGTAAATAATAGTCTTACAGCTTAACTTTTATGTACTGATTTTGGCAATTGAAGACTGATATTACAGACTTCAATCTATTTGTACAGCACCTGCAAGCTGTGGGGGCACCAAATAGACCCCTGGTATGTAAGCAATAATATAATTGTTCTGCTTGACAAGGTCATAATATGATTTCTGATTCCATATTCACAGGTTAGGACAATTCCAAGAAGACAGATATTCAACATCATAATTTTAGTATTGCACGTCTTCTTAAAATTTCTCTTTCCAGAATGAAGCCAGGTCTCTGAGTTGCAGCTGGAGAATGAGGGCAGCTGAGGCCACTCCAAATCTCAGGAGATCAGTAGTGTCACAGCTGATGAGCTAATTGTGGATTATTTGGGTCAGACTCTGTTCTCCTAGGTGTGACTTGGGTGACTTAAAAAAGGTTAATTCATTCATTTTGTAGGGGTTATAGCATAAATGAATTATAACTGTTATCCTGTTACTCATTATAGAAGTCCAATATTTCCTATAAGCAGATGTTCTGATTTTATAACATCTTTTGTAAATGACTAAACATATCTTAAAGACATCACGTGAACTGTCAGCAATTATGTTGTTATTACATTGGTATTAGTTACATCCATTTTGAAGGAAGCTCAGAAGGAAAGCGTTGACTCAGAAAACTGCTGTTAACAACTGCTTCCTTTGCACTGTGCATCTGTTGACTTTGTGAAGGTGTGTATGAAAAACAGGCCGTCGTAATGCCTCTCATTCACTTGGTCATACATTAAGCTGACCATTCACTGATACACGAGGAGACAGGGTTTGTTACGTATTGAAAACTTATGTCCCTAAAGAGATTGAAAAATACTGGCTAATTGAATTACAGAATATCTCATAACTGCATTCACACGCTTTGGAATTTTCCACATTTCTTGCATTTCTGTCTTCAGACTATC
This sequence comes from Lagopus leucura, assembly GCF_019238085.1. Classification (NCBI taxonomy): domain Eukaryota; kingdom Metazoa; phylum Chordata; class Aves; order Galliformes; family Phasianidae; genus Lagopus; species Lagopus leucura. The sequence continues at coordinate 4,455,606 of NW_024962260.1, read as the reverse complement.
TTGAGGTAATCACTGAATTACATCGAGGACAACAGAAACTGCCATCACAGTGCAGTCCTACATTCTCTTTGGCAGTGAAGGCAGTTTGGGAAGCTCCAGCCCCCCCCCACTTGCTCCCACTTCCTTGCCTGCTGCTCTCTACCCTTTCAGCTGTGCTCTTACAGCTGTTTGTGGCTATAAGCTGAGTAACTGAGTTAATAATCATCTTTTACCATGAGACTGGTACAGCCTGACCGTGCATTCCCACAAACAGTGCTAGAGAATGTTTTCACAGTAATTTCAAACTGAATTAGACAGAAGTACTGCACAGAAGAGCAGTCCCACCTCTTTCAGGCTACCAGTCATTTTTTTCCTAACTATTCAGTAACGTGCATTGCTGTGGTCAAATGGTCAAATCTACCAAAGAATATACAAACATAACTATTAAAGTCATCTGGAACAGAATTCTCCCGACTACAAAGCTTTCTGTTTGGGCAGGATGGGGGTTCTTTACTGTTGTTTTGTTCCATGGGCACAATGGATGGCAGTGAGTGTGTTCTGCCCGTGACGTAGCTTCTCTCATGTTCTTTAACTAATCCCACTCATCTTAATGGAGACCTTTCTCATTCATTGACAACACCTGAAGTAATAATTAATCTTTAAAAAAATACAAACAGCATGAGCCTGCATACAGTACCTTGCAGGTATCTTTATGAACTTCTGTTTCCACGATGAGAGGCTGCAAACAACCTTTGAAAAAAGGGTTTCAGATTGGTTTGGTTCTCCAAAACACTTATCTTTCATGCTGGAAAATAACATCTTGTAAATGGAATGTGCTTTCTGATGTCTCTGCTTCTGACATACAGGCTGGGAGATACCACTGCTGGCTCTGTCTAATGGTGGGGTGTGTGTCTGCACGCAGTGCATGTGTGTCCAGTTCTTCTTTTGAAATCTCATTGTGTGAAGCTTGATTTACTATGTGCCTTGTAGAAGCTAACTGTAATGCATGTAATAGTATTTTCCAAGTAATACTTTCCTTAAACAGCCAATTTCTCACTACTGTTTTATTGGAGGAGTCCTGTTCTGTCCTAAGCTCTGCACTGTCTTTACAACGCACTGCAGTTGAAGAAGCTCTCTCTGATTTTTGTTGACCTTCTTTTAGTTTCCAGGTGCCAATTACTGCTGGATTCAATTTCCTGGAAACCTACGTTCTCAGCGTACTCAGGGAGCAACCCATGCTTACTTACTGGGTGCTTTATCTCTGTCCAGTAGTCACCCTCAACTTAATTAGCTAATGTTGTGTTTGGCTATTCAATATTTATGCATCACTGAGACAATCACATTGCAACCCACTCTATTTGTTGAATGCCTTTCATAAAAACCCTTTGTACCCATAGGGATTGTTTCAAAGATAAACTGCATCAGCTCTGTGTATTTGCAGGTAAAGTTTGGCTGATGGAGCTGCTGTATCAAAGCAATATGCCCTTATTATTAATGACTCCAGCATCCACGCCTTTCCTTGGACAATATAATGCTGCACTGAACCTGCTGTGAAGAGTTCATCTGATTCGAAGGGAATCACACAGTAACAAGGTGAGTATCTAGGAAGTAAGGAGAACATTTCCATCAAAGCTATGTGGGCTGTTCGGTTTTGTTTGATTGAAGCGTTCTTTTTCCAGAAAGTGTAAGTTGTATTTGGAATGTGTAAACGTTCAGCTTTTTCTTCTGTGAAAACTATGGTTTTTCAGGTCTCTTCAAGAATGATAGGAACGTTTCTTTTGTGTTGTTGACACAACTGAATATTTTTCACGGGGAAAACATGTTTCTATTCCCCTGTAGTTCACACTTGTATCAACAAAAGTTCAATTTTTAAAGCCAAATTTATCAGAATAAATGGGATCTATCACAATTGACTGGGTTATTCATTAACTGAGGTGACCCTGGATTTGATCTCACCTATAAAAGCAAAATTTAGTGCTCCAGTGCTAAATCCACTGCCTGTGTATTGAGAAGATCTACTTCCAACTGGTTCCAGCACGGTGGTACACTGAGGAGTACCCCAAACGAGCAGGAGCAGCAGCTTTGACCACAGCTGGCCGGAGCAATGAACCAGGTGCCCAAACTCTCTTGTTCCTTGCCATGTTTTAAGCCAGACAGCTTTTCTCATGTGCTTTCACAGTCACGTCTCCTTGTGTTTTTGATTGCAACACTGAATATTAAAAATCTCTTCATTTCCTTCAGATGTTTGAGGAAAGTTTCCTGTTTTTTTTCTGCTCTATTTGTATGATTGATGTTTCAGCTGCAGTACAAAGTAGAGACTTGTAAGAGGCTGAATGTTAACTGGACCCACACAGATAAGTTGCCCTAAACTGATGTCTATCCTTTATAATGAAGAGATGCAGTCTTTGTTGTATGCACACGCACCGTGTTTCTCCTGTGATATTTCTCTCTGTGATTGTAAAAAGATCTCTGGGTAACAAAACTTCTCCTGTTCAGTCTGACTGACTCCATTAAGTACAGCAAAGGGAGGCGTGATACTTGTTATGTTTTCAAATTCCACGTTAAAATTTAATTAAAAACTCCTTCAGAAAAATGACTTTGCATTCGTATCATATTTGTTTATCTGTGACTCTTATGACTTTTCCTTCACACATTGCAAACGTACTGTTCTTTTTCTTCTGAATTACCTTTTAGGGAATGGCAGAGATCACATGAGGATACCCAAAGCTGGGACACTGACTGCTGTGCTGGTAAACATCAATCCAGGATGAAGTCTGGGTTGTTTGAAGAGCAACAGTCAGGGCAAAACTCAGCATCTCTCTCAGACAGTATCAGGTGGGGGACCCTGGCTGTACCCTTAGGCCAAAGCCCAGGGATGGCCCAAGCATTCCATTTCATTCTGCACCGTGGTTTGTTCATCTAGAAAGTAAAAATAATAGCAGCAGCTTGTTTATCTGTCTGTGTGGTCAACACATTTTACTAAGCATTGTTTATAAATTGAGATTCTCATGAAAATTGCTGCACCAAATAGCTTATTTTAATTTGATTTGTGCACACGATATGCTAATATATACAGTCATACATACATGCTGATTCCCAGGATCTATTCACAGTTGCTTCCCTTCAGCTGCCCGCAGCTACTGTACATGACAATGCCATAAAATCAGGCACTGCATGTTCTAGATTTAACACTGGAGCCATCAGGATACCGAGTGTAAAACACAACTAGAAGGACTGATTTTGGAGCACAATCAAACGTATTTAAACAATATACTCTTAAGTGGTACACTTACATCTGCATTTGCATATACCACTTATATCAAACAGACCACACTGGCATGTCTAGATTTAGTTTCTGTTCATCCTTTGCATTTGCCCATTAGATATCACGAGACAAAGATATTAGACAGTAAACACTAAACAGAAAATAGGACTATACAGGATAAAGGACAAGAATACTGTACTCTGTCAATTGTTTCTATTCACAGCAGTGAAAATGCATTACAATCACAACAAACTATTTCATTTTGTTACAGACTGCAGTATGCCTGTGACAGACAGTAGTACAAATGAATTAAAATATATTGATTATAAAGAAAATTAAATGCAAACTATTTAAAACACAATTGATTGGATGTAATGAAACTTTGCAGACACAATTGCAGAGCTGGCAAACCTAAATCCAAAGAAAACCACCCCCCCTCTCTAGAAGTGCAGAGGGCCTGGCTCCTAACCTTGGATTTAAACTTGAAGCTTGACAAACAATGTTTCTCCTGCCATCCAGACAGGTGGCAGCCCCACCGCAGCGCATTCACCAGCATTACCACTCTCCTCATTTAGATTTTACATCAAGTCTGTGTGAGCCCTGGCTTGAAATCAGATTCTTGATGTCTATAAGCAAAGACAGAGGCCAAAGCTTATTTGTTAACACTCGCTATAAAGAAAGAAAGGCATTACATAAAGGAGCACAGTTCGTTTAGATTGCACAATGTTTCCCAGGGACATGTGATACACTGGAGCACTATTTATATGTATGTTTGAACGTAACTGTGGATTACCTAAAACAGTTCTTATCCTCAACGGATTGACACTGCTAACAAGGTACAGAAAAACAGTTTTACAATAGCAGAAAGTAACAACACTGTTCTGTTTGTGGGCACACAAAGGGACTGAAGAGTATAATTTTACTCTCTTAGACCAAATGAAGTCCTAAATTGGAAAAGCAGCTCCATCCAAGGTCGTCTCTGTTGCTTCCAAAAATATCTTGAAACAAACGCAAGAGGGGCACTTTGTTGGGTGTTATCTCGACATATATAGTTTCAATCAAATTCTTCAAGAAGTGTCAGAATAAAAGTCGAACATTTGTTTGACGCTGCCGAGCCCTGGGAAGTGAATCCCTTCAAAGGTTGGAAATAACTTTGAATACAGCATTCAGAATTATGGGTTGTCGGGGTTTTTTTGTTTGTTTGTCACGCTTTAAAAAAAGCCATATATATTTAGGATGGAATTGTAAACACTTTTCAGAAACTTCATAAAACGATTGTATAATTCTTTCCGCTGCACGAGGCAAAGCGTTACAAGGTTGTGTTAATGATCTCAGGAAAATATTTATAGTGCTTTTTCCAGCGTAAGAGTTCTCTCTTCCCCTCTCATTACATTTTATGATCAACCTTCATTTCACTCAATTACATCAACAAGCAGGAAGAACCTTCAGTATCCACAGATTTTAAAGTGATGCATTTCACATGCAAATGTTTGAAGTACAGTGTGGTAAATGCAAAACACGAAAGGAATAGCAAGCAATAACGACCCATGGTGAAGCACAGCTTGCTCCAGCTCTTCACCGAAAGCATTCAGATTGGGCTCTTGTTTTCAGCTGCAGAAGTTATTTTCCTTAAGGAGATTTGAGATGGCGATGTCAGCACCCACGAAATAACAAACGCTCCATGTTCCTTACTAACCTCTGAACGTGAAGCACATCTCCCAGCGTTCCCTGACTCACTCCTGCAGATACCTGAGCACTCTCATCAGCCTACATAGAATGAAAATGAAGCAGAGAAATCCTTTAGGACAAAAGATGCGGTGTAAATGTAAAGCATCAGTGAAACAGGCTGTCTGTGGGTGACTTTCAGTGTTCTGATACAGTTCTGTTTTCTTTAAAATATGCTCTAAAATCATGGCAAGCTTCAAAACATGGAATAAGGGAGGTGGGTACAGCATTTTATAAATACTCCAAAAGAATTCCAAGTTTCTGAATGTTGCAGTCCACAGGATGCTGCCTTGGAGGAACACATCATCGAGATGGTGGTTGAGATGCAAATGCAACATTTCCACACGATGCATAATTTTTAGATATTCAACTTTTAGGGTTCCAAATTAAAAAAAAAAATCACTTTGTGCTGTTGGTAATTTGTCATTAATGGCTCTGGGATTGATGTGCTGACTCCAGAGAAATGCCCAAGCTTTAGCTTATTTGCCAGAAGGTACCATAACAGTGTCAACCAACTAAACTGCATCCTTCATGTTGTACAGACCTTAAAGTTTTGACTGGTATTCCAAAAAACGGGAATCCATTTATAAAATTGCATTCAAATTTTTAATTGCAGAAAACCTGAACTGAGACTTTTTTTCAGTATGAAACAGTTGTAAAATTGATCAGGAAGATATGATGAGATTCAGTCCTCTATTATTTCCCTGAAGTGGTCACTGTTTGTATAAGATGCATACCTTTATTCCTTTCTTGTTGTTTCCTAAGTTGCCAGGCATATTTTCTATTCCACTCCAGGGGAAAGAAGCAGGAATAAGGAGAATGAGGAAGAAGCAGAACAAAGAATTTACCTCTGAAAAGGAGTCAGGTCCCATTTTCCATGCTCCTACCAACTTCATTTTTTCTGGTATTAGCAAAATGTGCGGCATTTGGCTTTCTCCTGTTTCAAAAGTTAACCTAATGAAGCACCTACTGGAATAAAATTGAGAAGCTTAAAAATGAAACGTCATTCTGTAATGATAGAGAGGGCTGAAGCAGAGCAATAACGTCGGCTTTTGTAGAAGCACCTGCAGGAAAAGAACTCCAGCTCCTGGCAGTCAGCAAATGCCGGCGGCGTGTGTCCTGATTTGCAGAAATGTACTTGTCTGAAAATGATGTGGAATGGAGATATGATCAAAAGGTTAAAATACACTTCTTATCCTTCTAACAAATGTAAATAATGTTGTTAAATACAAGGTAATGTGTGATGTGATATATTAAATGTTATAAATACTCCAACACGAGATCGAGCAAGGCAGCCTCTCACAGATGTCTACTAAAAATCAAAGCGTAGTGGATTTTGGTAGTGCTGAGAAGCACTCACACAAACATTTGATTCTTGTTGTAAATTAAATGCTTCTAATGGAACATTGATTTGCTTCGGGCAAAAGTTGTTAATTTTAAGATAATTATGGTTCTTCTTTTTCTCTCTGTCACACAAATCTGCTCCTGGCCCTTTAATTTCCACTTGTTCCATCAGGAGGAAGAGCTAAATCCAGCAGACCTTATTTTGGCAAAACTCCCACTGAAGTCAGTGAGGGTTTTGTGAGTGTATGGACTGCAGGATTTGTCTCACAGTTCCTGCTGATTACTTGGAGTGTGATTGCTCCCTGCCTCAAGTACCACAGCTCCTCACTGAGTCTGACGTTCCCACAGCACATGGCTGACAGCGCTTTCCCTCTGTAAACTGGGAGCATGAAAAGCAGTGTAATGCAATTGTGAAAAATACCCTTTTCACCCAGTGACCTTCAAAGAAACAGACTGCCTTGGGAGTTGAGACTGCCTCTGAACAATCAACAGTACAGAAGCACTTGAGAATTTAAAGAACCTATTTTAAATTCATGCTGAAAATTTAAAGAACTCTTTAAGCAATCTGCAAATGGGTCAAATTACGACGGTTAGAAAACAACTCATCAATTGGGTGATGCCCATAAAGTTGATACCTTATGATAACCTCGTGATTCATGTGGAGTTTCCTCGCTGCAACACTGTTGTGTCCCTGCAAATTTGAATTGTTTCCATTGCAGGTTACGATAGAGAAAGGCAGCCAAAGAGTTAACAGCATCCCATCAGCAGAAACCCACTGCTACGAAAGGTAACGTAGAGCAAATGTTGAGAATGAGCTCTTTGTCTTTTTCACTTACATCTGAGCAAATGCAGCACCAATGAGAGAAAGCAGACCTGCGTGCATCCATGCGGTCCTCATCCCTGAGCAAGGTGATGGAGTGAGTTTCCCACACTGCGCTGTCAGCGTGTTACGGCCTTTCTCCCAAGGTGACACCTTTTGGATAACAGCACTCAGTCTCTGCTGTCTTCCAGTCATGTTTGCCTGCCTTCTTGTGGAAGCTGACTCCAGGCTCACCAGACGCTGCCAGAGTGGTGATTTAGGAATTCAGAGCGCTCCTGCCAAATGGCTCTGCTTCCATCTCTTGCTGAGGACAGCGGCCAGGTAGCTCACGGTGAACTTGGAGTCACTGTTGATCTGGGCCAGACATGAAATAGTGATGTAAAGAGAAAAAGCTCTCCGCTTCCAGCTCCTGAACCAGCAAGTCATTTTGGAGAACTGTTCGTGTTGCTTGTTGGCTACTTCATTCATTCTTATTGATCAGGAAATGCCCATCGTAAGCACGTTGTCTAAGCTCTGAACTGCTGTTAAACACTCTTGCTGTATTGTATTTTGTAACAGAGATCAATATCATGCCCGTAAAATAGCCTTATCAAGAAAGCTCTGGAAAGCTGTATATTTAAACACAGTAAAATACAATAGTAGGACTTCCATGTTTGTGGGCAACTATACTACAGAAGTCATAATACCTGTGTGTGAGTAAAGGTGTACAAATAAGTATTCCCAGATCTGGGTCACTTAAAGTATAGGAACACTTTCTGTAGTTCATATGGAAGCTACATGGTAGTATAAATAATCCCATATTCAGATGATAAAATGGCTCTTTATGTAACACAGTAGACATACTGTTCTCTCGTGCCCATTTCTGATGTCTATAACTATTTCATCTCCTAGGCCCATGGGGAGCTTTCCCGTGGCTCCAGGGACAGTTGGTGTTAATAGGAGTAAATAATGCAAAGCTGCACAATGCCACTGGAAAACCTTCTCATCCAGTTCTGGATAAAGATGAGGAGAACCCTTCTGAAGCAAAGTCATCAGTCGCTGGTGAGGGACTGCTCCGATCAGCGTTCCAACGGGAGGAAATTTGGTAAGTGCAGAGAGCCCACATTTAGCTATGCCCATTTTCTTTATTTGGGCCTTTGCCAAGAGAAGGCAGCTATTTTTCCATATAGTATGTTTAATCTTATTGACTAGCTAGCTTACAGTAATAAAGTTATATTACATAAATATATATATTAGGAATAAGCTTTTCCTTACAATTGAGGAAGTAAAACTGCAAAACTCAGTCAAAGACTTTTGAATGCTCCCTTCAACTCACAAACCACGCGGAAAAGCCGGTGAGCAGAAACCATTAAGGGGCATTTATTAAATGTCCACTTATAGAAAAGTTAAAAATAGCATTTGAGTTTTTCCAATTTTCTTTTCATAACAGCCATTATGATTTTCTGCTTCATCTCAGAAAGTCATTTTGCTGCTGCTGTAGTGTATAATCTCTGTGCCCTTTCTCGGTGCTGTACAAATGACAGAGCTAATCAGATCAGAGCAACAATCACGTCATCACTGAGTAACCAGCAATAAACTGTTTTTACAAGGAAGAAAGATGAACTATTTTTAGGGTAACTGAACAGAAGAAGGGAAAATGGTTACACTCAGTCTTACTCGACATCATTGCTATGAATTTCAAAAGCATTGCTTTTCCCTGGGCAGCAGACTAATGGCTGCAATAAATCTTTGTATAAATGGTCTGGTCAAAAAGGGTTTTTAGGGATTTGTTACAAAATGTTGAAGTATATGAGATGCCCCTTCTCCCTGTGCTGGTGCCTTTGTCCTCCAGCTCTGATCACTACGTAACCTAAATGCCCAGGGAAAAGGCTGCTGGTGGCAACGCAGCCCCTTCTCCACACTTCACTGCCAGTGTCCCACACAACATCCTTCCCTCCCTCCATGCTCACTGATAGCGTGCGTAGTGGAGAATGTGCTGCTTCTCCTCGTCCTGGGAAAGATCAGCGTGCAGCTGTTGAGAAAAACTATCTTCAGCTATTCAGCAGTGTGGGAGGGCTTGCATGAGGATGTCCTGAGTATCTCTGGACACGCTCCTTAGGCGTACAGTGGGTTCAGAACCTTTTGGGGGCATCTGGAATAAATGTAATTCAATGACCCTAAGCTTTTCAAACCATTCTCCTGTGGCCCAGCCAGAAACCTGTCAGTAAGAATTTACTTTTATTACTTCTTAAACCTATGAAATATAGAAAATAACATTCAGTCAAAATGTAGCCATTGGATTTTATTCAAGCTTTGTTAGCAAATATACTTAATGTAAAGACAAACTAGGAATTATACAGTTACCAAACCCTCCTTTGACAGAGAAAATAGCAGATCTCTTAATTAGGTGTCAGAGAAGGCTAAATCATTTCTTGTGTCCAAATTACATCTGATTAAAAAAAAAAAAAAAAAAAACTACTAGTGAAAAAAAAACATTTTTATTTAGGCAGGAAAAATAAAAAAAAATTCAATAAGCCAAGAGGCTCCAGAAGAACAGCAGCAGCTCTCGTCACCCAGACTTATCTCTCTGCTTCTGGTCTTTTGATTGTGACAAAGAGGCGCTCATCAGAAATGATGAAGCGTGAGGGAGAGTTTCAAGCCTCATCTGCATTCCTCTTACCCTGGGTTAGCTGTGGGTGTCGTGATGCAATTTTCAGGGCCATGACAGTTGCCTGTGGCCCACAGGTCAAAGCCTGAATATAAAGGAGCCGTGCATATCTGCTCTGCATACCCTACCATACGCAGGAAACACTGTGCCTTATTTACATTCACCAGTAGCCCTCCATCCCTGCTCTACGTCGCTTTTTGGCTGGCACAACCACTTTGGAACCATACTGCACAGGCAGAACAGCAATGTATCTCCAGTAGAGAAAGGTTTTAGTGGACCACAGTTAACACTTTCCCATGGACAGCTAAGAAAAATTAGAAAGAAGTATATGTTTCTATATGCAAGAAATACACAGTTGTTAAAACAACAAGAGATAATGGAACGATCTCAGAATCCAAGTAATTGTTCTCAGAACCTAGTCCTGACGCTAGTGCAATGAACTGTCTCCTGGAAGCACAATCACTTTAATTGAACCATGCAAAGAAAGTATGAGTAGGAGTGTGCAAGCAAGCTCTGTGCAGCTCAGAGTGAAAATGGCTCCATTCTTGCCAGTCACACTACATGAATAAAGACAATGGGGAAGGAGACGGCCGAGCCAGGAGGTCTACAATTATACAATATCAAGTACCAGACCTTGCAAAAATATAACCATAGTGATACAGAATAAGGAGCAGAGCAATTACATAAGTTTTCTGTGACCCTGGAAAAGGATTTGTTTTCCTTTGATCTCTCTGCAGATGCATGCCATTCCCAGCCTTCTAAAACAAAGATTTATGATGAGGTTCACCCCAGCACAGATCTCATAACAGATCTTCCTGACTATGTTTTGTTGTCACTTAAACAATGGACAAACAACTTCAAGTTTAGGTGCACTTTATCCATCAGAAACAGATAATGTACATCAAATTTAAATAGAAATGATGAAAGCAACAAAGAGATTACCTTTGAGAAGCCAACCCACAGTCTTCTTACTTGATGTCGGTATAAAGAAGGAAGAGTTCATAGTACAAGCCTATCTTTACCTGCTTCCTGGATGACTTGACCAATAGCTGTTTGATTTTGTTGTTTCACAAAACACTCTTTCTTACATTCCATTAACTGCTCAAAATCCTGCCACATTTTAATTTGCTTCATATTGGGCCCATGACTTTCCCGTACAACCTTCTGCTTCTCTCGTAATTTCTGTTAAAAAACAAAAAATATTCGATTGCTGAAACAGGTTATGTCCAAAAATTGCTTACACAGGCAATGGAATGACAAAAGAATGGTAAGGATTTTTACGAGCTATTGAAATATAATTATTACATTTTGTTCAAGTTAGTAACACTCCTTGCAAGTGATAAATGAATCGGCAGTGGGGATTTAGGCGTCTGCTTTGTATGGACAAACAACTGCTCCAGAGTTTTAAAACCGTCTCGTATATTTGAGAAGTTATGCTAGAATCTGAGTTTATTTCCATACTGAGCTCTTCCAGTCTCAAGTAGCAGCCTGCAATGCGTTCATATGATCATCTTATAAACACCACATTAATGTTTTACAATGAAACTCGCTATTGATCATAATAGCAACAGCTCAGACCTGTAAAAATCACTCACACTCACTCATAAAAAGGAAACCAATAAAAGAAAGACGTTAAGTGTGAATGGTACATCCGACCCCTTCTGTGCTGATCTGAGCTTTGTGCAAGATTAAGAAGTGGACAACTGCTTTTGTTTAGCACTGGTACAACGATGATCCCTTGGCCTTTAATAACAGCGATAAGGCTGACAGGCCCAAAATTTATTGTCATCAACAGGTTGCTTTATATACAACATCAAATTTGAGCTGGCACAGTTTGTCATGTCCATGTTTCAGTTTCTTATCCAAATGGTTTACTGGGAATGTGCTGTCACGTTGAGCTGGTTGACTATCTTTTACAAGCGGCTCATGCTATACTCTGCAGGAAATCAAGCCCCGAAGAGCTAGCATGATCTCTTCTCAGGGTATTAATTACCATTGCCAGCAGTAATGGAATTTTCTTTGTAGGCTGCAATAGGCTTTTTATAAAGGACTGACCACAGCCTTTGATAGTAAGCTCCACAAAAATATGAATGCTGCAATTTTTTCATTTTTTCATCTTTTTTAAAGGTAAAAACCTCATTCTTACCTTCCCAAGGCTTTCTTGTTCAAGGATCATTCGCGTATACTGTTCTCTAAAGGAAATATATAACAATTTTATCATGAATTCTGTCGGTTTCTTTATAGTATGTCAGAATAATGATTAAAGCAAAAAAAACTCTGAACGTATCAGGAGGCTCATAAATGAGGTAAGTCAGAAGAGGAAACCCAAAGAAACATTTCTGTCGTTAGACAACACATCCCACGACACCAGGGATCAGATCACTCTGATTCTCTCAGGCGTGCAGTTGGCAGAGGCAATACTGGATAAGATCTCTTGCATTTCTGAAGCAGGCGTAATTATTGCTGCATCAAAGTTGAAGGCAACAGCAAGAAGTTTTAGATGCTCGTATTCTGAACTTCGCCAGGAGCCTACTTTCTACAAGCATCAAAGTTTACAAATACACAGCCCTTAAACGCTGCAAATGTAGCGTTAGAATGAGTGGGAAAATACAGGAATGAGAAAGAATAGTACTTCAAATCCAGTCTGCAAAGGAACCGCCGTGCGTCCCTCGCTTTCAGAAAGCAGCCGTCACATTTGGGTGCCTAAATATAGGTGTAGGAGCGTTAACTGTTGACATTCATTATAAAAAATCTTGGCTGTACACCTTTGTCTGCAACAGTGGCCGGATCGCTTTCTGACACAGGCAAACTCAATACTTGAAACCTGACAATATAAAATTACAAAGCACAGTTCGGACGCATTAAAACTTATTTCTAAAATGGACAAAATCTCTTTCTTCACCAATTTACTTGAAAAAAAGTAAATGCTCATATTTTGAGTGTAATGGTACAGTCAGAAGTTCAGAGCTTGCTTATGGAATATAAAATAACTCAGTTCATATCAGGAACTTTTCAAATCGCTCAGAACAGAAGAACTTTGCATAGAGAAATTTTAACTTCCAAAAAGAAATATCAGCCTTCCTAAAATCAGAGCGTGAAGTTTGCTGGAGCGCAGTGAGGGGCAGCACAGAACCAACGCTGCTTATATTCCTTCCATTTCCATGAGGCCCTCCACAATTCTGACCAGAGCACTTGGGCTCCAGGCCACCTGGTCCTGCCTGCCATGCTCCCCACAGAATGGATGTGCAAGGAATGCAGCTGGATCATTTTATGATCTGTCACTCTTGGACAATTCCAGCCAGAACAAATCAGAGCAGTCTTGAGTGCTCCAAGCGCTGCGCAGACACAGCTGATCCCCAGCAATCCTCAACAAACTGGAGAGACAGAACAACACCGACTCTTATTTCCACTGGCACACAGCATATGTTCACACACATTTGGCCTTAAAAATATTTTTTCGTATAATAGAATTTTCAAAGCAATAACATTAGATGTCTTTTGTAATAAGCCTTTCTTTACTATTTATAATGATGACTGGAAAGAATGCAACTTGATAACTTCATTTAAAAAAAAATATTCTATTTTTAGAGAAGAAAATTAACTTTTCACATTCCTAAGATCTGACTCCACGGAACAGGGAGTTTATGTTCAAAAAAAAGAGGGTTGGAATTAAGACATTTTTTGTTCAATACGTTGTTAGGAAAGTGCTGCTCTATTTATGGTTCATTTTCACTCCGTTTACATTCCAGCGCCTGCTGAAAAATACATTCACGTTCTAAAATGATGTCTAAAAACATGTTTGGTTTTTTTTAATCTTTTTTTTTTTTGTGAAGATCCCTATACTGAGCTTTGTCGCAATTCATTTAAATGCAGCTGGTCTGCAACCTCTCACACAAGGTCAGAAATGTGTATTGTCACTGTGAGAGGGAGAATTTCTCTAGCTTCTGTGCCCACCATTAGCAAGCAAAGCAGGGACAGCAGAGAGAGTGGTAATGCTCGCTCACATTCTCCTCACCATACCTGGAATGACATAGCTGGACTCACCCTAAATTCCAGCACTTGCATTCAGTGGCTGTGTGTGAACACGAGCAGTGTGGATGTTCTTGTCACAAGTGTTTGAGCTGCAGCGTTTTTTGCTGAACATTTGTGAATAAACCGAGATCCTCCCCTTCCTCGCAGAGCCATAAAAGGACAGTGCCTGCTGTCTGACCCCTGTTTCCTCTCAGCTGCTTGCCCTGCTGCCTTTCATACTAATGAATATTCGCATCATCACTGAGCTTTCTCCTCACAACTACTTCTCTTTTGACACTTCTACTTGTTCCACTGTTGCCCGTTTTTGTTAGAGAAATCTTTTTCAGTCCACTTCCCAATGAAGAAATTGCCTCAGGTGATGCTGGATGATATCTGCCTATTTGGATGGGGCTCTGGGCAGCCTGACCTGGTGGGAGGTGTCCCCAGTAGAGGGGTTGGAACAAAACAACCCAAACAATCTTGGGATGCTATGCTGATTACCCACTTCGGATTGCTTCCCTAGTTGCCACCACTGCAACAGAACTGACCAGAAATTATTCTGAAAGGCAGAGGCTTAACAGGACAACTTGGGAAATAAACTTCTTCTACAATCTCCTTTGAGAAATGATAGAGAGCTTTAGGCTTTCTTCTTGTGACATCTACTTAACAAATAGTCTGAAGCATTATAACGAAATGCAGAATTATTAGTCTAAGTTTTGTCTTTGCTGTGCTGTTCAGTCATGTTTTTGATCTGTTTTCTGAATGGAACAGTTTTGTGAGACATTTTGGCACGTTGTACCAAACAATATACATGAACCACAGTTCTAACGTGACAGCTTACACAGATCTCAAGTAACAACCTGTCATGTCTCTGAAATACAAAGGCAGAAATGTAAGAAAAGGCCTCACAAAGATCAATACTGCTATGGATTTTGAAGTCCTTGCAATAGAGTCAACCGCAGGAATGCTCACTGATGCAGGGGGTGAAACAGAGAGGTACAGGGCAGAGCTGATTCCCCCTCTGCAATGAACTAAAAATGGGATTCTCTAGAGACTCCTACATACAGTACTACCAGACAAAGACAAAGGGTCTTGAAAAATCTCTCACTTTGATGCAACTGTCCTGTCAATTAAATGAAGAATAAAGATGAAAATTACTGTTGTGGCACAGAAACCACAAAAAGGAGCAAAACAAAACCAGTTAGGGTGTGTATATTCAGTCCTCCATTTCTGGAGGAGTGATGGTAACAGCTACTGCACCTGAAAGAACAGCAGATCGGCAAGGAGTTGCCAGAATCTGATGGCAGTGCGTGGTTGCTCTCTTCAAGAGGTGGAATATCTTCCACAAGCTGGAATCTCGGGGCAAACCTGGCAGAGGCATTATGGTAGAGCCATGCTTCCCGTGGGACCTAGCTGAAGCATGGCTTCTCTGACCTTGTGCCAACAGGAGCTGCAAGTTAAAGCCACTATCTGGGGCCTATAATCTCCAGCAGGAGGGGAAAATCTTCTGGTATGTCTGAGAGAACTCATAGGTTTACAGCAGCATATACTGGAATTCAAGATGCTTATTTTTAGATTATTATAGTGTTTCTAAATATATCAGGTGAACTCCTCCAGTTCAAATGCCAGTGAGAAAATTCCTAACTTCAATCTCAGATTCTGAATATCCTTCAGCTTAACACAAAAGGAACACACTAACGTGGTTACCGAATTGCCTTCCGTCTCTCCTGTGGATCTGGGGAGACATATATCTTCATTTCTTCTTTCACACGTTGCAGCTGTATTTCTAGATTCTATAACGAAAGATAACAAATGTTTTAAGAAATACATAATTCCTATTTCATTTCGCAGAATAATTTAGTCCCTCCTGTGACCTTACTTTCTTCATGCAGTTCACATAGTGGTAGTTGCTTTCTTCCTGAGTGCTCTCCTCGAGAAGTCCCTTCACTTCCTGTAGTACAAGAATCAGATTTCAGTGGATGTTCTTACTGAAATCCATTCATGTTGCCATATAAACCATAAGAGTCCATAACACAAAAAAGCATAACTCTGAATTGTTCATTGCTTATGTGTTTTTAGAATTTTGGCTACTGAAGAACAGTCCTTCTGGAAGGTCTACTTCAAATAGGTTTGTCTGTGGAGTTCTTTATTTCACTTGGATTAAGCCGTACAGAGGTACATTCAGTGCAGAGAAAGAGTACCTATGCATCCACCTACACTTTGAGTGTACGCTGTTTTTAGTTTGAAATAAATTCCTTATGCTGGCAAGCCCTTGAAAAACCAAATCCAGACAAAGTTCATAGAAGACAATCCACAGATTCATATTTTATATGTATTAATGCTGTTCCCACATCCGAATATTGAACTGGTTTAAGTACCTCCCTTCCCAAAAGTGCTGCAGTTCAAGCAATATGTCAGCTACATACAGGCAAGCTCCTAGATATATCTACATTGCTGTAATTACTTCTTTAAAAAAAGGTTTTATTTTTGTCCATAATTTTCAGGAATGTACGATGAGTCACATCTAATGAAAAATCCTTGCCATCAGTTTAGTGCACTAATTAGCCATTGGATTGGTTTTGCTAAATTAAAGAGTATGCTAAATGCACATGGAGATTTGTCTTGATAAATTAATCCTTAACATTTTATTGTGAAATTCTTTTCTAACAAATACTCGGGTCAGCAGGGTTTCTGGCAGGTGCCTCCTCTTTTACTCCTGCTACTCAGTGCTGGACTTGAGCAGACGGTCTGATGGAGCACTGAGTTCATTGCTGCTGTTCAGAACAGGAAGCGCGTGGGACCGCAGTCAGTCCACAGCAGCTTCTGGCATGGTTTGCATAGCTGCGGATCACCACTGACTCACTGCCACCTGAAGTGAACCTAGAGCTGCCATATCCAGAGGGAAGGCAGGGAAAGTACTGAACCGTAAAGAGTAACACGTCGCACAGCGCTTAGTAACCTTGTGACCAAGCCACCATCTTACCTGTTCCAGTGCGGAGCGATTGCTCTCTAACCCTGCTGCACAACTGTCGTACTGGATCTTTTTTTCATCACATTCTTGCGTTAATTCCTTATAGGAGAAGGGCAGAAGGGTACATAAATGAAATCTTCAGTTGACTGACATGTGACATTCAAGCAGGCTCTTGGTCTCACACATCAACCTCAGCTACTGGCACGCTCCCTGACACTTATGTAAACCCAGCAGGCACGTGGGTACTGTTACACACACACAGTAAGGCTGCATAGTGGTGACCAGGCTGCGTACATCACAACATAGCATGCAGATTTCCTCTTTACAGCCACAGCCTTAACATGGCGGATCATTAGGGCAGCGCTTGCAAGAAAAATGAAAAATAATTACAAAGATGGAGATTAAGAAGGGATTAATATGCTTGCTACCTACGAAAAAACAGCTTTGCTTTTTTAGTTGTATGCAACAAATGGCTGAGCTGGATTTCACTCGCTGACACTTTAAATAGAACCATTAAAAATAAGTTTTCTGGAAATTTAGTTGATAGATAAAGGAGTAGCTCAATTTACTTCTGTGTCCGTGAGCCAACTTACAGCAGCT
Organism: Lagopus leucura; assembly: GCF_019238085.1. Taxonomy (NCBI): domain Eukaryota; kingdom Metazoa; phylum Chordata; class Aves; order Galliformes; family Phasianidae; genus Lagopus; species Lagopus leucura. The sequence continues at coordinate 4,438,244 of NW_024962260.1, read as the reverse complement.
GTGGACCTGAATGACTTCTTCAGCTGTCTGTAAAATTTTGAAAACAGATGGATAAATCTGTCATTCCAACAGACTAATATAGGACTTAGATCAATGTGCACAGCCATTGGGATGAAATTTATTTCTGATCTATTTTAAAAAAGAGTTACTTGCGATCACTAGAGCTGAGAAGCACAAAAAGCTTCGAAACTAATTTGAAAGTTAACTTTGCTGTGATTTTGAACCATGATCTTTATTATTTATTATAGGTCTTTGTTGTTTTGATTTTTAATTACTATAAAGGACAAAATTTCAGTGTGATACAGCTTTTAAAAATTCCAGTCTTTTACTTGTTGCTCATTGAACATCATTCCTGACTTCGTCTGCTATTTCCAGCTTTCCTCCAGAGTTGATTACATCCCTACACAGCACTGCAGAGCTCTGTGAATTACGCTCATTTGTGAATTTGACCTTAATTTTGAAGAACGAGAGGAAAGTTTAATGCATTAAAATAAACCTACTTCAAGACCAAAAAAAAATACAACACAAAACATAGAATGCAATTAGAGTTGATGAGACCGTGGAGATTTGTGGTATTTGAAGCATTTAGGTGTCTGGTAAATGAAAACAAACTTAAACTAACCATATTTTAACGTGCATTTCTGCACTGTCTCAGTTCCTGCCTTGTACACCTCAGCCACAAAGGTACAAATAACTCAGTGGCAATGTGTATGGATATACAAATCTATAGGGACAGTAAGCTCCTGCTCTAACTGTAGCACTTAACTGCATGGAGAAATGTGCAGAGCAAAACATAGGACTGCCCCCCATCGTCTGCCTGCTGCCTACCCTATTTCATCCATAAGCACTGCTCAAAGCCTTCTGAAGTGTTTCTACCAACCTGGCACTTCTGACGCAGCTGTCTCAGCTCCTTGATGACAGGAGCGAGGCTCGACTTCTTCTCTGCCACCATAGCGTTCAGTTTCTTTACCTGAAAGAGGGACTAAATGTTACACACTGATAATGTGCATTAATAGTTTATATTATTAGGATCATGAAAAGAGGTGAAAAGGGATGAAGACAAAAATACGGAGAGGAAAAAAACCAACTGTGTGACAAAAGAAGACTGAAGTATATATAAGTGCAGAACTAATTAACAAAGGGAAAGAGCCCATGTTGCACTGAAATCATTACCACAAACCAGACCACTTCTGTTCCTATTGTTTAACAGAACACCACAGGCAAGAGCAGCAGACCCACATGCCAGATGCCTGAATGGCTTCAGGAGAGGGGAAAAACAAAGGAGCTGCACAGAGCTGGACTGACAGAGGAGATCTTTGAATAAACGAACCAACCAAAAAAATCCCTGCATAGGTGAAATAAAGTTTGAACTTGCTAAAACAGAATCGCTTCAAAATATTTATACTGAAAACTCACATTCTGCCCAGCTTTCCGTTTGAGATTCATTCTGTTTTGATTCTACCACTTTATTTTTAAAGTGCCCTAATGATTTTAAAGAATGCTATTTGGCTTTTGGCTCCTTTATAATATTTTGCTTCTATGGCTACGCGGTGAATTAAAATACTACAGATCTGAGGACAACTGAAAATGAGGCTAAAGAGAAGAAATAATGTTTAGTTCTTCAGACAAATGAAATATCTTTAAATGAATACTTAACTCCAGTGATTTACATGCATTTTAGAAAATGATGCTGTAAAAGAGTCAAATATCTAGTCAAATAACAGACAAAATTAGTCAAAATAGACAACAGACAAAACTTGTTATCTATACTGTTTGAAAGTACCTATTTTTCTATATAAACCTATATTAAAAGTGAAAAACCCAACCAAAATATTCAACTTGGTTCTCTGAGGAAGCAGATATTGAATCTGAGGCAATAAAACAGCTAGAGACAAACATCACCATTTCAGACATGTTGTCTAATGTTTGGCCTTTCATTCCATCCACTTCGCTCTTCACTGCAGATACTCTTTCCAGCTCCTCCTGAGTGCAACTATATCCAGAAATACCTTTCTTGTCTTCAATAGCTTGCTGCAGACACAAAATAAATGCTGAATGTGAGTCCATTAATTGCACAAATTACTTCATAAAGATGAAATACTGTAAGAAAGTGGGAAGTACTGTAATCCATTTATTTTAAAAGCGATTAGTAACGTAGCTGCCACAACAAACTTTTCCTCTTGTGCCTGCACAGCAAGCTAGCAACAACTTCCTGTCATACATCACTGTTCTGCCATCTCACACCCAATGAAATTAACAGGAGGTTTCCACGATGTGAAATGGGCTTTAGGTCAGGCTGTGAAGGAGCTCAATATGTGAAATCCAAATGCTTAATCAAAAGATGCAAAGTAGCTGATTTTTTATAAACAACTGTCAAGCTAAAGAAATACTGTATTAATTATAGCAACGTTAGTGCCAGATTACAACATTCTTGCATTAAATTACATAAAATTTACATTAAGTGCTGATGTGATAGTCCTTAGCAATGCTTGCTCATTAAGTATGGAAGGAGGGTATTTTTTCAGTAAACTGGAAGCTAGGTGCTGATCTGCAATTTGCAAAACACTCATTCTTTAAAGTATCATCTGTCCATGAACACCAAAGTCAGTTATCCTCAAAAATCTTCTACAAGCATAAGTTTAGGAAAACATTTGTGTCTGCAAGGAGCTGCTGCTACTATGATGAGAGCATTCTGCAGATGTTTGCAGCAGCATACAGTCTGACAGGCTGTAATGCCCAGGGCTAAAAGGGGTACTTTTGATATCAGGTGGAAAACCTAACATGAGAATGCAGCCCTGCTCTAACTGGAGTTAGTGAAGCTCTAACACTGACTTTGGAAAGTAGGGTTGTGTCCCTCATTCTGAAAAGAAATTGCAGAACATTCATGACTCCCTGTAAAAAACAGTTGCTGAACATGAAGCAGCTTAGCATATCATACAGATTTGGTTCCCTAACGACTCTTTTACTAATGACACTAGGATGGTATACATTAGAAAATAACCAAACAGCATCCACCTTATTATAGAGCAAGTTGGAAAGGAAGGAAGAGTGGTGGACTGTAGGAGTAGTAAGCGCCTGCATTACCAGCTGCTGCTGGATGGCCTCGTGCCGCTGCTTCAGGAGCTCTTCTGTCCGCTGGAGGATGCCACACTCAGCTGTAATTTCTGCTACTTCCAGTCGCTTCCTTTTATATACTGTGTTCTTGCTCCGGAGCTTATTGACATAGTGTTTAAGCTGCAATGAGAGAGAACAGAACTATGTGCCGTTCAACTTCAAGAGAAAAAGGGCAGGGTTCCATCACAGACTGATCCTCTATAAAATAGAATTATCCTATTTGGATTGCATGCTGAAGGTTAAGAACAGAGGACTGGAATCAAGGATTCCCAGAGTCTATTTACTTTCAGCAGCGTTTGTTTGCTGTGTGAGATAAGGAATCCATCTCCATTGCTTTATCCCAGCTCAACCATTTGATATAGAAAGACCCTTCAGTTCTACTCACCACTGTTTGACAGCTGGAAAACTAATTACTGAACTAATGTTCTGAGAATCACGGATAATAAAGTTAATGTGATAAGAATTTGCATGTTTAGCAGAGCAGCAGATCAGCAGTGCCTAACCCCAAACAGCACAGCACACCAAAAACATGGTAAGAAAGCAGAAGGGAACATGACATGGAAAAAGATGATCCTGCTTTTTAACTGCTAGTCCTCAATAGCTGAAATTTGATGTTCTCTTTCCTTGACTCCTTCAGGACTAAATGATATCGCTGAAGTTTCAAAAGCAGGAAAATAAGAGCCCTTGCATAGAAGCAGAGAAATGCGGTATGTTGCACCCAAATCTGGAGGAATTGGGGAATTTATAGTTTATAAATAAAGACTATTTTATAACGAATAACTAATGTATAGCTTCATAAATAAAGACTAAGCAAAATAATTCACATCCTTACAGCTAAATTACACCGGAATGCATGCGTGCTCCATTTGCAAGATGAAAAATCAGGTGCCGAAACAAACATGTCATGTTTTTCTTTGTCTGAATGTTTTCCATCTGTCGAACAGGCAGAGCTCCTGGAGCTGCCAGTCACAGCTCTGAAATGCACTCAGATCCAACGATGGAAAACAAAATTTATTAGAGTAGATGCAGCATGAACAGGCTTCAGAGTGTTCCTCACAGGAGCATTCAGCATGTGCAGAGCAAACAGATGACAGGATCAGGAAGCAATGGGAGCCCCACCACCTCACCTTTAAAGCTCAAACATAACAGAACTTAGATTTTAAGATAATTTTTTTTTCTTTTTGCAAAATGATGCCACTTTCCCTTCTAAAGAAGGGATCCAAAAAACCAGTGCGACCACAGCCTAAGAACCCCCAGAGTAACTGTATGTTCTATAAAAAGTCGCCTGGGCAAAGTGCCCAAAATGAAATCAACCCTGTTCATCTGCCATCCTGTGCAATATCTAGGCCAAAGCTGCTTCTCTCTTGCTATGCTCCACAACTATTTTTAAAGCCAAAAGCTATAAACGTTTTTGGTGAAAGAACAAACCCACAAATTACTCAATGTGCTCTATGCAGATCGGACTATGTGTGGTTTAGAATACCATCTTACATTGTGTGTGCTACCTAGGACAAGGATAGACAAGGTCACCTAATCCACAGCACAGGGCAGCAGAGGCAGCCCTCTTACAGTCGGACTGTCATTGTTATATTATTGGCACACTTAGTGTAATATTACCAGAATGAATTGTTTGTCATAGCAAATTCACATATACCCACCTAGCTAACAGAAAAGACTCATTTCCTTTTGGTATTGCTTAGATAACACCAAGTTTTCTGTGATTTTCAAGACATCACGGAGTATAAATAGCATCTCCCCAATCATTTAAGAGACGCAGTGCTCTGTCTGGATGGAGTAGATCCAGAGAGGTTTCATCTGATCAGTGGAATACAGTGCAGTGCATTTGTAAAGGGTGAAATGTATTGTGTGTGACTACACACACCAATCAAATCTGAACTAGCTTCTGTCAGTTTACCCCAGGATGAAAAGCAAACTACGATTCTCTTCACTTCTAAAACTACTTTTAAGGTCTTGAAAATAGCTTGAGTGGGAGGTAGAGTATTTGCATATTCAATATTCAAAGCATAATGTATTTTACAATGGAAGTCAAAGGATTTGGTTGATTAAAACCTCATTCCACCGATGTCCTGTTATTAGGGAAGACTGCATTATAAAAATCTCATCCAAAGCAAACAAGCTGCTCACATTGTCCAGTGAAATCTATTCCCTTCAGGAGATAGATGTCTATCTTTCATCACAATCTCTGACTTTCTAAAAGCTAACAAGTTTTCATGATTTTTTTTTGCCATAAATGAGGTGGAATGGTATAAACAGCAGCAGCAAAATGACCGTATCTGTAGAAATCAATCAACAGTTTGGCACTAGTTTCAAAAGAATTCACCTTCTCCAAACGCAGCACAGATCAGCCCCTGAAAATCTCACTAACTGAAGCCTTCCTTAGATGCAGAGCCAAATTCAGAGCTGGAGCTGTTAGGCTTAACTCCAGTTAAATCAGCAGCTGGTCGGGATCTTCTGGCACAACTAGGTTTCTCCACTCTAAAAGTTGAGAATCATGCTGTAGATTTCCGAAAACTATAAATAAACCTCTTGCAAAAATCCCAGTGCCTTCAATTCTGTAAGCACGGCTTCTGAAGCTTGGTGCATCTCATGCTCCCATCTATATGTAGATGAATAAAAATCAACCTCTTTAAAATGCTATGTAAGTTTGGATTTTACTTCTGCAAAAGGTATTTTAAACACTACAAAGAACTGAAGGAAGAAAAACTGTCTAGCCTCATCAGTTTAAAGTTAACTGCCCAAAAGGAATCCATTTTTGACCAACAGCATTTTCCCATAGCCAAGGCCAGCTGCTCCCTACACACAAACAGCAGGCTCAACCTACAGGGTTCCCATGGATCCGTCAGCGCTCACAGCACTGCACCATTCAAGGCTATGTCCACCAGCAAGCTTTCCTTTCTCAAGCACTCTAACACAAATAGTTATTTAAGCTTCGAAGATTAAATGACTGGACAAGAACCAAATGCTGGCACTGACTTAGCAGTTAAAGTAAACAAGCCTGTAGGCTCATTTGCTTGCTGAGCCAGAGCCCCCTGAGATATAAAAGTGATCCAAATGAAAGCAAAGAAAGTTTATGCTTTTCCACTGAGCTATTTTTATGGGAGACTGTAACATAAAAAGCATGGAATCTAGACCATGAAGCAGAGTGAATGAAAGCAGGACTTCAATATCTCTTATAAGGTCCCAAAGCATGCAGGTAGCTCACATCCGTGGGCAGGTTTCTTGTACTATGTTCCATTTACACTGAAAAACCCACCAGTGTTGGCACATCACTCTTCTTCAGAGCCATCCCAAGGCTGACTGCTCACCCCCTTCCCAGGGAAGGAACACGAGCACACCGACCCCGTGCTTCAGTGCATTGCTGGACTGGGATCAAAGCCCAGCTCCTCTCATGCTTACTCCTAAGAACTCCCTTTAGTCTCCTGAAAACCAAATTTCTCCCCCTGTGAAATTTTGACAAGGTTCTTAGTGTAAGATTATCATTGAAGGAGAAAATGGATAAGCTTTTCTACCAAGAAGAACAAATCCCAGCTTAATCGCTTACTTCTGTGTCAACATTATAAAATGCTGTTTTGTGGATTACCGTATCAATTCCATTGTATTAATCAAAATACTTTTCCACAAGAAATTACTACAGAAAATAAAGCATTAGTTGGAAAAAAAAGTTTTCTTTCTGAAATACAGAATCTAAAGGTTTCAAAGTTTCGTTGATGAAATTATTTGCATAACCACAGTAACTGCAGAAAATCTTTGCTGACTGTTTCTGTTTCTGCTAAGAATTTAGTTTAGGAGCAGATGTTTTAGGTTTTTTTACTAGACCAATTAATGGGATACAGACTGTCCAAAGCATTAACGTTCAGTTCAGAAAAGTTCCTGATCATGACATGTTTTCAATGAAACTCTTTTTAAGAGGCTTTAAAACTGAGCTGGTACCACCACTGTTGGATGTGGTTAATAACTCACATAGAAGAGGGGAAAGCTTCTCACAGACCCAACTGTTATCATCCCAGCCAAATGAAATGAAGGCATCCTACAACCTGCTCGTTAGACAGCCCAGTCAGGAAAATTCTTCATTAGCACTGAGTAGGATTCCTCTCCCAGGAGTGCTTGCTTCTGGTTATTACTATCCATTACTAAGAAGCTGGACCAATCAGAATATTTTTAATGAAAAATCATTTTCAGTTATCACTGAAAATGCGCAGATCAATAAAACTGATGATTTATTCATGCCAGTGGGTGCTGAAAGAGCGTTCAGTTCTGTGGAGCTATATTTTATGTCTGAATCACTGCATAGATTTGGCTTAAATGATGGTGAGCTTCTTACAACAGAAAGCTCCTGGCTTCTGTAAGAATCCTACAGAGTTGCTACTTTTGTTCTCACAACTTCACTGCCATCTACTCTCACAGTTCCACATTTAAGGAGCCTTTGACAGACAGCAGTTTAACCGTACACAGAACCTTAATGAAGAGATCATAAACCTACAGGATAATTTATTCCTGGTCCCGACTCAAACCACGTCACGGCCAAGCAGTGAGTTCCTTAATCACTTCTTTAAAATCTGCCTCTGTAGCTCAGGGCTCGGTAACTGTTTGTTGTAGATGCAGATTGAACCAACCTTTTTAGAGAAAAGGTGACAAGATCCACAGTCCAAGACTTTGCTGTTTCCAAAGTACATCAACCTCCTTTTTTATCATTCTACCGGGGTGCAATTAGGCATGGTAGGCATCAGTATGAGAGCTGAACTCCTTATGTAAACTAACACACACACACTTGCTAAGAAATGGACGAGACCATCTATACCACATTCTCAAAAACATTAACAACTGTAGCTAAGCACAGCTATGACACCATTCTATTCCAAAACCTTGGAGAAGTCTAGGCTCTAGGGCCCTATACTGAACAGCACAGTGCATTGTGTAAAGAGCTAAAAATATCATGACTTTACCTAGGATCACTTGTAATTGAACCATCGAGCCTTCTAAGTGTCAGCATTTGATTCCCTAAGTTTCAGGATCTGACAGCTGCAGTGAGGAGCCTGCCAGCTTTGCCCCACGTCCATTGTGCTTTGTTTGAAGTGCTTAAAAAGATTTCATAATCACTGAAGCAGGCAATTTATTCCTACCTTTTCTGCATTTGATGTAAATGAGTTGGTTATTCCCTGCTGGTTCTCCCACTTTCTGTGTAGCTGCACAACCTCTCAAACCAACTGGAATACTCTAACGTTCTTTTTTTTCTATTATTACAAATAGAAAAGTAGAACACTAGCACCTAAAAACCAGGATCAACCTTTTGGTGAATGGAGTGCTGAGACGACCTCAGCTGAAGATCTGAATATTGGTGTGGGAGTACAAGCTAGGAAGGCACTGATTCTTTGACTATTTGTGTTATGATGTAAGAGGATACAGCCAAGGGTGAGACAAAGATGAGAAATAGTGAGAATATGGGAAAATAATTATTTAACTGCAGCATTTAGGTAAGTTAGATGCGGCAGCATTAAAAACCTGTTTCAAACTCAGGACAGGGAAACTATTTGTTAAAAAAAAAAAAACATGTTTCTTCTTCTTTTGAAAATGGAGGAAAGAAATGCAAGATGTGTGAGACTGCAACAAGAAGGCATAAAAGAAGCTCTCAGTTGTCAAAGAGCGGAATGTGAAGGTTGAATCCACAACCTCTTCCTGTCCTCACTGAACATATGTATTGCAGTAGTGACTCACCATTACATTAATCAAGACTTCCTTTAGCATTGGCTCAAAGCTGGAGTAATAGAGCACAGAACATAGATATAAAGGCATACCATACCAGAAACAAATCTACAGTCTAGGTGAGTGATGAACTGAGACCTACTGATGAAAGATAACCTGCTAGCTTCACTTTTGCTTCATCACCTCTTCCCCAACAACCTATTTCTATTGTATACGTATGAACACACAGATACACAACACACCTAATGAACTAATAAACAGGAACAGAACACTGATTGTATAATGCTGGCTTCCTTCCTTGGGCCAACATACAGAAAGCATTTCACAAAACAGGAAACAGTTCTTACAAAAATGCAAACACTCCTAACTGGAAGCTGATATTTTGCCCAAAGTGCTCCATTGTTTATTCTGCACTCATCAACATGAAGACTTGAAGATATTTTAAAAATCAAACATAGAACAGATTTGAACAAAAGGAATGAAGGTTACGTTCAAAACAGGTAATGTCTTTTTTCTGTCTTCAGCCTCTTCCTTATGGCAGACAATTAACTTGAATTTTTCATTATCAGGCCTCTTAAGTAACTGCTACCCTCCTACCTGGCTCTGCTGAAGTTACTATCGATCAGAGCATGCTGTCCCCACTCAGAACATCTATTATTTCTTACCTTACAGTGTATTTACAGATAATGTAAAGCATATGTTGCTGTCTCTGTAATGCATTCTTGTTGATTAATTAAACATTTCTCTCCCATCACAGAAACACAGATTGTCTGCTTGCTATTTTTATTTTGAAAGCTGTCAAAGATTCCAGCCAAGCGCTCACTGAGGATAAAAATCTGAGGTAGAAAGAAGTCTCATCTAGTGGTCTTGTTATTACTGCTACCAATGGAACACCATGAGTGCCCATGGTACACCATGGTAAGAGAAAGCTGCAGCTTAATTCTTCAAATCGTTACTCAAGACTTGCAGCACGAGTTAATTTCACTGGAATCAAGAGATGCTCCTTGTTCTAAACATAACTCTAGATATAAGTCTGTTATTGCTTCTACCTTTGGTTTTTATCTAGATTTACAGAATGGGAAACAGACAAGAAGGCAAGAGAAACCTGCATGCATTCCATATTGTATAGGAAGAACTTATGCATGAGTGTACGCATACACACATTCCCATACTTCATTTACTCTGTAAGACTCCTTTAAAAGAAAGCTGGTTTTTGTGGAGCAGGCACATCCTATGGGATCAGGAAGGGAGTTCCTTCTACAAAGGGCGTTGACTGTATTGAGCAGTATGTAAAAAAAAAAAAAAAGCACACAAATAGACAAAGAAAAAGAAAGCAAAGAGTGTTACTCTTGATAAACTTATGGCAGTGCAAATTCAGACAGCAACAACTAAAACATCAGTGTGTTATTCACATGATTCTCATCCAAAATCCAAAACACAGCACCTTGCCAGTTTCTAGGAAGAAAATTCACTCAATTCCAGCTGAAACTAGGATACATACTAATTTAGAGTAAGATACAGGCAAATGTCCTAAGGAAGACATTAGCTATAAGCACACTAAGCAGACTTCTTCTAAGCTTCTTCTATTATTCTCTTAATAACAGCCCATTCATTTTGCTGATGAACCATTGTCCAGCTGCCACAGCTTTATTCTTTGCAAGCTTCTGAAGAAGAAAAAGCTTCTTTGGTAAGTACCAGCTTCAAATGAAATTTTGCCTGGGATAAGATGACTGTGAATCAAAGTCTGTTATAGATGAACTGCAGGTGGTCCACAAGAAGTATTTTTTGAAGTAAAACCTTTTGTGGTAATAAATATTGAAGTATTAAGCGTGTTCCTGATAACTGCTGCTCCTATGCTTTATGATCAGATAGACTTATACACTGATTAAAAATAAATTCACTGACATGACTTACCACTTGAAGTCCTAAGCCCCCCCATTAGTCTTGTTGACTTTTATAGTTGGTTGAAGTTATTTATCATCATACCACTGAGATTATATTGACATTATTTTGACTCAAAGCTCTGGAACATTAGAACAGCCTGACAGTAAGTCCTCATAGCTTTGCAACCTACAAGGCTGAATGTGAATAATTTAATGACGTGAATAAATTAATAATTTGAATGTAGATGCAAACCAAGTATTTTTAAAAGTTCTGTTAAATACTGGAAAGCATTTGAAAGCACTGGACAACATTGTACTATCTGCACTTCAAAAACACCTTCAAATACATTGTTGGTCATTTGATTTTAATTTAACATGGGTAGGAAAAGCAGAACTCGGCCTGTTGCAATGCTGAGGCCACGTACTTTGACACCACGTTATAATAATGGATAAGATACTGCAGAAGCAGCTATTACAACGAGAAGGTAAAAGGAAACTCCAAGTTAACAAAAAAAATATCAGTCTTTCTTATACGCACTGTTACGTGACGTACCTCATCCCCCTTCAGAACTTCAGAGCCATCTAACTCATGGGCCTGATTCGTCTTCTGTATCATCTGCTTTTCTGTGCTAGACATCTCTTCTTTAGCAGCCTGAAGTTCTTCTGCCTTGGCTTCCTTCTTCCGGGAAATTATAGATGCCTGAATGAACATCAGAAATATACATGGACATGCAAAGTAAAAATTTATTAATATATTTCATATTATATCCATATTTTTATAATATACTTATATTTTATTGCTTAAACATTTTATTAATGTTTAATCATTAATAAAATAAAAGCATGAAAACTTCAGGTGTGGCACCACTGAAATCACATCTCAACTGTAGGAAACTCATTTTCACTGGGTATTGTGAGCACGTATCTTTGCAAAGAAAAAGACAGATTACACAACTACACAGTTGATTAAACCACAGCTTCTTTAAAGCTGATTGCCAATTCCGAGCTTCCTTCAGTATGGCTGATTTCAGTCATGTCCCTTTGCTCCTCAGATCCTTGCTGATGCATTTTACATATATGTTTCTTCACCTCCTTTTTCATTGTCACTGAAGAACAGGCATGCACTTGGGGGGCTCCATTTAATCTACTTAGTCCCTTTTTGTGCATATATAAGACACATCAACATGGTTTAACTGGAAAGACATCCAAGATTTCACAAATGTCATAATACAGATTTTTATAACTCCAACCTACTCCAGCCTACAGAAATATGTTATACTAAGCAGAACCCAGCCTCTAAATCTTGGCAAATAGCTAAAAGACAATGAACAAAGCAGAAAAGTACAGAAATATTGTAATTATAGACTATTCCGCTATTGTTTTTTTTAGTCTAGAAGAAAAAGCATTTAAAAAATAATGTTTTACCAGGCAGAATATTTACTAGTACCTACATCTATTAAAGTTAAGAGACTAAGAAACATAAGCATACATTAGTTCAGAAAAAGAAAGCATTTTTATCTTGCCAAAGTATATTTTTACATAACACAGGAATGTATATGTATGCACCTGAATTTAGATGTGTTGTTGGTTACTTAATATGAAAGGAAAAACTTCAGTAAAAATAAAGCAAAACAGAATGGGTTTCTCTCACTACGTTTAGAGGAGCAGCGTTATTTTTAAAATCATCCAACAGAATTCAGCTGGGGTCAGCTCAGCTCTTTGCTCCATCAGATATCTGCAGTGATAAACTGTAGTGCCGTATACAAAGAAGAAGAACAAAGCAAAGACCACTGTATGCCTTCAACTCACAGCAGCAGTCTGAACTCCCCAAGCTCCTCCACTGAGCACAGTTATATCACCAGCCAACTGGTCTTGGGTATCAGCCCATTATGTACCAGGCATATTTCACATATTTTATATGTGATTGAACTGCAGCATACATTTTATCACCATTTTTTCCTACCACTGATATATTTTACCTACGCCTTTTTATTTTTTAAGCCATCACCATAAATATCATTATGGAAATCTTGAATAAAATCAGCAGCTATACAGGTCAGCTGGAAAAGAAACCACATATGTTTCTGCGTAAGCTGTAAAAGTCTCTGATTTCAGAAACCCATTTTATAACTTTTGAATTTATGAAGGCTAGACCACACAGCTTATTTTACAGAGGAACTTTTTAATAGCTTCAGGATGAAAAAAATACAGAGAGAAAAATCAAAGAATGCATTCTTAACAGATGTAAAAGGAAAAGTAGCATGTGGTCAAACACAAGCAAGTGCTATGACTGAAAGCAAGCTCTGCATCCAGCACACGTGCTGCCTTGTAAGATTCTGTCCACAGCTGGAGATTTACTAAAATAGCTCTTCCCAAGTGATTCTTCCAGGGTTCCTGTGATGCAGCTGACAGGCAACACCTCAGACAGCAACTGAGGAACTCACTGGCATGACTGGAAGCAATTGTTTGACTAAGCCTTAAGCACGCCATTTGTTTAGGTTTTGTCTCACGTTATCATCTATTTCTACAGATTCTTGCTTTAATAAGTTAAAGAAAAAAAGTCTACATGCAACAGTGACTGAAATTGCTCCACTGATTCTTCTCAAAATGTTTTGTTTTTTCCTACCTGTTGGCGATACATGGAAAGTTTACTATCAACTGGCTCATACTTCATCATTCTTTTCTCAATAAGTTGATTTATTTGTACATTTACTTCATTTATCTGCAAAACAGAGCCGAAAAACAGAGGAAACAGAACTTTATTTCTTTGTCTTCTCCAAGAACTAAATGCTTTACAACCAGACTAACAGCCCAGCTAACGAGGAAATATTGCTAACTCTGTTTTCAAACTAGAGGAAAGAAAAGAACAAAAAACTCAATGAGTTACTCAGTACTGGCCAGGAAGAGGCTGGGTTTTTGATTTCCAGTTCTGTGCCTTAATGATAAGGCAGGAGCGTGACATTTGCCCTGAAAATGAAGTAAAGTGGTATACATGGACAGAAAAAAGAATAAAAGAATCAGTGACTTGGTACATACAGACAGAAAAAGGTTGATGTTGTCATATATATTGAGAAAGGCACACTGTCACATTGTAACAAACATTTATTTTCACTTAGAATTCTAAAGAGCAGCAGATAAAAAGCAGGTGATACCAAGTTTTACCAATGCTTCTAAGAGTCACAGCCATCACACTGCAGCTGTGTGGTACCCTCCTTCTGCTGCCACAAAATGCACCTGGTTGTCCACAGGTTCAGATTGTCAGTCTTCACTCCAGCTGAAACTTTAAAGCCCACTGCATCTGGAAACAAACACCTACACCAGCACACTGATTCCAGCTACCTCTTTTCTGACTTAATGCTACACTGGGACTCTCATCAGCCATGGAAACCACAGCCCTAGCAACCTTCCTTTAATTCTCTGCTAACTAGATGACTGCTGATAAGCAAGCAGTGTAAATATATGCTAAAATCTAATGAAGTCAAAACAAAGTGCAGGTACAGAGCAGGACATTACCCCAACGTTACTCTGAGTAACAGCTGCATACTTAGAAAGCTGAGTATTTCAGACAAAGCTTTGTTCACCATGTCATAAGCACTCTTCTTATATTGGTGTAAACTCCCTTGATATCAGTGAAAGTTTAAAACAAGCTAAAACTAAAGAGAAGAAAAATCAAACCTTTAATGCTGAACTAATATCTTTGCTCACACAACAGCAAATTGCCAACTCAATTTTCTAAATAGCATTTAAGGATACAGCGGGTTTTGTGGTTTTGTTTTTTTCTTTTTTTACTTATCTAAGAGCTTGCATTTAGTGAGTAACACATCTTTTACAACTGAAGAGGTGTTCCTTTGGGAATTAAACCTTGTCTCGAGGATGCAAAGTAGGCACAGGAGAAGTGCAATATGCACAAACTCTAGAGCATGCTATGAAACACGAATTAAGTGCCACTTTGGTCAACTTACCTTGCTTTCAAGTACATTGAGATCTGATTGACCCATAGCTGGCTCTGCAATTGCCTTTTGTAAGAAATACACTGATTTCTTCTTACTTTCAAGCTCCTTAGGTATTTTTTCAGTAGCGAGGTATGAATTGAAGTTTATCTCCTCTTCCAGTTTCTTCATTAAGCCTTAAGAACAAATTAAATCAATGCATGTCCATGAAGAAAGTAATGTAGAGGATAATTAAGTTCAATTTTCTCAACACAATGAAGCGTTCAGTGACAGATTACAATAAAAACAGCACAATGCTTGAATCTTCCTCTCAAAACTCAAATTAACAAGTAGTTACCTGATCTAGCTTTTTAATCTGGATGTTAAACAAAACAAGTTGCATTACACTTGCTACCCACCTGTATCTCCAACACGTATCTGTTAACTCCTCA
Organism: Lagopus leucura; assembly: GCF_019238085.1. NCBI lineage: Eukaryota > Metazoa > Chordata > Aves > Galliformes > Phasianidae > Lagopus > Lagopus leucura. Next base: position 4,423,145 of record NW_024962260.1, on the reverse strand, counting down.
CTGTATTCTTTTAGTCAATAAAACAAGTAAAATCTTTCCACAGATCAAAGTCCAGATGAATCAGATACAAAAACTCAACACACAGCATTGACAAAGAGAACCATTAGCACTGTGCATGTCTTAGGCACATCAAGACACTGCGTCATTGCGTCGTGTTACTATTTTCTGTAGTGAGTTATGTTCTTTTGAAACTGAAAAGTTGATGGCTAGAATTTGGTGTCTTATGCCTGATCAGTGAGGGACAGCACAGCACGTCAGAGCTGTGCTGCCTCGCTCAGGGCTCCTCTGAAGCTTGGATCCCTTAGAACATCCCTGGCTGGAGCATTGGAGAGATTCTACCCCATAGATTTCACAGGTCATAGTTTCATGTGAATTACATCGTCTACAGACAAATTATCTCAGTGTGAATCCTTTGTCTGTGTCTCGAAATAGAACAAAGATCTTAATTTGGCCAGCCTCCTGTAAGGTCTGTTATATCCTTGGAAACTCTCCCTTAAAATAAAACCTCTTTGTTCTAATTTTGTATCTAAAGAAGGCCTTACAATGAGCTGAAATAAATGTATGCATACTGTAAGAGTCTTCTACATTACAAAATGCCTCTCTTTAAGTAACAGATGATTTTTTCTTTTAAGAGCAAATACTCAATCTTGAGCATTCAATTCAGTACACTGTGAACATTGAAAACAAACAGATTTTTTAAAAAAAGAAATTGCTGTGTAATGTCAAAAATTCTATTGAGAAAAGCAATCACCTACCTGATGATTGAGCCTGATTCACACTGCATGATACATGCTTATAATGACTTTGCTTTTGCTAGGTAGAGTAATTTAGCCTCCATTACAAATAATTTATTTATAAACACAGATAAGAACAATACAGAGCTAGAAAAATGTGACAGAATAAAACCAAATTGCTATTTAAATTACATTACACAGCAGTCTGCTGACAACAGATACTTCAGTGCAATTACTCCTCTGAGACACCTGTACCAAGGGCTATGGTAAAATTTGGAAGTTGCACATCAGACTGGAGTGGGAAGAGGTATTTCTGAATTTTTTCATGACCAAAATGACTAAAGGTAAGTACCCTGGGTACTTTTTAAGACGACTCACTGGGGGTGTATTGTTGGTTTGTTGTTGTTCTGGTTCTTTTGTTTGTTTGTTTTTCTTGGTTGTTGGGTTTGTTGTTTTGCCATGAAGTGCAAAGCAAAACAAGAAATTCCAAATCTCTGTCTTTCTCTGCAGAAAGAAAGGAAAGCTTGAGTACAGGGATACAATAACAGAGCTGATCTTGCTGAAACAGAGAGGAAAGGATGCAAGTTGAAAACACAGCTTTAGGCTTTGAGGCTAAAGAGCCTCATCACTGCTGACCACATCACTGACTGATGTAAGGAGAAAGAACAAAGTTAAATACAAGTCTCAGAAAAGGGGGCTCCATTATTCTGCATCTGTTTACCAAGAGGACTAGTCACAGTACTGACAGATCCTCCTCACTCTCTGCTCTCAGCTTGGGTCGAAAGGAAATGTACTTGGTTTGTCTGCCAGAGAAGAAAGGAGCCATACTTAGCTCTTGAGAAAGCCTCAAGAATGAGAATGAATAGACCCTAGGGAAAGCAGTGCTCCTAACAAAATAAAGTCAAACCAAACTAAAAACAAGAAGGAATTCCTCTTTTCCAGCTGTCCACTTCATTGATCTCATTTCATGAAAAACAGTACTACCATAAACTCTTTTTCCCTTTGTGGGAAGGTTATTAATCTTGTGCAAAACAGCTTCAGATTGGTTTCAGAACAGGCAATGCACTTGCTATATGTGTGCAATAGCCATTATGTGCTGGGCACTACAGCTAGACTCAGAAATGCATTGGAACTTACTGGGAGAGAACACCAATCTACCCCCAGGAATACCCACCTCTTTCTTCCAGGAGAACTGACTTTCAGTCTTCCTCAGCCCACTGACGAGCTGTGCAGGAAGGACTACATTTTAATGTCTCACTAGAAATCTACCACCTCTGCAAATGCAGCAAAGCTTCCCACATACACCATGAGCTGAATTATCACCTCAGAACTAGGAACATAACTCCCCAGAGGATATTTATAACCAAGAACTTCAGTGTGGAAATCAAAGCAATATCGATCAAGTTATCCTGATATTTAATATTAATATTCTAATCAACTATTTTTTTTCTAGCCTGCCTCTTAGATGGAAAAAATAAAATAAAATAAAACAACCACATGTATAACTTATGCTTTATTTCTTACCCTTCTCCAGCTTTCTTATAAAGCGTGCCTAAATATTACAGATTTAAAGCTTAAACTCATGAAATATCCGTGCCTGAATGACTGCTTTCGAAAACAGAAGGGACCTATTGACTTTACTGGGTAAAAACTTGATTGCTATCTTGATTTCTTTCTCTGATAACCTGAGAGCTATTACCAACTTCTTTCAAACACCAACTGGTTCTGCATCACACAATGAAGCGAGTTAAAACCTGACAACTTGATGGGGAAAGACATGATGATGCCAAAATCCCTCATGACTAATGCAGTTCTTTCCTAAATACTTCTGGAGATATTTTTTCTTCTGTATGATTTAACATACAGAGAAGTAACTACCTAAGAACTATTTCTGCTGCTTAACAGAACCTTAAAAAACAAACACACAGCAGCTCTTTTAAGATTTTTTTCTCAGTGACTTTTTTTTTCCAAATTCCCAGGACAGAGGAAAGAAAAGCAAGCATACTTTAAGTTTTCCATTACACATATAAGCCCTGTTTTTAATGTTTTAGCATTCACTTATGGTTACAAAATCTACATACGTAAGCTGCACAGAAAGGCTGGCTCTGTGCCCTAGGGCTATTTTGGCAAGGCTCTGCCAACCTTACACGTGAAGAGCTATTAACAGCAATTCCTCATGTTTTCCATTCAATTTTGTTATTATAATTATTGCATAAAGTGAGGTGGGAGAAAGACTTTCTTAGTGCTTGCTCAGTCATGTAGGAAAGAAGCAGGTTTCCCAGCATAATTCTTCTAATAGATATAAACTTGGATCTACTTTGTGCTCAGGCTCCTACTTCTTTTCCTTCTGTGGGCTCCCCATTAGGCATTCCATATCAAAAACACCTGCAGTACTGATTTAATTCATTAATTAAATAAAGCTACCTGCCAATACTTGGAACACTTTGTTTAGTATTACCCAGGAAGGCTATGACAAAGGCAGGTGTGGAAAGGACTTCCACGTGGCATTTGCTTGCTAATCAAAGACCTCACTTCCTTGTTTGCATTCATCCTGTACAAATGAGTACTGAAGGGATTCAGCCTGCAGCTTCCAATGGTACCACTTTCAATTTCCCTGTGTTAAGCAGAGTTCTAGGACACGCAAACATTAATAGATGATGATTAAATCTATCAATATCTCACTGAAAAACTACACAGCTTCCCAAGTGTTCTACAGTACAGTACGCTTCCTACGTTATAATTATTACTGCAGCTCTTTGAAATCTAACTTCTCAGTATCTTTCCCAAATTCCAGGCAGTGGTTGGGGCATTGCAATGATGGAAATATCAGAGCTAAAAAAAAAAAAAGAGGAGCAACAATGCTTCTGTTCCATTCCTTCCATAAATAAATGCAAGGATAGCACCAAGTCTTTGGCACCAGGAGCTCCAGTTCTACCATTTTTACACCATACCCCACAAGCCTTTATCAGAATCACTTCTTAGGAACAACTCCCATATGCCACCACATTTGGCTTTTCCTTCAAATATGTATTGTTGGCACAGTCTTGGTTTGCCAAGTGATCATTTTGAATCAATAGCCTGTCCTCCTCATTACCCAGTCAATTCCCCAATCTTGTTTTCCATCTGGCAATTTAATCAGTGATCATTTGCTATTTTCTTTCATGGCACTAACCTAAAACTGAAAAAAAGAGCCAAATGCTGATTTATGCATGCCCCATTAGAAAGACGTCCAATCAGTGAAAATTCCCCAATTAGCTGCCTTTTTAAAGTCTTCAGTAAAGTCCTTTTAATCAATTTAATACAGATCACATTGAATTTTTGCTTTGCCTTGTTTGTTCTTCAAAATGGGGTGCAAGTAAAAAAGTCAAAGGTCTTGAAACACTCAACCATAGCTATACTATCAGTCTTACCAGCCAGCCTTGTATTTCCATCCTTAAACATTTTTATTATTGAGCTCCTCCTAAGTCATTTTCCTTTACCACAACTGTAACCTGGTTTCAGCACTGGAGGAAATTATTTAAACTTTGAATTTCAGAGACAGATAGTTCTGTGGCCAAACAAAAAGTTTTAAACAAACAACAACAGAAGAAGTTTGTGTTTTCATTCAAATAGGATATTTTAATAATAGTTTCTATTTTTCACTAAGTGTTCAGAATGCCATAAAATAAACATCTGTACAAAATAATTCCTCCTTATAAGTATCCCTGATGTTCTCATTGGTCTAAAATGCTACTACGTATTAATTTAATGGAATGTACCAACTGCATGTTTCTGTTTATCATTGGAAACCCTCTTAACCCATTCTTTTAATCAATATTCATTAATCAATATTAATCAATCAAAGCAAGGCACCCATTTCTCACTATTTCTGCCAATAATTTGAACAATAACGTTCCATTCAAATGGACAGAGATCAAGAATTTCAGTAATTCAGATCACTTCTTGGCATTCACAGTCTGTGTTTGTGCCAGCAGATATTCAAGGCAAAAATATAACAATCTCTGTTAGGTTACTCAAACCAGCGCTCAGTGTCAAAAATGCTAACAGAAATAGATATTTTGTAAATCAGAAATTCTTATCAACAGCAGCAGCAACTGCCTCTCTGTAGTTAAGCAAAGTACAGAGCAGTACTGAAGTTCATAAACAAGGAAGGCACATACTATGGAAACCAGTGTTATCAATTGTAGTCTGCAGGCAATGATCAGCTGTTCTTCATGGTCCAACAAAAGGTCTTCTAAGTAACACATTGTATTTCTAAAAGTAAATAAACTATTAACCATAAGTTATATTTTTCTGGAATAGCTGAAGCAGACTTATGCTAACGGCACGTTAACGACACTCATCAGTTTGGGTTGGTTGCATTCCTTAAAGAATTACTTTGCATTTCTTTAAAGAACATCATCCCAAGTTAATTACCAGATGAAGTAATCAAAGCAACATGTACCCGTAACACATAAAAATCTACTTATTAACAACAGCTTTTATCAATGTATCTCTTGCTTTGGAAGTAAGAACAGGTTAAATATTAAAAACAGAAGAAAATTATTGTAAGGAGAAGCACCGAACTTGCAGTAAAAATCCACAGCTATCATACAGTCTTTGAATCATCCGTGTACAAGCTCATACTGATGTGAGTAGGCAGCTGAGATACAGAATTGGAGCCAAAGGGAATTTTTAAAAAATAAATAGTGTTAACTGTAGACCAATAAAGCTTTTAAAAGAAATGAAATCCTATTCAATACGCTGCGGCCACATAATTTTAATTATTAAAAAAGAGAAATCAACAGTTGGCATTCTGTAATTGCTACTACAGGCAGTGTCCTTGTAACTACTGAGGGGAAAAGTAATTAAATTATAAAGCTAAGTCCTAAAGTCTTTGTTCGGGCAAAATTTCAACAGAAGTTTTCTTAAATAATGACTCCAAGTTTTTCTTCAGAACATCTAAACACTTTATTTTTTCCTGCAAGTAAAGCTCAAGATGAGGGTAATAAATAAGATCACTTTATTTTCATCTCAGAGATCAAATGACATTTACTGACTTTTTATTACGTTACCTTTGCTTCTGTGAACTGAAACCACCAAGTTTCCACAGGCCTTAAAAATACCCTACGAACTGAAATAGAAATGTCGACGTAGCTTTGCTGTATAAACTCTCAGCCACAGCAAAAATGGAACTGTTACAGAACTCACCACAGGTCCCTTAGAGTAAAGAAGATAGTTCAGATACTCTTTTAGTTTTCATTTGTGGCTCAAATGCTGATGAACATTGTAAAAAAAATAAAGCAAAGTTACAAAGTAATGGCATCACAATGCGCTGCTGACTAAGAAAAATCCTCTAACGCAAAACAACTGGCAAAGCATCCATGATGCAACTGAAATACTAAACTATCTGAGAAAGTAGGACAATTAATTGCTTCACTAAATTTAAATCTAAATACGTAGATGCTAACATTTGGAAAATTATTTATTCAGATAATAAAAAGCATTCTAATGGGGTTTTTTTGTTTTTTGGGTTTTTTTTTAAACCACAGCAACTCAGCATGCCGGTGCAAGGGCTCTGGGAAAAAAGACTTTGAGTCATATACCTTAGTAGTACAGTAGAGTTCTCCATACAAATCATCCCCAATGACAGCATAAACAACACATAAAGCTTCTATCAATCCTGTGATACGTTACTGATAACCAGTTGAGGTCAGATGCAGCAGAAACACTGAACCCTACCCAGACTCAGATTAATCCTAGTTCTATTTCCTTCAGAAACATGGATGCTGTAGAATTGTAGACTTTGGAGACAGTGAGTTATGCATTTATCTGCTCTCTGTAATTCCCTCCTACCCACTATTTTTATAGTGGATCAATGAGCAAAAACTTACTCTACAAGGAGTATAATTTACTTTGTTAGTGTGATTTGCAGATTGAGATAGGACTGAAAATGAGCAGCAGCAGTCTACATCAACATATCTAAATCACCTACAGTCATATCATGAGAACAAACTATTTTACATAAATATTATAAATAGGTCTATATATTACATCTATATGTTAATATATAAATGTCTATTATGTATATCTATAAATATATTATATATACACACAAAACTCATTCTCTATAAAAAGATTAATTAGGAAGTGGGTTTGTTTTTGGTACCATGCAAAACTACAACAGAAACTTGCACCACAATAAGAAACAGGCCTTAAAGCTCTCCAAATGAATGTTTTACTAAATGTAATTAAAAAAAAAACAACCAACCAACATCAAGTCTACAATGAAAAAAAAAAACAAATAAAATATTAATATTCAATGTATTTGTACATTCACTGAGATGAAGAGGTATTTCCCTGATCCTCAATTGCAAATACAAAAGACACAAAACATCACAGTATCTAAACTCTGCCTTTTCTAAGAGGTTTCTGCTTTTTCCAATCCTTGTAGTTCCAGCTGTTTGGTTTTTTTTTTCTTGCAGAGTATTATAACTAGTTTTCAGTATGTAACTGGCTTAAGGTTTTAAGCAAAGTGGACCTCAAAAAACAAGACTGAGGTATCTCATCATCTTCCTTATGACTACCCCCCTGCCTTCTTATAGCAAGGCATATTTGCCTTTAGAATTTATACCTTCCATTAGTTTCTCTCTAGTTCACATGTGCTTTCTGGCACTCCCATGTTACTGAGAATCATGCAGTTTTAATTTCATTTCTCACAGAAGTGTAAACCCCCCAGGTGTTACACATTACTACTTACTTTCAGGTTTTGAATCCACTACTGCATGATGCATCTCTTTCAGCTGGAGCTGTGCTCTTTGCAGTCTCTGCTCTGCATGGAATAACTTTGGAGAGAAAATTGCACACGCATAAGCTCATTCCTTTGAAATGCATTTCCAAGTAACTAAAGCAAAAGAGTATCACAAAGAATCCTGAATACAAAAAATGGTAGTTACCAGCTTGTGGTTCACAAGGAAACATGCCAAAACAATTTTCAACAGTTGGCCTGGATTTACTTATTCTTTACTGTTAATTAAGAAAAGCATTGTATTCCCAAGTAGTATTTTCTCTATGGCACAAATTTCTTAAACTGTTTTCAAGCAAACATTCAAGTGGCTTGAACACTAAAAGAGCAGCAAAAAAGCTAGTCAGGATTGCAGTAGAAAATTCTCTTTGTGCTGCATCTCTTGGAAGGCAGCTGAATTGTCACAGCAATCCACTATTCTGTTGCTGAGCCAAGTAGAGAGCACACAGAAAAGCTTGTTGCCAAACAACAGCAGCCAGGTGAACAGTATTTCTGCTACTTAGAGAAATGTGTGATAAGAAGCAGAATCACCTGGACACCACAGTATTTTCTTGTTACCTCCCTCAAGAAAGGACCAATGGCTTGAAAACCTTCTGATTCACATTGATTCCAAATCAGTATGTTGACTGTAATAATAGGCATCTGAATTTAACACTGCTTTAAAAGGAGCAAAAGTTCATATTCTATTTGAAATCAACAGAATTGACTGAGATGATAGAGCAGGCTGGCTTGGGAACATGCAACACAGCTTAGGAATGAAATCCACCCCTACATCCAGATACCAGCTGCTTCTAGTACTTACTAGGACATTACCTTTGTGAGACTCAGGGACAAAACCCCAAGTTGCTCCTGAATACAAATTATATTCTCCCTGCACTGATCCACAGCAAAAAGCTGTGCTACTTGTTGTGTTACCACACAATCTTATTGCAAGTGCACAGAGATACAATCAAACTAAGGAAACATTTGCTCACTACCATAAACATGAAGACCTCTCTCTGGGTGCTCCCACAGTAAGCCATGGAACATTTCCTATGATTGCTAAATGATGATGTCAGGAGTAGTTGAGGCAGCCAAATATCTCAAATGAGACGTTCAAAACTTGCAGCATCAAGCCTCTTCCTTTAAGATGCACACAGGTATTTGTATTTTACACAGGATTTAATTTTCTGCTATTAGGAGAAGCAGCACTGTTTTGTTCCTGATGTACTTCTTTACACACACAATCCCCAGACAGATATAAAAACTATTTATTTTAAGAGGTACACTTTTATGGCAATACCTGACTTTTTTGTTCTTGTTTCTGTTGAGCCAAAGATTCTTCTCTCTCTTTTTCTAAGCGAAGCTGTCTTGCTATTTCAAGCATTCGTTGATGATTTTGTACTGTCTCCACCTACAGCAAGTGGATAAATAGTGCATGTTACTGTCAGATAGTTGAGAAATACATTAAAGAGATCATATGTCTAACAAACCCACTTAGCACTTCCTTTCCATACACGTTACTACTCAGAAATGACAGCAAAGTACTGGACTCAAGATTCTTAAAAGCTCTGGACTAACGCCTAGGAGATTCCCTGTAGGTCAATTAGTTATTTGACTCCTTCCTCGACACGCAGTATGTTTATTCTAATCCTTGTTTGCATTCCAAAATCAGAGTTGCAAGCCAAGGATTATGACACTGAAATGTAACAGCGTTACTTCTCTTATTACCCTCTTCTTAAGACGCTCCACTCTTTTGATGAGTTGATCTTTCTCCTCTTCCATTGCACTTATATCCTAAACAGCAGCAAAAACAGATAAAGAAATGTGAATTCACTACATGGTGCAGATTGAACTAAACTCTGTACAAGTTACTGTGAAAAGCAGAATTTATCTCTGAATACACCTGAAGCAGTTATAACCTTATCAATCTGTGAACAGAATGTCCAGGATTCTTATCCTGGATAAGAATCCAGGATAAGATAGGATAAGAAGATATGTCCAGTCCTGCTCATCTTTCCTACTTCTTCCTCAGTTTCCACTCTCTGCATCCTTCAGTATTAATGTGAGCATTTAAAATAAAAGCAGATGTATTTAAAACAAAAAACAAAAAACCACCCAACAAAAAACAGAAGAACAAGCCCTACACCCCACAGAAACAACCGAGCAAAAATCAGCACAATAAAACACATGATGCAATTAAACATCTGTTCTTAAATCTTCCCATTATCCACTTCCTGGCAATCTGCATGAAGTTGTACCATAAAACTTGCAGTTATACTCTGCATAGGAGTTAAACTTACTGATACTTTTTCCATTAAAACTGTGTTAAAAGAAATAATCTATGGTTCTAAAACACGTATCCAATTATCCTTCTTTCCTCCTACCTTACAACAGCAGGATCCCACATATTAACAACTATGAGAGAAAGGGAACTAAATTATCAGGTTAGGCCTTATCTCAACATTTGCTTAACTTGTTTGTATGTCTTAATGGAAAGCTGGATTCATGCTCAAACATTTTGATGAAACAGGACAAATATCTTTACTAACACTTTAGCCACATAGAAACACCATTTTTGTTGACTTAGGCTCTTAATTCATTCAACCTCTGAAATTATTACCCTATATCAGTAAAGTTCAAGGTTTTATATCAATCTGTGGTCACAGAAAAAGAGCTCCAATATTTGAAAATCATGCTGAACACAGTCTTGGCAGCCTCGTTTCCCCATCTGCTCCACAAAGCCCAGTTCTAAGCATGAGCAAGGACTTTCTGTTTGCCAACAGAGAACAGTTTCAAAACAGCAACTGAGTGCCAATCAGCTCTGACCTCTATAATGTACACACTGCAGTGAGTTCACAAAACCAAAAAATTAGAACATTTTTAAAAAGCATACATAGAAACAATGCATTTTTGTCATATTTTTACCCTTCTTATTTCTGCAGTAGATAAACCAGATGTTTTGAGCTGCTCACATTCCTTATGTAGGTTTTTAAATGCTTCCATCAGTTCTTCATACTACAAAATGAGATAAAATTATGCAGAATGAGCTCTATGGCTGAGGGTTTTCAGGCCAACGTTGCTTTACTATTAAGACAGTAAATACAGACAGAAATATTGTAAAAACAAGAGTTAAATGGATTTTTCACCACTAAAACTTAGGAACTTATGAAGCAGAAGAAAAAAATATAACATTACATTATCTCCCATTTAAAGTTGATTGTCAGAATTTCCATGATTTCTTTAGCATTTTAACCTCTCCCCCTGTAACACACAACGTAGTTTCAAAACAAGATGTAAGCTGAGAGGGACAATGCTACATTAACTGTTCTCCCTTACTATAAACCTGCATACATCACATGTGTAAACTTATCAAGCTAAAAAGGGAGAGCTGGGTCTAATAAGATGCTTGAGAGAGGCAATGGAGCTGGAGCACTGATTTTCTCTCCAATAAAGCAGCCCCAGAGCACACCTGACTTAACACGTGAGAAACAGTTTTGCCACATTGCATAATGGTTTCCTCGGTGTATTATAGAGGCTGATATATGTAGCTTGGTTTTTAGGAAGAAGTAGACAGTGTGCTACCTCCATCCCAGTACATTGCCCACCAGCACTCTTCAACTGAGAGGCAGTGTGAAAGTCTGTGTGGGTAGAGAAATAACAGGGGACAGAAAGAGTTTAGAAATATGGATGGGAAATAAATTTAGATTCAACTTGAAGAAATGCAAGCTGAGAGATAGGAAAGAATAACCTCTGCAGAAACAGCCATTCAATAAGATGGAAAATCTAAGCAGAGAATATAATTTTTTTTTTTTACTTCCTGGAAAGAGCAATTGATATGACTGTTGAATACAAAATGGCAAAGGCCAGGTTAAACAAAGGTGGCAAATCTGTGACAAGTGAAGCAGCAATTCCATCGCATAGAACCCTGAGGAACCAGCAGCTGGAATACTCCCTTTTATTGCTGGTTGTTTTAGGAGCAGGCACAGTAGGACATGCTGGAGCAAATTCAAAAAACAGCAGTAAAATGGCCACTGGGAAAAAGATGATGTAATCAAAAAGGGCTTGACTAAGTGACAAATAAAGGTATGATCAGAAGGTACATGCAGGCTGGGTGATGAAAAATGAGTTTTAAAAAAAAAAAAAAACAGAAGTAAAAATGCAACTGCCTTGTAGCTCACTTAGGTGTTGCAGAAGTACTTCAACAAATAAGAAGACAGCAAGCCAACTGGGAGCAACTGTATTCATTGCTGGTTCCAAAAGCCTTCCTTTGCATCCCTTCTCTACCTCTTTCAAAAGGTAAGTTTAGGGAGTCTCTTCCTCATAGGGACACAACATTTCCAGGCACTTGGCAAAACCCAAACACGGGCACAGCATAGTTTGGCAAACCAGAGCAAATGGGAGGTTTCCCACTTCCACTAAAAACAAACAAACCAACCAACCAGCAGCATTCCAGCCCACGCACCTGAAACAACTGACACACTCAAATGACCAAACAAAGCCCAGGTTTCAGCAGCACAGTGATTCCTGGCACCTGGCAGCATCTCATTGAAGACTGGTCAATCAGATTTTCGCCTAAATTTAATTACTTTTAGAATTATACACTGCAACCAATTTGATGTCCAAATCACAAAATCAAGGAAGTGCCAGGATTCTGAGAGCCCTGTTTAGGGAATTTGCAGTACAGGTGAGCTTGATTCTACACACCCATAAAACTTGCTTATGTTCTAAGATCTCCAGAATTTCACATTTGAAATGTTTCTATTAAAATGCACCATCACATGCCTGCCTACATAAATAGTTGAGGCTAAATTCTTTAATTCATTAGGATCTAAATATTTTCATGGTAATGCTGTGTTACATAAAGAGACTGTATTACCCCAGCTTCTGTTCTGAGTTAAATCAGAAGGGTATTGGTTTAATGAGATGGTTTTATTACTGCAATCCCAAAAAGGAATACATCTTACGTAATGGAAATAATGGAGATGGATATTTATACATATTGAGACTGTGACATACTGAGAAAACTTACAACCTGCATTCCTTCCTCTCCTTCCTACTTCTGCTCAGTTGTTCAAAGTTATAAATCAGACCTTGCTAGTGCCATCAAAAAAGAAAATCAGTCAAGCTACAGAGCTTTGCTGGTGCACAGCTAATAAGCAAATTTACCTGTTACGAATGCTCACAAACACTGTGATTTGCAAGCAACTACACAGGACAAAAGGCAGAGAAAACTGGATCAAAATAAAGTAAACATGTGCCTCAGATAACACAAATTATGTAAAAACGTAATTCTGGTTCACGTGTAGCTCTGCTTTTTAAACCCACCCACCCTCGTTGTCTAAAAATCAACATTTAATGCTCAGAAAAGAAGAGGAAACATAGTAAATAGGAACATCAGCCAAGGAAAAAGAAACTTCTGACTTCTCACAAAAAAAAAAAAAAAAAAAAAAGAAAGAAGAATGGTTGAAGCAGAAGTGGGGTAACACTAATATAAATGTTAGGGGCTAAGTATTATACCTTCAGTTGACAATTGTAAGGCAGCCATTTTTGTTCATAATGTATGCTGAGCTGATTTATAAAGTTAAAAATATCCATGTTAGAGTTCACAGAAGATAAAAAAAAAAAGCATTAAAAAAATAAGAAAAAAAAAGTATATTTCTTAGGCAGCATAAAAATGAAGGCTAATCAGCACACAATATTTGATCAGTGAGCCTAAGTCCTTCAATTTAATGCTACCTCTTCCTAAATAATGCAAGGCTTATTGGAGGTGGTTAAAACGTGTTTATTTTCATGAGTGGTTGTCAACCTTTGATTGTAAAATGCTCTTATCATAACTCTCTTGAACGTTAATCTCAGCAGTAACCCCTCAATTTATGTATCCATTCTTCTATTGGCACTTCAATTAGTTCCTATAAAATGTTGGCATAAGTGAAAAACACTACCTGCTTGTTGACGTCAGCCACAGTATCATCCTGTAGGAACTCCACTGGCACGTCCAGTTTTACCAAGAAGCGTGCCAGATAAGCCCTTTTCTTGAGTTCATTGGTTCTCTGAAGAAGCCAATGTAAGACAGGATGAATTACAGGTTTGCTTCCCGTAACCAACCCTTGGCGAAATGCGCTCCTATTCAAAAACAACAACAACAACAACAAAAAGTATCACCTACTATCAGTAAATCTCAAACGAAAGAACACTGGCTGGAAAGTTTGCAGTGTTTTGACTTTCCCATTCCACTTCCCTAATGGCTTTCTTATTGTAGTTAATACAGAAGGTAGTCACGGTGCCAGTTTGCTATTTACAATCCTGATTCTGCTACCGTGAGGCACACAGAAACCCCATAACAAAACAAAATGATAAAGCCTGCAAAAATGATTCATCCTTCCCAGCAACATTCTTCTGGAAAAGAGAAAATGAGGGCAGGTTTTCAGGGTTACCACCTGGCACTGGAAGGTGGCACTGCAGCCTGAAAGGACGGGGGGGGGCAGAAGTGACCCTGCTATGCAGGCGGCACCCTCTCCTGGCAGACTCCACAATAGCAGCTGCTGCAGCCGAGCCCCGGGGCTGCCCCACACCTGCGGGAGCCTTGTGCTGCCCTACCAGTGGGACAAAACAGGAGCTCTTTAACACGTTACACATGTCCACTGCGATGGTCAGGGTCAAAAATACAAAAAGAAACCCTGAACTAAAGGTTGCTACATAGAAGCTGTAACACCTTTTATCATGATTCGTGGATTAAAAGATACTTACAGGTCTGTTACGCTTCCTGGAGGCTTGTATTTAAGGATACCGAGGAGAGTCAACATTCTTTTAGCTGTATTCTCTGGCAGCTCCTCTCTAACGTCAACAGCATGCTACATAGTTTGAAACATACAAATAAATATCCAGTATTTGTTCAAGTCATTTCAACTTTATTCACTTATCACGTGTCAGTGGAGTGAGTTCCATATAGAACATTCCTTTTATGACCAAGTTGTTATTATCTTTAAAATATTTTCCTCCTATGTGCATATTCAGGTAACTTTATTCCAGTCTTAAGTTCTCCCCACTCATAGGACCTCATCTATTCAGAGGAAGAAATTACTTCCAAGTCTGAGATTCTACCACAGCAGAACATGGACCTCTATACCACTGGTACAGAATTGATCCCTTCGGATCTCACACCTTTGGTAGCAGCATTGTAAGGGGAGTCAGTAACTCAGTTACCAGTTGCAAATGAGAAACCATTCTTAGTCAGCTCCTACACTACATATGTGAACAAGATTTAGCCTGACTTTTGACTCAAGAATAGAGTTGCTGTCAGTCTGAACCAATTTAAGATCTCTACCTTGATTCCCAAGTTAAAACATAAAGTCACCAGTCTCTGGTGGACGAGGATCCAGCATGCTGGCCCAAGAAACGTTTGTTTGCTCACCAACAACTTGTAGATATATAGCCACAAAGGATTCTTGCCAGGCACATTTATTTCCAGGAAGACTCATACAAGCTATTTTGGTAAACCAAACATGCCACAAAGATACACACCGCCAGACCTAAGTAAAAGCATTTCGTGCAGTTTTTGTGACAGGCCAACTTAAGACGTTGGCAGTTACCCAGGTCTGAGCACCTCTGATTGCCCTCCTTACCTTCGGGTCAATCTCCCCCAGCACATCACTGAGCAGCTGCAACAGCTGCACCGACTCTAAGGAGTCAAACGTGATTAAATTGTAGTTCTTCCTGAAGGGCTCCTGATTGAGCTTCTCAACAATGAACTGGATTTGGTCACTCATGGTCGCGTCCTGGAAGAACCTCTGCAGGAGAGCCGGACGAGACGCCACGAGGCCTCAGCGGGGCCAGGGAGCTGAGGGCTGCCGGGAGTGCGGCTGAGCTCGCGGCTCAGCGAGGCCCTCAGCAGCACTGCGGCCTTCAGCCTGCACCGGGCTCGGTACAGCCAGCCCCTCACCCCCGAGAGGGTGATGAAAACCCTCAAGGAGCGCGGGCGGAGGCAGCCAGGCCCTCTCGGGGCCACCCCGTGCCGTGAGGTAACGGAGCCGGGGCCGCCTCGGCCTTCACCCCCAGCTCGCGCCTCCACGTTACCCTGGTAACGGTTGCCAGGCCCGGCGATGACGTCACTTCCGGACGTGCCACGCGGGCTTCAGCTGGAGAGGCGCGCGCATGCGCAGAGCGGCGCATGGAGTTGTGACCTCTGCGGAGGAGCTGGGACAGAAGGGAGCCGTTCGGGTTGTGGGGACCGGGTCCCTCTCCCTTCCTCACATCATGCTGCATGGGGGGGGGGCAGCCCGAAGCGGCCCTAAAAGCATCGCAGCCTGCCCTGGGTTTCGCATCCCACTCCCACTGTGAGCCTGGGGGAGGTCGCTGTGCCCCCGCAGTGTACACGCAATATTCTGTGCGGGGCGTTCACAGAACAACGCTCTCGAAGCAAGGAACGGCGGCAATGGGGCTTATATATAGATTTTGGATTTTGGAGCCTCTGCTCTTTAGTTAGCTTTGTGGATTGTCTTAGAAACACACGTGAGTTCACATGTGATGGAGTAAAACACGCAGTGAGTCATTACATTGATGCCGTTAAATTGAAATGCACAGCTTGTTTATTCGGTAAGCAGCAATCATAAATGTAACACTTTGCAATTCTAAACAATGTTTCCACCTTAGATTAGTTCCCCTCTTCTTTCCGGGGAATAGGAAATGTCTCATAAAATACTAATTTACCCATTTTTTTTCTAAAAGCCTGAGAAGTGACATCACATGTCTGTCCTCGCTTTTCACTGGCTGAACAAAGTCACAAAGGGGATGGATGAGCTGCTCTTAATTGTACATGAAAGCTGCGATGGAGCCAGGAACATAATCCAAGTCTCCTGACTCCTGGATTTGAACTTTAAAAACCAGATCGTGTTTCCTTTGTGCTTTCTGTCTGCACACTGACCTTTAGGAATCGTACTACCTACAAGTTCCCAGAAGAGATCCACTTTCCTTTGACATGCTTTCCTGGTATCAATTACGCTTTTCTTCTGATTAGTATTTTGAGCATATAGAATGCACAGGGGGAGCAAATGAAAATGGTATTTTCTGTAGAGGCACTGGGGATGAGTTCTGCTCCCTGTAGGTGACACTGATGGGTAATAGGAAGTGGTAGGTGTCATCAATCCTGGGCACTACTTCCTTAATTCTGGAGAAACAGTGTTTCTGCAAATATGGATGCACCTCCTCAGTCCTCAATACAGGGAGAGAACAGACTGTGCTCACAGTGCTGAGATGAGAGGGTGTGGATCTGGGCTGGATATGGCCAGGAGGTGCTGCTCTGACCTTCTCTTTCACTCCTCACACCTTCTGAGAAGCAAAGGACTATCCCCTGCTTTTCATGTCTCCTTAATGGTATAGAGATGACAAGGAAGAGAAAGGATGCTTGAAAATTAGAAAACCCCAAGATCAGACAAGAAAAGATGCCAAGATTGAATCGCTCTGTCATGATGAAAACCCAGGAGCTTGGATCGTTCTGAGTCTGAGGGGGAAACAAGACCTCTCTGATGAGAAGTCAGGGTGAGCTCCAGCATGCTGGCCTGTTTGAATGTACTTATGATTCAATACCAGAGCAAAATTATACATCAGAGTTCCTTGGGACTTCCCATGTCAGGGAAAGCATGGGGGATCCTGTGGTATCTTTTCATGATCCCTTCTTCCAGTGGTTTTGTGCTATTTATCCATGCAGCCCATTGTAGCCAGACTGCTACCCCAGGTTACCTACACACTACTTGATATTTGCCCTCAGTAATAGTGCATGAATTTCTCAAACTTACTTCTTAAAAAAACAAACAAAACAAAACAAACAAACAAACAAACAAACAAAAAACCAGTATAATAGCTTATTCTATAATGTCTTGACTTCTGTATGACAGAATCTTCACAGACATAAAAGATATCATAGCTTTTAGTTCAGCCTTGGGTAAATGTCAGAGGAGGCAGTTGAGAATTCTGATGTGCTATCTGAATCAAATCTTACTGAATTGAAGGCCACTGTTTATATACATCTGTTGCATAATTCCATGGGCATTTTCCAAATTCTCAAGTTAGCGTGCGTGAAGAGTCATACAGAGTTTCAAGCAAAGTTTCCTGATGACTAGAGAGTTGTTAGAACAGTGCATCCCTGTCATCCTATTCAATTCCCTGGATAGGGTTTATGCTTTATACTGCTCGGGAAGAGCGTATAGAAATTGCTTATTGAAAAGGTGCCATGCAGAGGCAATGAGCAGAAGAAAAACAATGGAGCAAAATAAACTATCCAGACCAATTTAGATCTGCAGGCACATCTTCATTACTCTCTCCTGTCTTTCTCCTCCCTTTATAGCTACAGCTGTGTGGATGACTGCCTTGTAAAACTGCAAGAGCTCGAGCATAGGGGCCAGCAAATCAGAGTGGAACGAAACCTGAGCAAATCGAAGTCGTGCTCCACAGGCAAAGAGAGATCACCTTATATGGGAACATCCATGGACAAGAAGATGAATGCATCTGCCCTTGCTGCTGAGGTCAGATCCCAAACAGATAGAAGATGTTAATGTGAAAATGAGAGTGTTTAGGAAGCAAAGACAATGCTCACTGAAGCTTATTTTATACAACCCAGGTCCTCTTGTTTCTTTTTCATTTGTTTGTTTTTCTTATTTAATAATAAATATTGTTATATTTGTATATAACTGTAAGTCTGACTGGCATATATTAAAAATCAATATATTTGTATCTGTTCTAGCACCTAAATGCATCCCAAGTTTGTTTCTGGTTCTTACCAATTGCGTCTTTTTTTGTTGTTATTACATAGCAGGATTTTGCTCGCTGAAGTCTCTAATATCAACTATAGCAATATGGATTGTGGTCAGCAAAGGCAAAAGGAATGATTGCTGATGTCTCAAAAAATTAAGCCTCTTAGAATGTGATCTGTTCCTGTGTGCTAAAAAACCAGTCTGATTCCACATGCTTTGTCACAGCTACAGCAATAGGCAGCGTCCTAGGTGATTTAAAACAGTAAAGGAAGAAAGACATTACCTCTGTGTTGCACGCTTTGAACATTTGGTGCCTCTGTGCAGGTCTTCTGTTGCAAGAGAGAGTAGCCTAGTCCTTTAAAGATAAGTGTGATAGATTGTGATCCAAGCTTCTTTTCTTTCAGACTTCGAGAATAAGATTTACAGATCCCACCTCAACCGCTCTGCACTTTTACAGCTCCTTTGTTTATAGCATCAGATGGTGGCTTCACACCTGCTCCTTAACCCCATTTGCCAGTTGCCAGTATTTGGTTTGCAGCTCACTGACCAGCTTGTGCATGCAACTGTGCAGTGTGAGAAACCACAGACAACGTTATATACCTTGCCCTGCTCAGCACTGTGATTTTGTTACCCAGTTGTACTGCCTCTTAGTACCATGACCTGGCAGAAAACCATCCTGAGACCAAATAGGACAGTGTCCTATGTAACCTGAGGTAAAAAGGTGAAGATCCCTGTGGCCACTGGTGTCCCAAAAGCTTGCTTTACCATTGCCATTCTTGCGTGGGCATTGCCACCCCTGCAGTATGGATTTGGACGTGTATGGCACCTTCTTTGCACTAGTGCAAATTGTTGGGTGGTGGGGACTCAGGCTCAGAGGGAGGCCAACATCATGCTAGTTTCAGTCCTTTCAGATTGATCTCTGCATTTGCCCCTGCTTCAGGCAAAGCATCCACTTGCATGTCATTCACTGCGTAGTGCTGAGAGCAAGAGCAGGTGGTTGCAAGAAGGTTGACATGCAAACCTCAAGGAGAGTCCAGTGAGGTACTGGCCCACATATTGATATAGCAGTGCCGTCTCCTGGAACGCCAAGCAGCAGAATTTGCAGTGGAGTACTCAACTTCTGGTGGGACCAGTACAGCTGGAAGGTTATTTTTGCAAATGCACAATGATTCTGTTTTTGAGAAGAGCTGTTCTGGAGCCTGGAAAAACACGGGCAGGAGCCTCCTGACCTTCATGTACTGCTGCTCTCCCAGTGTAGTAGTGCTGCTCTGAGCTGCTTTCACCATCTGAGCAGCTTCTTCTGCACTGATGTTCCTGTAGCTCTCGGTTTCCCCCTTGCAAATGTAGACAAGGGAACCATCAAGATTCCTCTGTGGTGGCTGAAGCTACCCAGCACGTCATGGAAACCATGGTTAGTGATGCACCCACAGCCAGCTAGAGAAGTGGTTGTAAATGATCAGCTCATTTTAGAGATACTGAGTAAGATGCATTGGGAAAGGATGTGATATGAGAAGGGCTGCACAATAACCCCAAGGCAGAAACCACTGAGCTTCTTTCTTTATCTCTTTTCTCTGTCTTAAGGCCTTTCGTGTGAAAATAAGTGGCCTCAGCTAATGATGCTGTGGTTTGACCAATGGTAGGTGTTCCAATGTTTATGTGATACCTAATCCTGTTTCTACTGAAGTGTTTTGGAAAAAATGTGTCGAATTCATTCTGCAGACTCAAGTCTTTTAAGCAATAGAAAAGTATTCCATCCTCCTTCAAGTCAGGGCAGCACCTTCAAAGTGTTTACTACTTCACAGAGTTTTCTCAGTCTGGTTTGAGGTCTGGACAGATTCAGTGAGAGGAAATTCTCCTCCAGACACTGCACAAGTCAGACTTGAGAACTTAGAAGAAAATTGTCTCTTTTTTTCTTTTTCCAACTTTAAACTTTTTAACTTTAAACTTTTTATCTTTAAAAAAGCTGGGCCAGCTGAGGACTACCATTGATATATCTGACATTTAGACTTTTCCCTTTGAAAAAAGTCCGAATTCAGAAATTTAAAGCGCACTACTGATACTCGGTTGAAGGGAATTCAAAAAATCTTCCCTCTCTGAAAACTCCCTTTGTCGCACATAAACGTGGGTGGCTGTGAAGAGCTTGTATTTCTGTCAATGGAAATAAACAGTTCCCTAAAATAAGGCAGATTCCACTAAGAAGTTAGTTTGTCCTTTTTCTTCTCTGGACAGATAAATAAGGCATTTGATATTCTGTCTCCCACTTCCTCATATTCTTTATTTTTGATTAATCAAAATCAAGCTCTGATCCACCAGCTGCCTTTCTTTTGAAGGCCTGTGGTACCATTCTACTCATACAAATTTCTGGCTGTGCCTTTAAGTGGTGTGGCCTCAAAAGGATGCAAGAATAAAAGAAGACAGCATCGGCCACTTGCAGTTTCTATAAGCTCACAGGAAACATTAACAATGGTTGCACGTGGCTGGATGAAGGATCTGTTCAATTATGACTCCCCAAAACTGATCCGTTTTCCGAGTGTTGGATGTGTCTGTGTGAAGTGGTTCATTTATGGAGTTATTGCTGTGTATATTTGGTAAGTGTGGGGTGACGGGAAATGGCACCAAACACAAACAAGTGTTTGTTGTGTTGGGGGTTGTCTGGGTTACAGAGCGGCTTTCAGAGCTGTCAGTTCTGTGGTAGCAACTCCTGATTATTGATTTGGTGTTAGACCACTCTTGGAAGATGGATTTGGCAGTGGGAGCTTTGTGGTGGGATTCTGGCAGGGGAAATTATCTCACAGGGTGGGGTTGTTGAAGTTTAACTGAGGTTTCACTAACAAATGCTTGTGGTTTCATTTTCTGCTATGCTGTTTTTGTTTCTTGTCTATAAACCCAGACTCACTCCATTGAATAATCTGACATTTACATCAGTTTTTCTGAGATTAGAGTGTGTTCCACAGAGTCTCCTATCAGGACTAGATCTACCTAACAGATGAAATAGCCAATCAAGCTCTTGAAGCAGATTTCAAGAACAATAAGGTGTTTAGGAATAAACAATAATAGATTGCCTCTAAAGGGCAAATTTTCCTCCTTGCTGCCAAAGTAGGGCTGTTTTCAGTGATAAGTCTTTGCCGAACAAAGTCTGCCAGTTCAGAAAGTGATTTATTTCCTACGTGAGGGCAACAAGCCAGGACATGGAGCACACTGATCCCAATCTTGCTAAGAATCAAGTCTGCAGGAAATGCAAGCACCTACTGCTGCTCAGAGCTGGGTTCCTACTGCCAGTTTCCAAAAGGATGATTATCCCAAAATACTGATCTCCAGAAAGAGAAGGCTGAAGTGCTGTTACAATATAAATGAACAATAAAAAATACCAATATAAATGAAGGAGCACTGATCAAATGCTTTCTGTTTCTGTTCTTTAGCAAAATTTGTTCATTCCAGAAGAGTCTGCTGCTAAACTGAAATGATGCTGAACCACACCTGTGGCTATGCAACAAGATTGTTTTTCAAAGCAAACATTTTATATGACTTTTATGTAGTGCGGAAACTACCTTCTGGACATACAGTAGTTCTTCAAAGATATCACTGCCTGCATGATTAGATGAGCTAAATCACTTCCTGTCAGTGTAAAAATAGAGATGATCTACTATTAACACACTCAATTCACGAGAAAATGAAACTATTAGGCCAAAGTTTTTGAAGCAATCAGCACGAGGCAAAAAAAAAGTCACAACACTGGAAAATTAAAGATTAAATATTCTAACCAGGATGTGACCTGAAGTTGTCCACAGCATTTAGGATGGGAAAACAGAAATTCTCTTTGTGCATTTTTCAACTCATTCCTGACAAAGTGAACATTGCAAAGGTGAATTCAAGGAGAACTTGGGCTCAAGCAGTCTCTCTTGAGATGACATCTGTCTCACACCAAAAGGGTTGAAAATGCCTGTTTGACTTTACGATGCAGTTCATTTTGTCCAAGAATGATACAAAAAGCCAATTCATTTTATTTTTACGAGTTTTCTTGTCCCCTCTGTTTAATTTGTGCAGTTATACACTCATTGTTCACAAGCGCTATCAAGAGAAAGAGGAACTTACCAGCTCAGTTCGCATTAGCCTGAAAGGAGTGGCTCATGCAGACAGGATCTGGGATGCAGCAGAATACACCCTACCAACACAGGCAAGTCTTAATTTAGTGTCAGCACAATATTCCAATTCTGTCAATACATCTGGTTTCTTTCCTGGTACGTCTGCTGGAATGAGCAGTAATATTAAAGGAGACTTAACATTTGAGACAGCAATGTTTTAAGCCAAACCTACCTTTCCCCAACAGGGGAAAAAAGGAAAAAGATTGTTCTTTTCAATGAGATGTTTGTGGTGCTATTTGTTACACTTTTTTTTTTTTACTATATCAGTTTAATATTTTTATAGTAACAAACCTAGGAGCTCCATACAGCTATACTCCAGTATAGCTGTACTAAACACAGTATTGTTATTGCTAGTTAATGCTATTGTGTCTTTCTAGGTTGTAATGCCAGTATTTAAAAAAAAACATCAGTGTCTTTTTGCCTTGACTGCTCATTTGTGCCCTGATGCTGTCTCTGGCTTTTCCTGTTTGAGCTGGGGAGAATTTGAGCATCTGCTGGGGGGAGATAGAGCAGCAACAGCCTTGTTGTCCTACCAGGTGATGTCCTGAAGAGGCTGAGGTCTGAACAAAGTACGTGAAATTTCAGTCATATTCATTTTCTTTTCCCCATGTAGACAAGAGACTCTTTTTTTGTGATGACCAATGTCATTCGGACAGACAATCAGATTCAACAGACCTGCCCTGAGGTAAACATTTTTTTGTAATTTATACTTAAGATGATGGTGTTGAATACCAATAGCCAGTAGTTAACAGAAAATGTTGGTGTTAGTGTAAAAGAGCAGACTGTGGGACAGTCCTGTACAAGCAAATACAGCTGCTCTTTATGCTTATATCTCATTAGATAACATGCAAACTAACCTAATTATTCATTTTCTTTCCTTCACCCTGCTATTTCTTGGGGAATCAGTTTGTTGGCTGAGGTTTTCTCTTGCATCAATGAGCTTGCCAACCCTACCTGCATTGCTTTTAGAAAGTAGTGACACTCAGGCCAGTGCAGCTTCTCTGGCTATGCTGCTGCCCTTTTGAGAACAACATGAAGGGATGTTGGAGTTACAGAAATGCTCTCACTGTTGCCATTCCCACATCTTCCCATTCCTCCTTTCCGTAGCTCAAACCTGGCAATCAGCTTCAGCTCTCCTTTCTCGTTCATCCAGCTGGCCTAGAAGTGGGCCTTTGCAGAGCAGTTCCCAAACATAAGTTGACTTTCACTGCCAAAAGTTTTTGGGGCTGTTTATAAAAAAAAAAGTAAATAGTCCAGTATTAGATTTATTGTACTTAGCATTATAGAAAACAGGAAATGACATAAATAACAAAAGAAAATGTTATTGTAAGGAGAGACATTGTATGGAGAGACACACATATTGCTCTTCCATGTCTTTTTTTTTCAGTATCCCATTGCCAAAGCTATCTGCTCTTCAGATAAGTCCTGTGAAAAAGGGATTGCAAATGTCCACAGTAATGGTATGTAAATGGTATTTTCAGACTGAAATATTGTTTGTGAGTACTATTGTGTTATTGGCCAGTGCAGAACATGCAAGTTCCAGTTTGGAGAACTGCAGCGGGACAGAGAGAGACCTGAGAACAGATTTTCAATACCACGAAACAGTTTTTTACCAGCTAGTGCATGCCCTTACTAAAAGGAGAAAGTGTGGAAGGAAGCAGAGAAAGGGGCAATGTGAACAGTACAGACTGTGGCATGAAATCTCATAGTCACTCCTGTTGGTGTCTGTGGCTGCTCAGCAAGGGGGGTGACTGCAGGATCTATCTGAAGTGTCTTTAACATCTGATGGTAGTTCTCAGAATAAGAGAAATGATTTGTGTCTTTCACTGGGGACTGGTTGTCCAGAAGACATCATACGGTTTTCATCAGCTGTGTGAGTTCCTTGTAGTGCTGAGATTCCCCAGATTCAGGCTGCTGACTGAATTATATCTTTCCCTAGTAAAGTCTGAGTGTTCACAGAAAATTCTGACTCTCTGGGAATGCAGTAAGAATCAAGGTTTTCTACATACCTTTAGAGAATCATAGAATCATAAAATGGCTTGGGTTGGAAGGGATCTTAAAGATTGCCTAGTTCCAACCCCAGTGCCATTGGCAGAGATGCCACCCTCTATATCCTTGTTTATATCCTTGTTTAATTTGCTCATGTTGAATTAAACTTGTAGTTGAAACGGTTTCTCAATTTATATCAAGACTCAGATATGTCAGGACATGTAAAACTGAAGGAAATTACTTCACCCATGATCCAAACAACAAGCTCTGTTGACCCAAGCAAGTTGCTAAATAAGGACTGGTGAAGATATGGCATGACCATAATTTGGGTAATTCTTAAAGTCTCCTCCATAGAAAGCTATGAGAATCTGAAATGTAAAAATCTCTCCATGTCATTTGAGGATGAATCTACTGACATGCTGAAGCTGTCTAGATGGTACAAAGTGTTTGTGTTTGCTGAGCAAGAGCTTGTTCTTCTACAGGAGTTCAAACTGGAAGATGTGTGCATTATAATGCAACTTATAAAACCTGTGAGATCAAGGCGTGGTGCCCTGTTCAAATGGAAGAAAGCCCCCCTGTGTAAGTAACAAAATTGTTTTCATTTGTTGTGAAAAGGAGAGTTTAACAGTCCTACAACTTTAGGATAATCACTTTGCCTAGGTGCAGGTGTATCTCAGGTATCTAAACCAGCCATATCTATCAGGTATCTGATCACAGCCATAACTATAGCTAAATACGTTACTTCTAACACTGTCCTGCTCTGTGATTCTGCAGTGAAGCCTTCAGTCTCAGCATCACACAGCTGCCACAGGAACAATTTCAGATGTCACAGGCTCATCTTGAATTCACTCGAGGCATTTGAATGATGAATTCAAATGTCAAGGAAAATGCATCAACATAACACAGGTTTTCTAACTTGAGGTTCTCAGTGCTGTGGTGTAGAAGCTCTGTGTGGGTTCCTTTACCACAGTGACCACTCAAAGCAGTAGTGCTAGATTAGTTGTTGTCTGTGCTGCAGAGTAGTTTTTAGGGGTCCACTCTGGACTGAAGAACATCTCTTCATCCTTTCTAGGCAGGTGATGAAAACTTCAGTGCTGGCTATCTGTAATAGAAAACTGAAGAAAACTGTAGGTAACAAAGATGCTGTGACTCAGAGAGTGGAATGGAGGGGCCCTGTAGGCATCTTTTTCTGTAACCACATGACGGTGTACTATTCTAGGATGAAAATGTTCAATTTCCTTTCTGAGTCAGCCAAAGCATGAAGAAATTCTAGAAAAGGTTTTTTTCAACAGAAATGATGGAAATTGCACTCTAAGAAAGCAAATGACTAATCAATTTTAGCTTCTCTGCACCAGCTTTGGAAATATATGAGTAAGAAACCAGGTCAGTAATCACTCTGAGTAGTGATACAAGCGTGATTCTGTGCCTGTATCCTATCTCTTCCCTAAGTCAGAGTTTTTTGCAGACGGAGCATTTTTTCCCCAGCCAGGTCCCATCCAAATCTCACAGTGCCTCCTGCAGTAACTTCTGCTGAGTTCTTTTCCCCTCTTTAAAGGAATTGCCATTCCCTTCTCCTGCAGACAGAGCTGTGTTCTGAAAAAGGCTTTGTCCAACGACAGAAAGGATATGACTGTTCATACAGCATCCTGTCTGTAAAGACAGCAAGGAAACTATCTGTTCGCTGCGCACAAATTCTCAGCTGCCAAATGTTACAGACTCTCACTATTATTATTCTGTAGCAAGATTTATATGCGAAGTCTCATGAGCTCATATTTCATCTGCACGTAGGGACTCAATTTAGGCTCAGCCCACATAAGAAAGTGCAAAAGGGAAAGAACTGTTTATACCTCAAACTAAGAAAATGACCTTTTATCTTTCTTGATGCTCTGAGCCAATTCTCTCCCTGCTTCTCGGTCTCTTTCTCACGAAAATATTCCTCCCACTGACAGCTTTCCAGGTAAAAAATTAGCATAAGATTAATTGATGTATTTAAAAGTGAGTTGATTTGATGTTTCTCTTTTAGGCCAGCAGTTCTGAGGAGTTCTGAACATTTCACAGTGCTTATAAAGAACAACATTCACTTCCCCACATTTAATTACACCGTGTAAGTGCCAGTATTCCTCCATGCTTTCTGAAGAGTGAGTGGTTGTGCTCTGAAGAAAAGGTTGTATAAATTGGCACCTTATGTATCTTCAGGGCTTTATCTGCACGAGCAACAAACCACAAGCCTTTAAAAGATTGGTTCTTCAGAAACAAGAGAAATAAGAAGACCTTGGGAACACAGCCTCCCAGCATAGCTCTATTTCTCTTCAGGCAAAGGACAGTAGAATTGCTCAGTCAGATATTCCATTCACATTAGGGTAAAGTCATTAAAATATACCATAACTGATGTGAGACTTAGAGTCTAAGACAAAATCCTTTGTTTACACAGGTAAACTGTTGCTTGTAATACATCCAAAGAGTAGAGAATTCATCTTGATTTGCAAATCTCATAGGAACAAACAGACCCGGTAGCTGTGAAAACAAAAGCTCATACAAGTAAAATCTGAGCACATTTAACACAGCTTCCAGCCAGAGTGAAATCTCTTAGTTGTATTTATAGCTGTCCTAACTTTTGCTTTTAGATTTTAACAACTGTATGTGTTCTTCATAGGCAAAATATTTCACCCAAATTGAATACTTCCTGCAAATTCAACAAGGTAACTGACCCACTCTGTCCGATATTCCGCTTGGGAGACATCCTTCAGGAAGCAAAAGAGAACTTTTCTGAGGTGGCAGTCAAGGTCTGTGATATTACTTCTTTTATACTCGCTGTTAAAACATTTTCTAGTCTTCCTTCCTCCATGTTTTGCTGTACGCCATGTTGTTCTAGGTTTAGAAACGGATTGTTTGAGAAGCAGTGTAACCTCAAATTGAAAGGATTAAATGTGCTTAACATTTCACAGCACGGGACCCACACTGACAGCGTCGATAGAATATGGTTGGTATTGCTGTATTATGTAGAGGTCCTTCAGCAAAACAACATGCACTTAGATAGGTCTTACAGAAAGCTGTCCTTTGTGGTCATCTTTTAATTCTACTAAAGTACATTCTAAATCATGTTGTTTGGGGAGAGAATCATCAAAAAGTAAGACTGGCACAAATGGTAGCTTATATTTGGCATTAAAAAAATAGACATTTATTTTTCACATTATATTTTTGCTCTATTCTTTAGGTTGTTAAGCTAAATGCCCATAGCACAGTATCCAGCCACACCTTTGGCAAGTTTATATTAATGGATGGGTAGATGAAAAGTAGACACAAAGTGTCCCAAGAAGAGTCATCATTTAAGCCAGAATTATTGAGTCTTAGCATGGCACAAGGGCACTAAGGATGAAAAATTTGGACTGGGTGTCTACTGCATTTATATCTGCAGTTTGGCTTTTGGTTTGAGCCAAGATGAAATTGCCATCACAGTGTTTTAGCTACATCCACATTTGTGCTACTAAAATGAAGAAGGATAGGCAGAAAATAGGAAAAGTCAGAATGAATGGCTGCTTGTAGATCACACAATTAAGACACTCCCATCAAAGACTGTTTGATGAGCAAAAGTTGTTTCTGAGTCAGTGTGCATAAGGAGATGTATCCCAGCCAATGGCATCCCTCAAATCTCTGCTGTCTTTAACAGATATCCAGCAAAGGCAGCAATCAGAATAATCCCTGTGCTTGTTTCCAGGGAGGAATCATTGCCATTGAGATTAAATGGGACTGTGACTTAGACAGGTGGTCTTACTCCTGCAGTCCAGAGTACAGCTTCCGCCGCCTGGATGACAAAACAAGAACCCAATACCCTGGATTCAGCTTCAGGTAAAAAAAATAAAACATTACATAAAGGAAGTAGGATGTTTCTGAATGAAGGTAAAGTGTGGAGAACGACAGCTTGGAATAACAAAATGTTTGACTGTTCTTTGGCCTTGTAGTCAAGTCCTTAACCTGCAGTTATTGCAGCTGTATAGATACATTCTCATGATCATCTCAAAAATAGCATGCTTATGTGGCAGGAGGTTTTATTTCTGTGCTGAAAGGCCTAGAAAATTCCCACAAGTATTTGAGGAGCTAACATGGAAAATAGTTTGGGCAGATTCTACCATATGGCAATTGAGGCTTGAAACTGCCTAAATTTGTGTTTCCCGAGGAGATTAAATAAAATAAAAAAGTATTTTGCTTCCATCTGGGTAACCCCACAGTTCCCAAAGCAAAATTTATTCAAAAGCAAATGAAAGCTTTTGGTTCTTTGTACATACAACAGATTCATGGAAAATTTTAATGAAAAATCTTGATGCGACTCCAATTCTGAGTAGTTACACAATTTGTCAGATGCTTATCAGTGTTTAAGACTGAAGTTGTCCCTCAGATCTAGGTCAAAACTCTTGCGTAACAGCACTTTTTTTACTCATGGCATGGTTATTGTTGTGGGTTTTCATACATTTGTGATGCTAACATGAGTGCCATAACTGTCTGAGAGCTGCCAACATATTCCAAAGCTGCGTCCTGCTGGAGCTGTGCAAACAAGGAACAAATAGGTGTCAGCTCTGAGCTGACAACCATAGACAAGAGATGGGGAAGAGCACAAGAAAAAACTGAGATGATACTGTGAGGCAAAGCCTTCCTGATGACTAGAAGTTTGTGGGACAGTCAGGTCAGATGCTGGGCGAAATACTCCTCATCAAGCTGGCTTCAGCCCCTTGAGTTTGGAAGGCTGAAAAGGCAGGAGAAAGAAGACAAGAAACTACATTCCCTTTTGTGTTCTCTAGCTTTGTATCATTACATTCATCAGCTGCACAGATCTTCACTTGTTCTTTTGCAGGTTTGCAAGGCACTATAAGCTAGCAGATGGGACAGAGCAGAGAACTCTTTTCAAAGCCTATGGAATACGGTTTGATGTCCTCGTGTTTGGCATGGTAAATGCGACTGTTGTTCCTTCTGAAGGGAAGAGAGAAGAAAACTTGCTACTTCTTTAGTCCTGCTTCTGCCATATACCCATTTCTTTTCTTCTGTCCATCATTCTGGGATGGAAGTCATGTTAGATGAGTAGATCTAAACTCAGCTGAGCAGCGTAATAAGCAAAGTTTAAGAGGAAATAGCAGAATTAAGAAAGAAGGATTGTTGTTTAGACTGAAAGCATGACAAGGTTTCTTGCCTGCCGTGAACCCTGCGTGTCACCACCATTTCCTTCTCAAATTATTTATTTTTCCCTGCAAAGTGCCTGAGATGGTCTATGAAATCTTGAGATTGAATGAATGAATCACTGCAAAGAGACAAAACCAGAAATGCCGTGACGCTGAGTGAACGTCAAAGATCTTGCTTTCCAATTATTATTTCCTGCTTCCTTTAGGGTGGACAATTTAAACTGATCGAACTCTTTACATTCATTGGGTCCACGATCGCCTATTTTGGTTTGGTGAGAGACTTATTTTTTCTGTGTATCTTGAACTAGTTCTGGAGATAGGGTCTCATTAAGAAAGAGGAATCACTGCTTGCTTTTCTTTCATGCGCAGGCTGTGACCGCTATAGAGATGTGTTTTCATTTTTACAATTGCTCCAGCTGCTGCAAAATACCATTCTGTGAAAATTTAATCAGGAAGAAGTATGAGACTGTGCTGATGCCAGAACAGGTAAGGAATGCAAATTGTTCATTCCTGCTTCACTGCTGGGCTTTGTTCTCCTGCACCCTGCAGCAGCTTGCAGCTGTGGTTTGAGGAGATCAGGGAGTTCTGAGAGAGGGACTGCAGGGTCCAGTGCAGTAAGGAATGGGCAAAGAGAACTGCTTCCTCCTTTTTTCATGCCAGAGAATCTCCAGGAAACTTCCAAAGAGCTGTGCACTGCACAGCTGCAGTGTGCTTACACACAGAGCCTTGGCATGGCAGAGCCCCACCAGCCCTACCAGGGAAACCCGCAGGGAATCGT
Source organism: Lagopus leucura (assembly GCF_019238085.1). Taxonomy (NCBI): domain Eukaryota; kingdom Metazoa; phylum Chordata; class Aves; order Galliformes; family Phasianidae; genus Lagopus; species Lagopus leucura. The sequence goes on along the minus strand of NW_024962260.1, from coordinate 4,392,823 downwards.
GAGCCTTCAAAATGGTAGAAAGGTGCTGTGAAAAGGTTGTCCATTCAGAGGGCATTGCTCAAAGCCTCTTCCCTGCCAATTCTGCATTGCCTCTTCCTATTTCTCAAGACATCTCTGGTTGTTTCACTGGGCTGTATGTACTAATTCCCTAGCATTTTAGAGAAGGGCACAGAGAAACTCTCCACATAAAGACTCTGCACAGCCACACTCTTGCAGTTAGTTCTGCACTGTCTCTTGTCGTTATTTCTGTCTGTCCCCACTGCTGTCCACATCTTTGCTATCCCAGATACTGAAAATCTCTACCCTTGCTGCATGCAATTGCAAGGGATTTTTGCTGGAGTACAGACCGCAGAAGCCAAACCCATGGTGAGATCTCCGTTCTGTCTCCAGTTCTGTAAGCAACTACTTGAGCTGACAGTGCTGATTTCTTCTGCTTCACAGGTGATGTTTGTGTCCTATGTCGATAAGCCACACATTACTTTGATAAAGATGCCTCTGGAAACAAGCTTGCAGAATGCTGAAGGCAGCAGTTTCGAGGTAAAGGCAGACACTTAACATTTGAGATTTCCTCCTCAAAGGAGAAAGCTGAGGAATGCAATTTCAAACTGATTTGAATTTCCCCCCTCCTCATATTTCAAGATTAAACCTTGAGGAACTGAAAATAGATTCATATTTCCCCTTCAAGTTAGTAAGTCCTGTGATCAGAGGATGCATGTTTAGAGTCAGCTAAAAGCTGCTGTTTTCCTGTGGTGGGCATGTGCTAGTGGGAGTGTGTTGGTGTTGAAACATCTTCTAAGGTGTCGATTTGATTTTGCTGTGGTGGGCGCTGGCAACACAGAAAGACAATCCTCCTCCAGATCTGCTGATCTGTCATCATTATGCCTATTGTGCTGTGTCAAATGAAACACCCGATGTTGAAGATCACTGCTGTAAATTCTCTCCGCAGATGGGCGAAGCAGCAGCAAATGTTATATTCTCATTTATTTGGGAAATTGTTTTCCAGAGCCACCCCATGAAATTCTACGATCCTCGCACCTGCTGCACCCATGAGTCCAACAAGAACCACAGCACTGCACAGTCTGAGCTCAGGCTGCTCAAACAAAGCATCTCTTCCGCAGACTGCCCTGAGTGGTGCTGCTGTGGTCAATGCCAGGTGACACAGAAGTACCACGAGCAGCTCTGCTGCCGGAAAAAAGAGGGGCAGTGTATCACAACCACCTATTGGTTTACACAGCTGGTGTTGTCCAGAGACACTCTGAATAAAGCCCTTCTCTATGAAGACCCCTTTCTGGACCTGACAGGTCACAGTTCCAACAGCCAGCTGCGTCGCATTGCTTACAAGCAGTACATTCACTGGCGCTTTGGCTCTTTTGAGCTGGAGGACAGAGCTGTCATCCCAAGCTGCTGCAGGAGGCTGATTAGAAATTCTTATCCCAAAGCAAACGGCAACTATACTGGTTTTAATTTGGAATGAGGATGCAGCTTACCTTGGCTCATGCTGTGGATTTTTAACCTATTTCTTTTATGTACCTATAGAAGAAGAAAAAGCATACGATTTTCCAAGATCTGCTATGCAGCTGAATTCTTGTGTACTGTCATTGGAGAGGGACAATTGCCTACTGCTTGGCTTAGAGTTCCTTTGGTTCCAAACCAAGTTCCTTTGGTTTGGAATTGTAGCCTCTGGGGTGAATTCTTGGTGCTACATTTTAGTGAGAAGTTCCAGCCCTTTGCCTTTGCTTTGGCATGTACCAAAATTCCAGATGAATCAGGAGATGACCAACAGCCTGAAAAAAAGGTAAAGGATCTTCTCCAGGCATTACCCCTGAGAGAAGCCCAAGAGATAGAACTTGAAAATGTCATCATATGTGTTTCTATCCCCTCACCTCACCACCATGCTGTGGCCCTGGATCAGGACTAATAAGAGGCTGCTGTGCTTGTATGTTTGTAACTGTTAAAGGCCTCAGAGTCCATCCAGATTAAACAGGCTTATTTTAGATTTCAGTGACACAAAGCATTTTCTGAAAAGCCCAGCTGTTCTCTCGCTTAAATCAGGAATTACAATGTAAAGTACTTACACCATCTTTGTGTAATAATTGCAGGCACTACATTCATATGCATTGAATTTTAATGCTAAGTCTTTGGCCTCCTGTTTGCTCTTAGCTTCAAGCAGGCCTTGCCTCCTACACCTCCTCCTACAGAGCCCAGCACAGCACAGGTTGCTTTGTGCTGCGATGCCGCAGCCCAGGAGCACCACATTCAGGGTGGTTTCATCTGTGCTCCAACACCTTTCCAGTCCTTTCTTTTTGCTGCCCTTGGACATGTTCTATTTTTGTAGAAACAAGGTGAGATGGGTTGTCATTTGTATATTCCACACCCCTTTCAACTGAGCTTTGTTCTTTCCGAGCTACACCAGCAGTTTGCCATTTCAATTTCCCACATGTATTTTAAAATAAATTGCCTGTAGATGATGCAAGCCGCATTGTGTCCTCAGTTGTAACATTACATCTGTGTTCACGTTGCATCATTTTTTATATCTGGAGTGGAAAAAGATTACAGTTGGCGTTACCACATCCGAGTTCTGACACACGTGCTGGCCTTCCTCTGGGAAGAATTATAGAATGACAAGTTGGAAAAGGCAACAAAGATCACCAAGATAAGCCCACCAAGCCCAGCCCCCGCCATGCCCACCACCCGCGTCCCTCAGTGCCACACTCCCACGGTTCCTTAGCACCCCTGGGGACGGTGACCCCCTCTCCCCCCAGCTCCCGGCACAGCCCATTCCAGCGCCTGACCGCTCTTCAGGAGAGGCTTTTCCCCGATTCCCGAGCTGAACCTGCTCCGCCGCCCCAGCCGGGCAGAGGGCAGCGCCGGGGCGGGCACTGAGTGGGGGCAGCGCCCGAGCGCTCCGCCACGAGCAGCGGGACTGGCGGAGCGCTGCTGGGGAATCCCGGCTCCCGCCGTGTTTGGGCCGGCGGTCGGTGCTGCTGCTCCTCTGCCCGCCCTCCCCGGCCGCCGCCATGGCTGCGTGCTGCGGGGCTGTGCGCGGCTTCCTCTTCGAGTACGACACCCCCCGCATCGTGCTGATCCGCAGCCGCAAAGTCGGGCTGATCAACCGCGCCGTGCAGCTCGGCATCCTCGCCTACGTGATCGGGTGAGCGAGGGGGGAGCTCGGGTGGGCGGCTGTGCGAGCGGGAGAGTCGCTGCTGGTGACTGACGGAGGGCTTCAGGGGTGTGCGAAGTTAGGAGCGGGGTTATTGGAATTCCCTTCCTGCTCACGGGGACAAAGGTTGTGCTGTGTGTGCTTGACACGTCGCCCCTGTGTGCTGCCGGCTTGGTTTGGATTGCTCCAGCCCACAAAGGTTGGACATTAGGAACGATTTTTCTCCCTGAGCACGGGGTCAGCGTCCCCGGAGGCAGTCGGGAGCCGTGGGGATGTGGCACTGATGGACGTGGCCAGCGGGGATGATTTGGGGCTGAGCTTGGAGGTCTTAGAGGTTCTTCTTCAGCCTTCACAATTCTGATCCTAAAAATAATGTATGAAATATCCATGTAAGCCATAAAATTAACCTGATTTCGAGTTGTCCTGATTTTTTTTTTTTTTTTAAAGATCGATCCATCATGGACATGCACGTGCACACACAGCTTTTGCAGTAGATAGCCTTAAAACTGGGATGATTACTTAACTTTAAGCTGCATCGTTGAGGAAAGTCATTCACTGGGAGCTCTGGATTGCTTCCCACATCCCCGCTCCTCTCACCAGCAGGGCTTCGCTTATAACTCCTCATTCCTCCTACACCTGGTGAAAGGAGGTTTCATCTTGTCTTATTTAGTACCTGAAATAGATATAAAGCAGAACCAAAGGGCCTGACCCACCTCAACAGCAGTGAGGACCATCTGGGCTGCACTGAGCTGGACTGTTTTCCTGGGGTCTGTAGGAGAGCATCACAGCCCTTTTGTGAACCCATCTTCACCTGGTGGCGGTGGGAGGATGTGTGTGTAATTACACAGTAATGAAACGCTGCCAGACCACTTGAAAAAACCAGGAGGGAGGCTGCTGGTCCTATGGCTTTTCACTGCAAAATTGTTTGGGCTCACCTTTGCAGGAGACATGAAAAAAAGAAGAGATTCCCCCTGCCTGTGTTTGTTCGTGGTGTTTAGCTGGGTTTTGTATGTGGCCTTTTATTTTCCTTTTCTTACAACTCTTATCTTGCAGCTGGGTTTTTCTGTGGGAGAAGGGCTACCAGGAAACAGATTCTGTGGTCAGTTCTGTAACCACGAAGGTGAAAGGAGTGATAATGACAAACACATCCACCTTGGGAACCAGGATCTGGGATGTAGCTGACTACGTCATCCCTCCCCAGGTATGAATCACATGCAGAGGATGGCTTTTCTAACAAACAGTCACTGCTCTGCCAATGTCTATGCTCCAGCATGGCCTTTATGCTAGAGAATGTAGAAAATAAAGCAGGTGAGCTTCACTATTTATTATTGGTGAGCTTTATTAACTATTATTCATACCACCTGAGCTCTGTTAGCAGAGACATTTGGAGGCAGTGCCTTGGATATGCCTTGCAGTTTGTCACTCTTAAATGTCCTTTTGGTTTTGTATGCTCAGGAGAAGAACGCTGTGTTCATCATGACCAACATGATATTCACACTGAACCAGAGCCAAGGCCACTGCCCAGAGGTGTGTAAAGGATCCACTTTAACCTTGCCCAGCCTGGCTGGGAGTGTAGAAGGAAGAGTTTGTAGAGTTTTGTTTAATTACTGTTCCTGTCCAGCTTCCAGATGATAACACAGAGTGCAACAATAACAGCAGCTGCGTTCCAGGATATGTCAGCACCCACAGCAATGGTAGGAAGCTTGCTGCAGGAGCTCCTTGCATTCTGTGCTATCACTGCGTGGTGCCAATCTCTTGTGAAGGAAGCAGTATTTCATTGAGTCTCCTTGTTTTCATTCTTTCATACCTAAGAGAACTGAAAAGGAAGCTCAGATTTTTCTTCTAGAAGAGACTGTGTTGGGTGAGAATTTGACTCAGAAAATAGTCATTTCTCTGAAACTGAGCTACAGTGGAAGACAGTGGGGGAATTGGACACTGACACTTCTCTGTAAGGCAAATACTGCCCTTTATTTTGCTTGGGAGTACCTCCATCCACTTGTCTTTCCAGGTATCCAGACTGGGGCATGCATACCATACAACAGCAGCATCAAGACCTGTGAAGTCTTTGCATGGTGCCCTGTGGAGGATGACTATCACATACCCAAGTGAGAGCTGTCTTCCTACCCTGTGTTAGCTCTCCTGAGGGGAGGCCCACAATACACAGCCAGCCTGCCACAGCCAGTGTTTTTTCCTATGGGGTACTACTGGGAAAAGCTGAAGAGGTTACAATCAAAGGCCCTGCAGCATCAAAGACCTTGTTTCTGAAATATAAATGGAACTTATTTATTTTTTCTGTTGCTTTTCAGGCCGGCATTCTTGCAAGGAGCTGAGAACTTCACCATTCTGGTAAAGAACAACATTTGGTATCCGAAGTTCAACTTCAGCAAGTAAGCAGTGTGTGAAGCTTACTTACTTAGCTTTGCACTGCCTGGCCTCTCAGACAGTAAAGCTCGAGCTGGAAAAGTGGAAGAGGATGCAGCAGATCTCCTCTCTGTTCCCCTGCAGGCGAAACATCCTCCCCACTTTCAGTTCCACTTATCTCAAGAACTGCATCTATGATGCCCAGACAGATCCCTTCTGCCCTATCTTTCGTCTGGGGAAAATAGTTGAAGCTGCAGGGCAGAACTTCCAGGAAATGGCTGTGGAGGTACTTGGCAGAATCCTTTCTTGGGGTTCATCTGCGTAGGATAGGCCTCTCTTCACCTGGTGGCATGAACCACAGGACATGGATTAACTGCAAAATGGAGAGCTGCTCTGGCCATAGGGAGCAGAATCAGTTCTACTGAACAAGTACTTGGCCTTGGGTGGGGATATGTGGAAGGTCCTCCTGTAGCAATGGGAAAGAAGGACTGGGATGTGGGTTTTGGTCAGCCTGGGAGCCCCGTGCTAGACTGCCCAGGCTCCTGGATCACTCGGTGTCTCCTCCTCTCTGCTCTGCAGGGTGGGGTCATGGGGCTGCAGATCAACTGGGACTGCAACCTCGACAGAGCTGCTTCCCACTGCGTGCCCAGGTATTCCTTCCGGCGTCTGGACAACAAGGACTCTGCCAACACTGTCTCACCCGGGTACAACTTCAGGTAATGTAGTGAGGAAGGGACCCTGATGTCCCCATGGCTCAGTCTGCCATTGGCACAGCATTCCAGGTTGCTCCCTCTCCTCTGACTGTTGCAGGCAGTCCTTGGAGTTTCTCTGCTGCTGTAAAGCTCACTTTGAGGTTTTCTCTGCTGCTATGTAAACCACAGCAAAAGAGGAAATTCCACTGATTGTGAGCGTCTGAGTCATGTTTGCTTCAGCATGTAGGTGACCACTAGGGCCAGCCTCCCATGGCGTGTCAGTGCAAGGAATGATTGCTTTGGGGTGTGTTGGTGTGGCAGAATTTGAGGGGTAGCAGGGTGGGAGCCTGAAGGTCCTCCTTTGCTGTGCAAAGCAAGGGAAAAGCTGACCTTGAGAGAGCAGCTCTGTCAGTCAGAGATCTGATGTGCACCAAGAATATCTTTCTGCCGTACTCCACTGTGCCAGTAGGTTTTGGGGTGTCAGACAAGGCAGGCTGGGTATCACAGGCTCCCAGGTGCTCTTGCAGATTCCAGGCCTCCCCTTACAGGCCCTTCCTCTTCTCTTCTCCCCTATTTTCTGCTTCCTTCTGGTCTAACAAACCACGTGATGCAGTAAGTCTGATCTCACTTATTTGTTCTTGCTCCTTTTCTGTATCATTTGTGTGCAAGTCATGTGGTGTGAGACCAGGAACTGCCTCCGTGTGCCAAGCTGAGCTCTGCTGCTTCTCTCACTCCCTGCCCTCTCGTGGCTGCCTGCACTCCTGCAGCATCCCGCTCATCTGAGGGGATGATTCTCACGTAGCTGAATTTCTGCCTGTCTTCCCACTATCCTGTCTTGCTCCCCTCCCTATGCTTTAGAGGTCTCCTTACTTGACTGCTAATAATTGTCTTAAACTCACCTGTTCTAGGTTTTTCCCCTACTTGCGCTTGCTTGCATGTGCAAACATTTAGCCCATCCTGTTGGGATGGGGAACACACCTGGGTGTTGCATGAAAATCATACAAGAAACCTCAGAATCTCCAGCTGAGCTCTAACCTGCCCTATTGTTCCAGGTTTGCAAAATACTACAAGGATAGCAGCGGCATTGAAACACGAACGCTTATCAAAGCTTATGGCATCCGCCTTGATATCATTGTGTTTGGAAAGGTAGGGCAGCTTCACTCCTGGAAGCTGTGCACTGAGAGCTTTCAGAGATGCTGTAAAACAGTCATCATTCCTGTATCTTTCTTCCAGGCAGGAAAATTTGATGTCATTCCTACCATGATTAACATTGGCTCTGGCTTAGCGCTGTTTGGAGTGGTAAGTGACAGTCTGCACTTGCACTGTGTTAGCAGCTGAGTTCTCAGAATCATTGTCTTAAACTCTTTCCATCTCCACTAGGCAACAGTGCTGTGTGACATTGTTGTCCTGTACTGCATGAAAAAGAGATACTACTATCGGGAGAAAAAGTACAAATACGTGGAGGATTACGAACTGGTAAGTACGAGTGAAGGCAGAATGGAAGCAGGCTTGTTTCCTCCTCTGATTCTGAAACAGGATGTACAGAGTCCATATCACACACAGACTTTGTACCGCAGCTGTGAGGAAGGTTTATCTTCCTTGGAGCTGCTCATTTTTAGCTCAAAGCTGTTGGGAGAAGCACTGGAAACAATATTATGTTTCCTGGGCAACCACTCTTGGAGAGGGAAGAGCGTGTTTGAGAACTTATGCTCCCACTGCATCTCTCTTTGGGTTGCTGTTCTTGGCAGTTGCCTCCTGCAAGGTACAGTTAGCTCTGCCTCCATCAAATCCCTCCACAGCCTTCAGAAGTTCCTGCTGTTGCAGCCAAATCCAGTGCGCTGACAGCCACAGCTACACCTGCATTCAGGATCTGAACAACCCATTGAGCCTGTAGGAGGATTTAGCCCTGCTCTTGCCCCTGGTGGGGTTGCTTGGCTGGTGCTGTGGGCAGAGCTGTGCTCTGCAGCCCTGTGCTTGGTGGGATGCGATGCTGCAGAGGGAGCATTTCTGGTGCCACTGGCAGTTTACTGAATCCAATAGTAGAGATTTCCTATGCAAGGGTTTTGTGTAAAAGAAAGGGGGAGAAAGCAAAATTCTCTGGCAGAGAAGTGCCATTTCTGATCCTAGCAGGGCACAAGTGAGACGTACGGAACAGACTCCTGACCTCCTGCTGCTGCTGCACCAACTGGATGTGAAGGGATGCCGTGAATGTTACTGTAATCCTGCTGTGAGACCTACCCCTCCTTTAGAACGAAGGGGTAACAGAACCTAAGAAAGGAACCTTCTTCATTACTTATCACCTTGTGTTGGCCAGAACCAAAAAGGAGACCTGGATCTGCTCCTTGTCCATTCTTTCCAGGTTAACTGCACCAAGCCTCGTAGCTTCATGCCAGACATCTTCACCAGCAGGCCTGGGACAGGCACTGCTCCATCCTCGTCATTTCAGCAGTCCTTTCCCTGAGCTCAGGTAGCAGTGATGAAGCCCTTGAAGAGGCACAGACTCTTCCTTACAGGGAACAGGGCCCGTGCGTTGCCTAACCCTGGAAGAGCAGTCTCTTGCTGTCAGGGATCATGATGCTTAGGTGAGACGACCTGCTATTTAATTGCATCTCCAAGCTCTAGTGGCTACAGCCTGAGACAAAGCAGTGTCTGGTTCCATTGTGCCATGGTAAATAACTTCCTGGCTACTGGATTTCTTTTCTGTTTTGTCTGGCTAATGCCACTATGCTAGAATTTATTTTTCATAAAATGTTACTCTCTACCAGCTCTCTTGGAGTACTGCAAGCTAGGTTTGGGTTGCTTTATTTCACTCTTGATTTGTTTGCTGCTGCTTTGAGGACTGAGTCGAGGACCAAGTCACCTCTCCAGGCTGTGCACAGAAATGGCTCAGTGTGAAATCCATGCCCAGCAAACACCACACTGTAGTAGCATAGGAGGATGCTTTCAGACTCCTCTTCCAATAAGCAAAATCTCATAGCTTTGATAAAAACCAATCAAACATGATAAAGGTTCCCCTTGATTAACTAACTGGGGTTTGGTTGCACATCATTTATTTTAGCTCATACAGAGAAGCTTGAACAACTGTGTGGAAAAACACTTAGTTGTTTTCTTCTTAGATAATATAATTTAAAAGTGGTAAATACACAGTATTTAAACTTGATACACCTGATTAAGTTAAATGCATAATAAAGGGGTAGGAATGAAACACAAGCCTTGGTCATTAAACAGTATAAAAATCTGCAATAGTTCAGGACTCTAGAAAAGAAACAGGTCAGTTGCCTGACAGGTAAGAGGGGACCACCAAAAAAAAAAAACAAAACAACCAAACAAAAACCAAACCAAACCACTCAGGACAAGAGGCCTGGTTTCCCCTTAGCACTTCCCTGTGTGCTTTCTGAGCCAAAAAGGCTGAGTACCCAGCATTAACTCTACAGTCAGCACTGGGCTTGCTTGAAAGGAGGGGAATTGGGGAAATCAAGCTGTAACCCAGTTCCAAGGCACAAGCAAAATATTTACTTCACTGTAAGAAAGAAGCTAGCTTTACTACTAAAGAACAGCAGACAGGGAACCAAGCAGATTTATATATACAGTACAGCTTCTTTAACAGGTCATGCATTTAGACATAGCTTCCTCACACATCCAAGCTTTATGCTTTCAACAAAATGCATCAACTAGAAAATGTACATCAAGTTTCTTTTAAAACCATGCAATTGGCTGCAGCCCTACCAGAGCACCAAGAGCCAAGCCTTTGAGATCCATATGAACCAAGCCTGCACTGGCCATAAGACACCAGTCTATGCTAATATCTGAGTAACTGGGATTGGGCACAGAGAAACTGGGACAGGTAATTCTGTTCAGAAGCTGCATTGCACCTGGCAAGGCTGTTTAGTAAATCTAAACTGACTGCTAGGTACCTGCCACATCACCAACTCAGCACAGAGCATCATTACAGCTCACTCACCTTTAACAAAAACACACCACACACATCACTATGCACCAGTTACAAGTAACCAGATCCCTCCCTTCCCCACCCCCCTCCCTTTTTTTTTGGCAGAACAAGCCCATTTACAAAGTACAGAACCAAACCACCCACACCCGCTCCCAGTCACTATTCCCACAAAGAGAAAGTCCTGTTTAGAGATGGGAGAAGGCAGCCTTAGCAGTGCTGGCACCCCAGTTACCTGCTTGGTTTTCCCATAGCTGAAGCTGCGGGGCTTTGGCACAGCCTTGGACTAAAAAGGGAGGAAAACAGTGCGTGTCTTATGGCTCCAATCTCCACAGTACTGCTCCTATGCCACAAACTTGCTGGCACTGGCTTTGGAGAGGCCAGCTGCACCATCTTTCATTAATTAACTGCAGCCTAGGATAAGCATAGTTTCAGGTGATCAGACGGGGACAGTGCTGTAGGCACCTGTGCACTTGCTAACACCACCTGAATTTAACGAGGACTCGTGATAAGGAGGAATTACTGGGCCATGACCATGGCCAGGAGCCACAGTGCTGTGCTGTTGGCAATGCCAAGATCACGGAAGACAAGGGAACAGTCACGTCCTAAATGCCTACAGGAGCTACGGCCAGCAACCAAAAACTTCCCTTTCCTATAGTGCCTTCCTCCTCAGGGCAAAGAGCTCAGCCGTACCTCACACACTTGGGATGCTTGAATCTTCCCTCATCCAGCACAACCCCATCAGTGAGGAGACTGAGACAAGGAGCCCACCCATCTCCCTCCCAGCTCCATGATCCACCAAACCAAACGTACTTAGTGAGCCCCTTGCTCAGCCCAGCCCTGATGCCACAGCTCATCTACACGCCATCCTCCAGCTTTGAGACCTTGGGAATGTGAGCCCAGAAGCCAGAGGCTCTCCCATCACAACAGAGACTATTTGTTTTTAAACAAGCACCACAAAATGATCAGAGTAATCTGACTGCAGGTGAAAGAGCTCTTCATAAGAAACAATCTGTTAATTAGTCATTCACTTAATTTACTAGCAAGCCTCCGACCCACAGGCATTCACAATTACTGGTAATGAACTTACAAAAAATACACAGCATTGGCCCCAGAGTCCAAATGAAGAGTTTGGAAAACAGAGGTTTCTTTGGAAAAAAAAAAAACCAAAACACTAGCTAATCTAGGTATTTCATTAAGATCTTAAGTTCTAAGCAAGCCCTAAGTCTATACTTAAAAAATAGCATACGTTTTATTAGTTTTTAATCGTAGTAAACCATGTAATGTACATGGAAGTGAAGGATTTTACCCTGAATTTTATATTTAATAATATAGCTATCTAGATCAAGTAAAAGATTTAGAAACAAACTCTTGTTAGTTCTTCCTCTGCTGTTCAAAACATTCAGCTAAATACCACCTTTCACTCTAGTGTCTGCAGCAAAAATAGTTCAGACTGAACTGAAGCCCTTAAGAACCTTTTCCCTTCATAAACTGAATACTGAACTTACCCAACACTGAGACCTCAGGAGAGGCAGCATCCTCAAAGCCTGCCTTTCACCTCACTTTCTGAATGTCCCGAAGATGCTGTTTAATATATCTTGGCTCACAAAGGTAGGCATTCTTTTTATAAAAAAAAAAAAAAAAGCTGGAAAGGTGGTTTTTGCTTTGTTCTCATGCAGTTAAAAAGGCGTCAATTAAAACCGAAACCAAACAACAAGAAATAGATGCAACAACCCTCCAAGCACATGAGTGTGGTTTCCCTGCTGCGCTCTGCAGAAGCTTCTCGGTCCTGGGTGCCCCCACAAGGCAGGCACACACTGCCCCTGGGATGGTGGGAGATCCCTTTGGCATGAAAACCAGGCAAAAGCAGTTCCAAACGCAGTTGGTTTGCCTGCTCAACACCATCCCTCACCACTCTGGGATCAGTCAGCACCTTTTCTTTTTCCCCCCATGAGAAGTCCAAGCAATCAGAGATGGTCAATGATGGGTACGGTAGTCGGATGTCTTAAACATGCTGCTATGCAAACTCTACATCCAGCGTTACACTGAAATAGCGCCGTGTCATGCTGGGGGTGGTGGGGCTCTGTTATGCCACTCATCCTCAGCTGCACACTCGATGAAGTGCCCCGGACCGAGTTCAGCTCAACAGAACCATAAAGCCGCCGGTCATGAAAGGACTTCCTCCTCTCCCACGTTGGGCAAGTCGTTGCATTTCAGGTTATCCTCACTGCCTTGCTTCCTGCTTTCAGAGGGGGAAAAGCAGGAGGTGATCCCAGCGCCTTCCCCACCACTGGGCTTCAGGACCTGAGCACATTCCCCACCGAGATCCCCCATTAGGCTGGAAGTACCAGAAGGAGACACCTTGCAGCCCATGGGAAGGACAGGACGCTCAGCCATACAAAAGCCAGCTCCCCCCAGATCCCACAAAGGACAGAGCACGTTATATCTGGGTCATAGCCCTGCGTGAAAGAAAACTCAAAGCCTGAAGCCCCAAACCCCACCCACGTGCTCTCCAGCACACAGGGCAGGCTGCAGGCACCCCTCACTTACGGCAGCAGGTTTCCAGGGGCCGACAGCGAACGCTCCTCCCGCCGGCTGCCCTCAAACGGGTTCCCAAAGGACCGCTTCCGGATCATCGTTTTAACCAAGATCTGCAAGACCGGGGGGGGGTTGGTCAGGGTTGTACTGCTTTGCTTTCATTCAAAAGCGAAAGCAGCATCCAAATCCCTATTTACCCAGCATGAAAATTCATTGGAAAGGGACAGGGAAAGGAAGGAAGCAATGCTGTTTTCTCTTGACACATGAGAAACCCCAGTTTCATTTTCATTGCTGCTCTTCCCTTTCCGGCTGATTTATCTGCTCAGCACTGAGAGCTCATGAGATGTGTGTGCCAGCAGGGTCCCGTGGGGAAGGCATTTATGCAAGAACCAAAGCCACGTGCATCTGGCACTCGAGCGGAACGCCCGTGGTTGAGTGCACAGAGATCGTGTGCTGGAGGGGAATTTAGAGGAACAAATGCAAATAGGAAAATTCAAATTGGGCCGGAGGCAGTGCTTTATTTAAAAAGGTTCCCAGTAATGCACTGCCCTGATTTGCCCTGAGATGGACTGAATCCACCTGGATTTCCAAGGGGAACAGCAGAGTTGAGCGGCCCTTCTCTGCAGCAAGTCATCACAAACTGGTGAAATGGGGGAAAAAAAAAACAACCCTCATCTGCTGCAATTGCTTTGGGCAAAGGCTGTTTTTCACACTTGTGCAGAGAAAACTGCAGTTGCATACCAACATATATCTGCCTTTAGCCCCAGACAACACCACACCAGGGAGCTGCAAATCATCAGTTTCTCTTAGCATAAGGGCGAGCAGGAAATCATTAGGTTCAAAACCCAAAAGGATTTAATTTTCCACACTGTGGTTACACTGTGGTACTCATCACCACGCACTGCTATAGGGAATAAAGTCCGTGAGCTCAAAAAGAGACCAGAGGAATTTATCAAAATAGCTGCAGGCAGGGGCTGCCCACAAAACCTGTCTCAAGGAAAAGCTGCAGCCAGCAGGGCAGAGCAGGGCAGCAGGAGCCCCTGCACCCATTCCTCATTCTGTCCACGCTCTTGACCAGATCCCCCACCCTGGACCAGGATTTCACCCTGAGCAAATACAGCAATAGCAATGCAACAGAGACCAGCAACCCACTGATGGGTGCTTCTGGGACTGACCATCACCCTGTGCCGCCACAGGCCAGGCCCCATTCCTGACAGCAGGGAGGTTTCTGCTTTACTCTTGTGCATCTGCTCATCCACTGCAGCCAGGGCTGCGTGCCCACAGGCTCTTGCTCTGCTCACACTCACCACGGTGGCCAGGCTGGGGATGTGCTTGACTGAATTCTCCACCTCCTCCTCTGTCACCTCGACAAGTGTGCAGTTCTCGTCCTCAGTGGGCAGCAACTCCGCTCCGTTCTTGGTGACCCACGGATGCAACTTCAATGAATAACACAGCCTGTCAGGGACGATTGCCTCTTTTTTGTAACTCCAACCACACAGGCCTGGCAAATGCATCTCCTCAACCAAGCTATGGTGCCTGTACCCCTCCAAAACACAGGGAGCAGGGGAGAGACACTGTGGTACAGCTGGGAACAGCTCAGTCCAGAGCAAAAAGCGCACGATTCAATAACCTCAGTGATGTACAGGACTGCAACGCCACGTCCCCATGGGTTTTACGGCAGAAGAACTATTTCCACTCTCATCTTACAGAAGGGATTTTCTCCAGACCGTTGGTCTCAGACTGGAATTAATCCGAGCACAAAGCCCTTCTCCTCCTTGCCCGCACAGCTGGCGTCCTGGACAGCCACTGGAGGAGCACGGAACGCTTCAGCAAAACCCCACCATCCTTTCCCCCTACCTTCATCTCCATTTTCTCAGCTTCTTGCCCCTTCCAGGTTCCCACAGGGGCGAAGGGCCAGAAATCTCCTGCCAAAGGCTGCTGCAAGGTACTTGCCTGGTAGCAGAGGAAATACTGGGCTCAGGGGATTTCTGCTGCCTGCGACTGCTGTAGGCACCAATGGTCCCAAAGCTGAGTGGGTCCCAGAGCAGGGGAAAGAGCTGGGACTCACCTGCCCGGGAGCCCTGGGCATGCAGGAGGACCTAACCTGGTGCAAGCAAACTGAGCCCGAAAAAGCCAAGTAAAGAGAATCCCATGGAAGTAAAGCCATGGCCACCACCAGGGCTTCGGGTCAGTACCTTGATTTCAGGGACTGAAATCCTTGACTCAGGATTTTTATCCAGCATCCGCATGATCAGATCCTTCAAGAAATCTGTAACTTCTGGCCTTGGGAGGAGAGAGTGGAGAGATGAGACACGACCTCGGCACTCTGCTGTCTTCCTCTCCAAACCACCCCAGGAACCAAAATATTCCTATGTTGGGCAATGAGGAGTATGATTCCTGGTGCACAAGGCCAGGAGACTCTGCATCTGCCCAGGCTGACAGCTTGAATGTGCTTTAAAAAAAAAAAGGGCTGGAGGTTTGGGGGTTGGGTTTGGGTTGGTTGTTGTTTTTGTTTTGAGTACTTACTGGTCTGGAAACTCCAATGTTTGGGTCTTGATTTTATTGTGTAAACTCAGGATCCTTTCATCCATGAAAGGACACTGTCACAAAGAAAAAGCGCAGTGAGAAAAGCAGCAACCTCTGAGCAGGAGCTTATGTGGATGTACCAGAAGGTTTCTTATTATCAGAACATCTTTTTTTTTTAAAGCAATTAATAAAACATTTGACTAAAAATGATCAAATTACTAGAGCAGCTCCTGCCCCCAATATGCAGCCAGGCACAGGATACAGGCACAGATAATGCTGAAGAATACCATTACCTGCCCAAACACAAAGCAGTACAGCGTGATTCCCATTGCCCAGACATCTAAAGCCTGCAGAGAGAAGAGCATCCTTAGTCCTGCACGTACAAGGAAGGTCATTACAAAAACAAAACCAAATTGCTATTAAATACCTTTCCAGAGAAGATTTTCCTGGTTTCTGAGAGCGTCTCTGGGGCCATGAAGGCAGGGGTGCCCACCGTGTTGGTCAGGAGGGCATCAGCTCCTTTGAACTCATTGCTGACACCAAAGTCGGCAATTTTAACATGTCCGTCCTCCCCCACAAGGAGGTTGGAAGGCTTGATGTCCCGGTGGATTATCTTCTGGTAGTGCACTGTGATCCAAGGGGAAACAAGGGATGCGGCAAAGGAAAGCAGGAGCCAACTTCACAGGGATTAGAAATGAGAAAAATCACAAGTCCCACCGTGCTGCTTGCACTCACAGTATTCAATGCCCTTGATCAGATCCTGGAAGTAGAACCGAGCCTGGTCCTCACTGAGAGGTTTCAGGGTGGGGATTTCCATCACGGGGCTGCAAAGGTAAGAGGACTGAGCTGCAGAACAATGCTGAACAGAGCCAGGCACGAACACAGCAGCACGTCCACAGTGGGGAAACTCACCCTTGTTTCACCAGTTCGAACACTGAAACAGAAAAGGAATGGTGATTACTGACTACGTACAGGCGTGAGCTCCTGCAAGCATGGTCCCAGCACAAAAGCAATTATTTTAATGATGAATTTATGAAGGTAATACATTAAAATAAACCTGCGGAGACCCAGGCCATACACAGCTGCCCCAAAATGCAGTGGGAACCCACACCAACAGCACCTGTGGGCACTTACCCATGTACAGGTGGTCCTCACTGGGGTCATCCAGCACCTGCCAAAAGACACAGAGAAGAAATGGAACAATGCAAGAAGCTGCCTCACAAAATAAATGCTGTGATTTGTTGATTTTTCATCAGGCTGCCCAGTTTTGCCCCTGGGGGCTCAGGGTGTTAAGGAGGGAGGTGCTGGCAGGTTGTGAGCGCCAGCCACCCTCAGGTCCTGCTCGTGACATTTTAATTTAAAATTGCGTGGGTTTGCTCTGCTAATCTCAGAGCTTCTACCCACAAGGTGGGGGATAAATAAGTGGAAAGATATTGTTGGAAATAAATATTTCAAATGCACAGGAAGCATCATCTGACTCATCAGGCAAATGAATTCCAGCCTGCACATCCTTTATTCCTCATTTTTGTTTCCTATGGACTTTTCAGGCTGTCAGTGGGTGGCGGGCAGCGTGGCTGCAGAACTCACAGGAAACCATTTCCTCCCCAGAACTGATCTGTATCCTCAAGGGAAGTGAAATATTTCTGCTTTCTTCTTTCCAAGCAGAAAAGAGAAGGTAAAAGGAGGGAAAACATCAACAGGACTGCCACTCCCTGCTCACCTCCACGAGCTTCACCACGTTGGGGTGGTCCAGCTTCTTCAGGATGGCAATCTCCTGGTAAACCTGCTCAATGGGGCCTCGGGGCTGCAGGCAGCCCTCTGAGGCACCTTTGGCTCCACGGGGTGGAGGGCGGCCTGCAGGGAAGGCAAAAAAAGGGTGGGCATGGCACCGAGTCCCTTCTGCCCCCAAGGTGCCACCTATCCCAGAGCTGTCACACCACCAGGTGCCACTTACGGGGGAAGCCCGCCTGCCTCATCAGCTTCTTCTTGGAGAGAACCTTCATTGCCTGCAGAGGGGAAAATTGGTGGGGTTTGGAAAAAAAACATACTGGGAGCCACAGGCAGATCCATGCCTGTTCCCGTCCCATTCCTAACGTATGCTCTGGGCAGCAGCACTACTCACATAGTAGGTGTTGTCGTCCTCGTTGTAGGCCAGCTTCACCACTCCATAGGAGCCCTAGAGAGGGACATGTGGGTGACCAACCAAAAAACACTCCAGCACCAGGCCAGGCTCCTCTGCATACTGCAGGCAATGCAGGGGGTCAATGGGGAGCACAGAGCCTTGGACTGGCAAAGAAAAGGCGCAGATACCCTATTTGGTTGGAAAGGGGAAAAATAATGCCAATTTAAAAAAATAAATCAATGGGCATCACACTGAGGAGCCAATGGAGATGCTATGGTGAAGGGCTGACCTCACAACTGATGTCAGATTAAAAGCAAGAGCAAATCCAGCACATTCCCACCCCAAATTCCCACTCCAACCCCAAAGCCGGAAAATACTCACCTTCCCAATCTCATCCTTCAGCTTGTACTGGTTGAGCTGGACGCAGTCCTGCAAGAGAGAGGGCGAGTCAGCCAGCAGCCCAGGCCTTGGGCCAGAGCTGAAAAGCTCAGGGTTGTTAGCAATAAACTACACGTGGCTACACACTGCCTTGTTTATAGACAACTAATTACTGGCGTTGAGCACCGGGCAGGCAGCACTGTCTGCTCATGCAAAATGAGAGCACCAAGGGTAGCAATGGCAACTGGCACCCGGGGGCTTAATGCTCACCCAGCACCAAATGTTTTTATTTTGTCCTGCAGATGTTCAGTGCCTGCATTCTGTTGGTGCTGAGAAGGCTGTGGTGGGCAGTGCAATTATTTCCCTTGAAACTTTATCGAAGTCTCTTCCTTTTTAAGGGGAAAACCAAAAAAATCTCAATTTCCTGCATGGAGCTAAGAAGTGAATCTGACTGCATCCATACACAGATTAAGCATGGATGGGCTGTGGATTTTGGCTGCTCCACTCTCACCAAACACATTTGCTAGAGCTGGTAGCATTTGGGAAATACAGAAAATGCACTCCCACCACTGCATTAACCCTGGGAGACGCTCTGTCCCCATATGTGGGGCTGTCGCCACGGCTGGGGATGAACCAGGACCTAGCACCCTCCCATTACCCATGGGACTCCATCCCATAGCACCAAGCAAGAAGCAGTGCAGCGAGACAGGGAGACAGGAGCAGGGCCTCACCTGCAGCCCCGTGATGGAGACGCGGTTGGATTCCACTGTCGGCCGCCTCGGTAGGCGCGGGGACGAGTGTGGGGACGTCACTGGTGAGTAGGGGAGGGACGGGTAGATGAAGCGCTCGCTGTCGCCACTTCCAGGGGAGCGTGCGGGATGCGAGCGCTCCTGCAGGGACAGCTTTCGGCCAGAGAGGTTCAGCTTCGCCCTGGGCTCGCGGCTTTCTTCCACAGCAGCCACGCTCATCTCCTCCTCGCTCACCGTCGCCTCACACTCGGTCACCACGATGAGCGACTCCATGGCGGGGCAGCTGGCACTCAGAGGCAGCCCGGGCCCTCTGTGGTGGTGTGGGGGCTGAGGGGCAGCAGGCGAGCTGCTGGGGATGCAGGATGGCATGGTGAGGTTGCCAGCCTCATCCCGGCCGCTGGCGGTGCTCCAAGGGATACAAACACCTGCAAGCACAGTGTCAGGGGGATCCCACGTGAAGCAAGCCACTAAAGTGCTTTTGCAACTAATAAATGGCTTCAGCTAATAGTAAGTAAAATATTAGGTAAAAATGCAGAAAACTGGGTGGCACTGAGCAGAGTCTTCCCCCCTCACAAGTACTGCAATCATACTGCTCACCCCAGAACGTAGAGCCCTGCCACCTCCCTTATGGGAAACCCACAGCTGGGGCTGCAGATGTATTTTACTCAGGTCTGCACTATGAATGTATAAACATTGTTCAGTTCACTGCTCTCCTGCATGCAGGGGGCAGATCTTGCCAAACAGCCCCCAGAAGAGGTGTACAGAGCCCTTACCAAGCACGAGCTGTGGGATCTGCCCTGGGGCTTACTGCCTCCACCCACAGCACAGCATCCACAGGGGTTTCTCCTGCTCGCCCCGAGTTCCCTATAGCCTCCTTTGCGAAAATGGAATTTCAGCACCCTGGAATAAAAAAGAAAACAATAGTATTAACAGCAGATATATATATATTTTCTTTTTTAAAAGGAAAGCAAATCGTTCAGTTGTAAGCCATTGCAGTGAGCCCCTGTTCAATGCTGGATATGTGACACTGAACATACATACTGGTGGATGGCAGCAACACCACGAGTCTGATCCAGGAGCAGGGCTCCAGCAGGTCTGCCTGTGCCACAGCAAAGCCATCACCCTTCCTTCCTGCATTACTTTTGATTCCTAGGTTGAGGAGTTGTCACAGGGGCAGCCCAATAAGAACCCAAACCATCCCAAAGGCAGCACTGAGGACCCAGCATCACTGGGTGTTCTGCACCGCACGAGGCAGTGGGTTAAAATTAGCTCCGTTCGCCTGCACTGAAGTTCCCATGCTCGGGAGCAATTATAGGACAAGTACAAAAACCTCAAGCAGCCCCCCAAAGGCTTCCCAATGGCCTAATTGCCATTTCCAATGCAAGTCTATAAACTTGAGTTTTCTCACCCAGCTCTAAAGTGAGAGCGCAGCCATTCCGGCACGGTGCTGCTCACTGCTTAAGGGAAGCACGGGTGATGTGACAGCTATAAATAAGGCAGCGAGCAGCAACAAGGACAAACTATTTCAGAAACGCTGCTAAATCCATTCCTGGCCAGGGCTTTGCTATTCAAGAAAGCTGGGACCCAGCAAAACCATGGCTGCAAACTCCCCCAGTGTTGCTAGAGCAAATCCCAACGCTGGGATGCATTAAACCACTATGACCACACCAGTGTGTTTTAATGCGCTCCCAAAAGCATGTTACAATTATTAGGTACCTGCTGCCACTTTGCCCCGAACCAGCATGGCTGGATCCAGATCCATTCGTGTTGGGAAGCCTGCCAGGCTGTGTGTATAAATAGTCGGAGCAATGATGGATCCCAAACGCTGTGTCCTGGACCCTCACCACATGCCGTGGTCACCCAGTGAAAATTCACCAAACAAGGCAGTGCTGGGGGCCCCATCCTGCCCTGGAGCACCATTGGTGGCTGTCCCCTGCCTCTCCACCCATCCATCCCAATGGCCATCCCCACCCCATCCCATCGTGCTACGGCAAAATCGAGTTATGAAATAACGCTTGGGACTGAGTGCCCCCATCCATGGGCATTAATTGCTTGAAAGGATAAGCACATCAGGATTAATTAATTCAAAAAATGCTTGCTGAGGTTCTGTAAACAGGTTACAAGTCACTCCAGCACCATCCTCACAACTGCTAGGTGGAATCAGAGGGGTTTTTTCCTCTCTTTGTGTGCATGCAAAAGGGGTGGCTGCAGAACCTGGCTTTTTAGAGAGTACTGGGATGCCATTCCCAAACAAAACCCAAATGTGAGATCCACCTCCTGAAGGGATGTGGGATAACCTCTAACAATAGTGCACTCACTTTGCCTTAATAAGTATCTGGGGATGCTGAGGAGGAGGAAGTCAGCCATCTAACTGGCCAGAGGAAAAATAGCTGCAGTGGGGAAGAATAAATCCAAAGGGAAGAAATACAGTCTGGGGGCTCTGCTCGCCCACCCAGCTCATTGCAAGGGGAAAAGTACCACGTTCTGGTGTGAAATCCAACAGATCCTTATGTAAAGGCAAAAAGCATATGCCCACCAAATCCTCAGGAAACATAGCAGCCTGGTGTATAGGAATGATTTATCGGCCCAGCTTTTGGCTGCGATCCACGTATAACCCATCGCGGCTGTGGCAGGATTATTGAAGCAATCAGTCTCACATCTAATTCAGCAAGCAGAGGGATATTAAAGCAGAAGAGGTTCGTGAAGCCCTGGCAGCATCCCTCCCTCTCACTCTGTGGCCACGTGGCTCAGTGCAAATAAATGGGAGAGCAAAATTGGCCTTGGTGATGGCGAAGCCATCAACACAGCCCTGTAACCCCACAGGGTCCCCACAGACCCTGAACCACAGGGACAAGGGATGCTCCCAGCCCCTCGCAGACACATTTTCCCTCATGCGTCAAGCAATGAAACCTCAGTGGCACCAACAGCATCACCACCTCCATGCATCCCATTGTGGGGATCAGCTCACACGCTGCCCAAAAAGCTGTTTAGAAAAAAAGTCAGTGTCCAGTGTGGTTCCAGCTCCCTCTGGGCAGAGTCCAGTCACCGTCCTGCGTTCCACAGTCACTGCCAGCAATGGAAGTGCCAGTGCCAAGTGCAGGGTCATGGCAGCAACGGGGCACTGATCACAGTTTCCCTTCCTACAGACAAGATCTGCCCTTGCCAGAAATATTAGTCACTGTGGTATACAAAGCCCATATGCATCCCCGCCTGACTTTTAATGGAAAAAATCTCCCAGCAGCTTCTCCAGAAGTCAGAGGGCACCCAAAATAAAGAGGCTCTGCAAAGAAGTCCATCCACACCGGGTCCCTGGGCCCGAGCAGTAGCGCTTTCTGTCGCCCTGGGCCCGCTGTGTGGAGCCAGGAAAAGCCACCAGCACCGGCAGGAACTCTGTGGTAGCAAGAAACCCAGCGGCACGCTCCAACGGGAACCAAAACTCATCTTTAACCCCAATACCACCAGTGAGCGCTGCTTACCGGGCCCGGCCCAGGGCTGGGACGAGCGGGGAGCAGCAGCAGCTCCTCACCCGTCTCCCTGCCCTCCGCACGCAGCAGCTCCAGGAGATGGGCACCGCGCTCTGCCAACACCACTTAAAGGCCATTAGGGCTGAGCTGAAAGCAAAGCCTCCTCCAAATTACCTCCCTGATCTGATAACGGCCGGCACGGCGCCGCTCAATCCGAGCGTGACGGGCTCCACTCTTCTGCCGGTTGCTTTTCCCCAAACCCGACCGTTCGTTCCGCCAAGGTGCGCAGATGCCCCAACTCCACGCAAGCCCAAAGCACCGCGGAGGGCTCCAGACCCCGATCGGAGCCGAGACGGGTCGCGCAGCGGCTCCCGCCGCTCGCCGCACATCCCGCCTCCCACCGGGCTCCGCCGCATCCCGCAGGTGGGCAGCGGGGCAGCCCCGAGGAGAAGCAGCGCCGTTCCGTAGCGCGGCATCCCCGGAGCGAAGCGGGGCCCCTCCCGGGCTCGGCTTTGTCTCGGCAGCCGCCTCCCCGCGCGGTCGGGCCCGCCCCGCTCCCACCGCCGCACCGACCTGCGGGCAGCGCAGCGCTCGGCTCCGCTCCGCCGGAGGGGAAGGGCGCGGCCTCGGCCGCCACGGGGCCGCACGGAGCAGCCTTCGCTTTCGGTTCCGCTCCGGTGGCGGCGGAGAGGGAGAGAGAAGGAGGGAGGGAGAGAGACAGGGAGAGGGGAGGAGGGAGGGATGGAGGGAGGGAGGCCCCGCTCCGCCCCGGGGAAGGGGAGGTTTCCCCTCCGGCAGCCGCATCCTTCCCGCCCCCTCCGCGAGCCTCGATTGAAGGATTGAAAATCCCGATTTTTGTTGTTACTAGGTTATTAATTTCCGAGCTTTCCCACCTAGCGGGACGCGGCGCCGTTCCCACCCGCAAGGCGTCACGGCCCCTGCAAATCGTCTCCTGGCTCTATTCCGGCAAATATTTGGGAGTTTTCTCGTTCTCACCGAGCGCCGTTCTTCTGCTGAGCTCACCCGCGTAGTCTTCGGGGCCAAACGCTCTCCTCGTGCAGCGCTGGATGGACCCGTGGCCGCGTCCCTGTTGCAGCGACAGCCCGGCGGTTGTGGCACGCGCTGTTGAGCTGTAGGCGCTGCGAACACTTTGGAATCACAGTAACGCTGGAGGAGACCTCCAGGAGCACCCAGTCCAACCCAACCCACCACCCCATGCCCACTGACCGCGTCCCTCAGTGCCACATCCCCACAGTTCTTGAGCATTTCCAGGGATGGTGACCCCCTACGTCTCTGAGCAGCCCGTGCCAGTGCTGACCACTCTTTGGGAATCGTTCCTAACATCCATCCTGAACCTCCCCTGCCACAACTTCAGGCCATTATCTCTCGTCCCAACAATGGACCAACTCCATGGATCCATTTCTTAAGCACCGACTGATATGAGCCACTAAAATCAGCATTCCCACCTGGCAACTCTGCTGACTTCTCACTTCAATAAGGGGAAGCACCAATTACCTTCCAGCAGCCCTCTCACAGCAGTAATTAACGAGATTTGATGGGCCACCCGTGCTTCAACCTCAGTGCTTCCAGCCACACGTGGCTGAGCTCCAGCAGTCACGTTTAGTTCTGAACTTGCTTCCTCGTGGCTAACAATACCACAGGCTCATCTAGAACTTCCTGGCAGGATATTTCAATTGTTTACACTAATGATGTGCAGCTTTTATGTAGTAGCACTGTGAAGGGACTCGGCCCGCTGAGGACAGAGCTGCCAGTCCTTTCTCACAAGGTTAGCTGTGGTGCTCATTTGTTCATACACAAAGCCAGCTCAGATCAATTATACCCAGCACCTATGAGCCAAACAAACCCGTTTCAGCTGAGCGAGGGCTCCTGTTCAGCACACTTAATGTTTCTCAGCCACTCTTTGCACAAGAACACATCTAACACAGCAGCGCTGGGACTTTGCACCATTACACCTTTCCAACCGAATCCTGTTTTTCCCTTCTGCCAGCACCACCTGTTTCTGAAAAGTAAACAGTGCCTGTAGACAGGTTAAATGCAAGGAACCATTTTCATTGAGACTCTCCATTTTGTACCACTGAAACCAAGCACACAAGCCTCGCCTACATTTTCCACTATTTTTTGTACCTGAGCTCACAAAGCCAGCAATGCTTCCAAATACGTCACCACTAAGAGCAGGTATTATTTCATCGTGACTGTGCTGCTCCCCTCAGCGTGTTTGTGTTGCAGTCAAGAGTCTTTTTTTATGTTCAATTCTTATTCTTAGTTTCAAGCACAGACTAGAAGTGAAATGGATGGAAACCTATACTTTCCCCTACGTCACTGCGAGCAACATACAGGCTTGTTCCACAGAACACCATGATTTATTGAAACACGGATGGTTAAATATAGTCAAAAGACATTTGTACAAAAGAGGAAAACAACCACGTCTCATCTCTGAACACTTCACTTGAAGGCATTTATTAAGGGGACACCGTGAGCGGGCAGTTCCTGGTGCAACTGACGGAACAACATGGCACATTTGTTCCTTTCCTGGGTCTTGCCTAGGGTGTGGAACAGCCGGGCTTGGAAGTAAAGAACATCTCTGAGCTGCTCTTTGCAGTCCACCTTGGCAAGGTAAGTCTTAGCTTCGTTCAGATTCAGAATAGCAGATTCCAAAGCTGGGAGAAAAGGGGACAGCCATATAGAGAACGATATCACAGCAACTCCAAGCAATACAGCTCAATTCTAAGGACCCAATTACAAATTCCTCAGCTTTTCAGAACAATTTGTGTCTTAGCAACATCAGCTAGTTTCTGTTATTCAATCTTTGCTGCAAAGTACAGGTGTTGAATATGCAGATAAACAACGTTCTGTGATAAACACTGCATCTATTGAACAACTACTTCCTAATTAATTCTCCTAATTGATTACTAGCTAACACACTCCATTACATTGTTTAAACTTTGTTAACAGTGACTGTGCAGCTGGACTTAAACATACACACTGGGGAGCACTTTTCAATGGAGCTCAGTTTCAGAAGGGAGAGTTACCCCTATTACCTTCAGCCTTCTTTTGTTGAGTGTAGGAAGCTGTAGAAGCCACCTGACACTTGGCCACCAAGAACATGGCGCAGCCTTTGTCTAGCACAGCTCCATGGGCCAAGCCAGGTTCTATTGCCATGTGCAAAATATTCAGGACTTGTTCAGGAACGCCAAGGATCAGCTGAAAGAGAAACACTGTTGTTCTAATACCAGAATCCATGGTTGAGAGCAGCAGCTTCTCAGAAGAGCCATAACCCGTAAGCCAAATCTGTTTCTAACACAGAAATGCTACAGACAAGGATGTTATTTTTTACCCCACGATCGTCTTGTAAATCAGAACCAATCAGCAGACATGAACTACTATCTGAGAAGATCTGGCATGGCTTCTCCACCCCAGTCAGTGCTCACAACTGGGTCCCTGCCAGCTCAGAAAAACCAACGTAACCCAACTCCATGACAAGCATTATTTATAATTCAGGCACATGCCAAACTGTGCTACTAGAAAGCCAAACAAACAGCATAAAAATAACAACTGGAGAAATGAAGGCAGGGCCAATTTATGCTTGCTTAATTACATAAAATAGATATCCATCTTACTGATGAACATGGAACTCAACTTTCAGCTTCCCCATGAGATTTTACATATAGAACATATTTCACCAGAATCAATACTTTAATTCCAACAAGGTTATGTTCTTAAATTTCCCAGGAGTAAAAACAGCATCCAAATCCCCAGCAAAAAATGCCCTTTGACCCTGAGAAGATACAAATCAAACATACCTGGGAGAAAGCCAAGTTCAGCACGGTCTCAGAAGCCAAGTATTGCAGACTATATTCTCGAGAGAAGGCAAGAGCCTGCAGCAGGACAGGCAAAGCAATGGTATGACACGAAGATCTCCAGTAGAGCTCTGCTACTGACAGCAGCACACTATCCAAAAGAGAGGGAGAGAACCACAAACTGTTTTCTTTTCATGAAAGATGTCCACTTGCTTCCCAAACAATTACTGTGCCCACAGCAATATTGATTTTATTAGGAATTACATTTCTACATATACAATAAACTTAAGTTGCACTCTTAAGAGGAGATGCCATCTCCTGACCAGAAGGGAATAACAGTAACTGCTCTGTAGTACAGGCACAATTACATACATGTTTCTACTTTCCATTTATGTTGCATCCATTATTTTCCTTTTCCATAAATCTTCATGAAGCTTTAAACTTACTACCTTTTAGTTTATACAGGGCTACTAGGTTCCAATCCCGTAATGATTTGAGGATTCCTCTACGCCATGTTGTAACATATGAAATTATTTTGTAATCCCCAAATCATTTTAAGTAATCTGAGCACCAGTGAAGTCTGCACACAGACAAATTGAAATGGCCGATTCCAATCACTGCAAAGTGGCTCTAATACTCTGAAAGTGAAGCATTCTTACCTAATCACTATCTCGGTGTTCTTGATTTCCTGGCAGTGGATCAACAATTTCTGCAAAAGCTTGTGTGCTTCTAACATTTGATTCTGGGCTTTCAATACAATGGCTTTTCTGCCGTGGTAGAAAGAAAACATCACTGATATCTTTGTATTTGAGATATGATCTGCTCTTAGCATACAGTAAAGCAGGTCTCTACTTTGTGACCTCTGTTTCTTGTGACTGCAGAACGGCATTCTGACAAAACAAATGCACGCTATACACACAAGCAAAGCAAGACCCAAGAACTGCTTGCTGGACAACTCATAGGCAGAAAGGATCAAACTCATGAAACAGCTTTAGATGGAAAACAGAGATTGCCAAAAACGAGGACCAAACGGAGCAGAAGTGGGAGGGCATGTAAACTGGAAAGCACAAGTGATTATTTGTGGAAGAAAAACAGATCTGAGGTAGGGTAGCTAAAATTGGCATAAGCCAACAAGGACAAAGCGTGAGAGGGAACAAGTGAGAACAGGGAAATAAGAGACAAACACAGAGCTGTGGGAGATGTGTAAAAGCAGCCCAAACCCATATACTGTGTGGTATCTTTAAAGATCAGGGAATAACAGGCAGTCCAATTCCAGAAGGACAAGCATCAGGTCCCACAGCTTGAATGCCAATCTGCCGGCTCGCTGCCATTGGCTGTATTTTAGGTGTTTTGCTTTAGTTAAAAAACAATTGCTTTCAACAGCAAATTTTCTTTATACTTGGCAATCAGCAAGCTTTAACCCTACCTATTTCTAACATTTTCATTTAGAAACAAGAACAAATTAAGGTGAAAGGAAAAAAAATCGTATCGCCCCACTTTGGAGATGTGTAAACTAGGACACAGATGAAGACATAACTGAAGCTCATACTGTAGCAGAATTGAGACTTGGCCTTACATCCCTTAGATCAATCTTATATAAAACTGTGCATTGTGCTAAGGCTTGAGCACAGTTACCATGGCAGATTTTGAAGGAGTGTTTTGTGTTCTCAGGCTAAATCTACAGCTCTAGAGCAACAGGAATTTCACTGATGTTACTTCTGATTTTAAAATGCCCAGATAAGCAACTAAAAATGATGATTGTGGGATATACACTAAAGGAATAAGCACTGCAGATTGGACAACAGGATAGTAATTAACCCTGGGGAGGGGAGAACATTAACATAACTGACTGCCAGCAATCATTTTGCTTTATTTTTCATTATCTTCATGGCATACACCTGCAAGCACGTGCAGATTCACGATTACTTACCTGTACATTCCTTCAATGCTATTAAGTGCTGTAATTCCTGCTACAAGAGAATCTGCTATATGGTATCTGCCATCATTCATGGCTCTTTCAAACTGTATTTTTTGATCAAACAGCATCCAAAGCTAAACAGAGAACATCCAGGAACAAGTTTTAGAAGTTGTACATGCTCATTTTCTAACCACAAGTTGGAACTTTTATTTTCCCCTGGGGACATTTATGTCTAGACACAACTAACTCCACTGTCCAATTACTGTCTTTACTAAATTGCAGTCCTCAACAGAAATGGTTTGGTCTGGAGTAACGTTTCAATACTTCAGTTCACCTATTTGATCACACCTTAAGTAAAAAAGCACTGAAATCATGACTAATGCTTTAAAATAGTAACTTGTTCCACAGCAAAGAAAGGAGAATCAGACTAATTTCATAGAATCCTGAACTGTTTAAAGTAAACAGTATGTTTTAGACTGATATGCTTGTGTGTTCTCCAGTTCCACAATAGATGACCTCTACGTTATTTCTGAAGTGTAATGTATTAAAATAATTACCACTAATTAAGCAGAACTTTGAAGCTCGAAATCAGCGCAGACTATTTAATTTCTACATGTGCTCATAAAGCAGACATGTATTCCTTTGTTAATTACAGCTCTACGCAAGCAGCTTGTTCTTAGGAGGCTATTAAAACAACCAGCACATCTTCTTCATGTTTTTGCAGAGAGTTTATGCCACGTGGCTTCTGGTGGGGTCACGAGCCAAATGAAATCAGCAAACGTATGGCCCCAGGCATATGGAGAAAAGACATGAATTCAGATGCAGTGGAATTTAGATCCTATTGTATAACAGTTACGTAATAGACTGGCTAAATTATATATATTCTACCTGTGCATGCTGACTATTGGGAGGGAATCTCTCCTTTAGATGTTTCAGTATTTCAGAAGCAGCTGCAAAGTAGCCCTGCAACACAGAAACAGCACTGATAAAAATAGAGGAGGGCAAGCACCCCTCCCCTTGATTTTAACACAGCCTTTACAGCAAGAACTTGCCAGGCACAAGCCCTGTATTTGCTTTGCCTCCAGTGCAGACATTAAAGGCAGCACAAAAAAGGATTCAAGTCTCACACTTTGTCGATACCGCCCACACATCCTCTCACCCAAATGACTTTTTGTGCATCTAGCCATAAAGCTCACCTGCTCTGCATGAAGCTCAGCCAGGTGACACAGTACTACAGCAAAGGCCTCTGTGTTATTCTGCTGCACGCCCACATTCACGGCCTCCAGGCTGTTCATGCTCAGCAGTGTTTGGGCTTGTTGGAGCGCCATGGTGCTTGAGCAAGAGAGACATCTTTTAGCTTTCAAGCAACAAACACTGTTTTTTAAAGTTCATGTTATGACTGTGGTCTACAGAAAAGTTTTCTTTGTACTCCGGGGTTTTGGGGGAGAATGAGAACCTTTAAAACAGCTGCTGCCTGGGAACTCGGGACTATGCAAGCACATCAAGTACTGCATACTGAAAGCTGCACTCGGCCAAAGTACAGTAATGCTGAAAACAGGGACACAGGAATGACTTAGGCACTATTTGCCACCACTAAACGGAGACTCAATCTCTTCTCCAGAATGACTTCTAAGTGAACAAGAGAATGGAAGTAATTGCATCCAGCCTGTACCAAATCACAGTCTGACTGCTTTATTTTAGTGCGCTGTAGACACACAGTTACTTGTTACACCTATATATATAACTCAAAATGCTTTATGTGCTAACAAGTACAGAGCTCTAACCCAAGAGTTTAAAAGAAACAAAGTACCTGCGGCCATATAATCTCCAAATTGCAGTCTTCTGTGCTATACTAATATCAATAAGCTCTGACAAGCTGTGTTTCCAGTGCAACAAATCAGAATCTTTTAAGGCATCCATTAGTTTGTTGGCAGCCTTTCCTGCAAAAGCTCTTTGCTGAACCAAGGACTGTATTCCCAGGGAAGCAAGGTACTGGGAAGAGGGAAAAAATAATCCAAAATCATTGAAAGACAATAGAGAACACTAGAGCAAGAATCATAAATTAAGAAAAAAAAAAAACCAACCAACCAAAGGAAGAGATGTGATGTTATTCAGCACAGACAAAGGAACACTGCTCCAGGCATTTCTTTAAATACACACACCCACACACAGATGAATGCTATTTTGATAGATTCCAAAGGTAACTTCCACACCCCCACACAGTCTTAGAGAGGATGACTGGACTTGTACCTGGATTTCTCCAGCATTTAAACAGCTGTGAAAACAGAGCTTCCCTTTCCTTTCCCATCAATTGGCCACATCTGCCCTCATCTCCCAACATCAGGGGTTTAGGTCCTTTTAGAACAGTTCTCACAACAAAGACGTTGCAGCCAACTGATACAGGGCACAATACCATCTAAAGGGGAAGCTGCCATAAGAGACTTCTCAGCTGGAATGAACTATATAAGAAAATGTGTTCAAAGCCCTGCCAGAGGCATCAGTGCTGAGTTTCAGGGAAGGCTGAGGCTTAAGAACCTCCCTCGAGCAGATTGCATGATGTTCCTAAGTCCTAAATGGTGCAAAGGAACAAACTAGCAGCCACAAAGTTCTCCTGCCTGAAAAAGGACAGGTGAGAAGGCAGAACAGCAAGTCTTGCAATAATGCACTCACAATAAGCAAATGAACCCCAATTTATTACTACAAAGAGTCAAAACAAATAGAAGCAGATAGATTTTTGGAGCGTAAGACAGGTTGGTTTAAATCCAATTACCTATTTTGTAATAATGATTTTGACCAGCCAAAATAAAAAAAAAACAACCCACAAGCCCTCCCACACACACATTTGTCCTAGAACAGTTAAAGAGAAACAAAACGGACTTACTGGCAAACCAAAGTGTAAGGATTTGTTTACTGAGTGTTCCAGCAGAACACAGCTATCAAATATCTTCTGCTCTGAGATGTGTAACCAGCTCTAGGAAAGAAAGAGGTTTCAGAGTAATGCCCAGAAACACCATTATAAAGTCAGCTGTAGGAAGCAGCATCTCCAGAGTCTGATAATACTAATGTTAATTATAGAAGAAAATACAGAGTAAACAAATTCTTTCCTTCCTCCTTTTTGTTTGCCGAAAAGGCCAATGACTCTGAAAATCCAGCAGACAGTAAGGAGAAAGTTTATGAAATACTTTGTCTCTTTCAAACACACAAGACTAAACTTTGACCTTAGTATTGAGCAACTCTCTGACCAAAACAAGTAACCCTGAATCACAACAAAACCATCCCATGATCTCCGTATTCTCCAGCATTTGTTGCTCTGTTTGATCCATCACCCCACTGTGGGACTGTCATATTTAGATTACTGATCTGTCTGATGAGATGCTACTGAAAGAGTCGTTCTGCAACAGTTCACTGAGCAAAGGCTCAGATAACACAGACAAAGGTGACCTAACCTCCATTTCAGCACGGCTATCTTACCAGGCAGTGCTGCAAACAAACATGATCATTAGACTCCTGTGCAATCCGGATGGCTTCCTGAAGTGCAAGTTCAGCTTGTTGACTACCAGCAAACAAAAAAAGAATATATTAGCATTCCCATAGTGCTCAAAATACAGTGTTACAACAGTACAGAGTACTGATCTAAATTATGCATATGGCACTCAAAAACAAAACTGATTTAAATGACTGAAGGAGAAAGCCTCCGGTTTCCATCTAGCATCAAGCAACATGTGCTATTCTCAAGGCTAATGAGCAAGATGACATCTGCAGGCTACTACAAAAATGCAACCGTAATCCCCACACAGGCTTTCAAAGCTGTGTACATGCCAAAGTGCCAGGTTAGTGCTTGAAAAGGAGCAACATTAAGTATCAGCCTATGCAGAAAGAGCTGTTAGCTTTTCCTCATCTCCTGCCATCTCCAGGCCTTCCACAGGATTCATCCGGGCAGCAGTCGAAAAATGCAAACCATACATGGAGATGGGTAGGCCAGCTTTATCAATAAAGTTACACCCATCCCTAGGTGGCTTTTTTTAATTATTCTTTTCATATCAACTGTACATTGATTTGTGTATAACAGAAAAACTACAATAGTTTCTCGAGAATATAGCTGGAAACAAGCACTTGTGTCCACTGACTTTTCTGAGATTATGGAAATACAGCAATTGAGAACTCAAATTCCTAGGAAAAGGCTGCAATGGGACACTGACAAATGCCAGCTCTTACAGTGCTGTAAGCGGCCCAGTTATTATGGAAACCAAATAAATGCCAAAATAAAAGCAAACCCAAACAAATTATGATTACTAGAAAATTCCAACCCAACCATGGCAAATACACATTACAGAACTCCCTTCTCCACTCAAACAGATTTTCACACTGGACAAAAAGTCCAGCTGTCAGTGCCTAGAAGCCAAATCTGAGCAGTGCAGTGCAGCACACCGACTTACTAATGGCCAAAGCGACAGTGCAGGGCAGCCAGGTTCAGGGCGGCGTATCTCAGACTCCGGCCATAACCCTCATCCCCATTGCTTTTGCTTTCTGCTCCGGTGAGAATCAAACGGTCAAAATAATGCAGGAGGCTGTGTGTTGAACTGAAGACGTCGTGCACTCTGAGACTGTTTAAGTAGCTTAAATAATGCTGAAATTTGAAGAAAAATCAGCTTTAGCTGAATCAAATGAACGTGAGTTATCCAAATCAGCAGGTGTGTCGCCTAACAGTTTTCAGACTATGGAACTACGAGGCCTGACATTTTGTAGATTTAGTTCACCACTGACACAGTGCCACCAAAACTAAGAGGATTATAGCTATGCATAAAAGCTAGACACGTTGTTAGGCACTCTGCTTAATTAAGGTTTCTGTACCTCCAGGAGTTTTGGTCTGAATTACTGAATATTTACATGCAACTTGCTCATGTTTCTATCTTCTTGCACATTTCAATATAGAAAAAAAAACCACTCTCCAACAATTCCATCCTTGAAATACGAAGAAATCCCTTTACAACCATTCTGGATGAAGAAAAAGATACTTACTGCTTCAGCAAAGTCTGGATTAAATTTTAACAAGTTGTTCAATTCCTTTTGTAAAGATCCAGGAGTAAGTGCCTTTGTTTCATCATTCTTTAGCAGAGAAGCCTAGAATCAACATTGAAACCAATGCTAAGTAACTCCAACTTGAGCATTATGAATATACTTTGATACAGGGTTGTTATTCTGTTATCTGCCTGAAGAGAGCATTAAAGAAGATTTCAGAACAGCTCTGTTATGACACTGAAACATAAGTGGCAGTTTTATTCTTTGCTGCATTATAGCATCCACTTTCCAGAGATCAGACAGTTCGGGTAAAATAAAAGCATATTTGAGGGACTGTTTGAAGGAAAGAGCTCTATTTCTCTTGTTCAAGAATTAGTTCAACAGATTGCTTGCTGGAATTGCATGAATGCTTCCTGATCTGTTTATTTATTTTGTGAGAACAAAACTAAACAAAAGTAAATCCATGCCAGATTCAACAATCTTTAATAGTAAGGATCCTAATGGGACTGAGAAGTCACTTTAAACTTGTAAAATGTATGTGAAACATTACATAAGATACACACTTGATTTTGTTAGCAAACTACTCTAAGTGTGCAGAGCATTTACTGACAATTATACTCATGTATTTCTGCTTCTTTTCTTATCTTTTCTTATCTGCTGAAATAATCAACACAACTACACATTCAGCAGACAGCAAATATGAAGCAAGAGTCAGAATGGATGTGACCTTCTCACATAAATATCATCATACAGTGCCCATGCTTAGATAGAAAACACATTTAAGCTCAACTGAGCATCTACATGCAGTATAATCAACAAGTCTTTACAGATTTAAAAAAACATCCTGCTTGACACTGGGTAAAACTGAAGGTGGAAGTCATGTCACAGATCATTTACTCAAATTGTTCAGAATTAACATACCTGCTGAGAAAGAAAATACTCTGCTTGTTTCTGGGAAAGAGGCCCGCTGCAAGATATCTCTTCTTCCCTGTTAAAAAGCACTCCTGTTAGAAGCAGGGGCAATGAAATAAAATGCAAGGAAACACATTTTATCAGAACTCCTGCCTTGTGAATTTTTATGAGACACTGTAAGCTCAGAGGCATAAAAGGAAATTAAAAAGAAAAAATTTAATTCAGAGTAAAATGTGCCACATCAAAGTTAGCAATCCAAAAGATCTCACATGGTGCTGTTGCAATCTTCAGCCCACTGAGACCGTGGTCAATCTGTTACCCTAAATACACAAGAAAACTAAACTAAAAAGCAGCAGATATAAGATTGGCGGTGACATATTCCAATGGTTTGCCCTGTTTTCCCCTTCTGAAGACATTCAGAAAGAAATGAACTGGCATTTTGGTCACATCCATCACTCCAGCAAACAAATGTTCTGCAACGGAAAGACCAGACATACAGCATAAAGCTACATGCTAAAAACCATTAAGTGACACAAGCTATAGCAGAGCTTGGATAAACACAAGCTTACTTAAATACCGTTTATAAGGCACATCTTTAAGTACACATGTACACAAAACACTTTCAGGACTATTCTTACGGTGAAACACTTTGCAAGCAAGTGAAATGGCTCAGTGTTTGCTTCTCACATTTGATGTCAATGAACGTATTTATTTGTTTGGGGAGGGGCAAAAACAGAAACCAAAAACGTTAAGCTTAGCTTTTCCTAAGAGCAGTCTTTCTGCTTCCCCTGCAGTGGAAGCTGAAGTGATTTCTCCAACAGCTTTAGCACACTGCACACTAACATGACATGGGAAAAAATCATTCGGCAGTGGGCTGCACAGGACCAAACGGTGGGCAGCACTAGCCTTCAGTTTGCAGCTCCCTGGGTGAGCTCGAGAACGGAGTACCGCCATCTTCTGCAACAGCAGAACTGCTGCCACTTACAAATGCCACCACACGGTGGCACCAAGGAGACAGAAAGGCCACCCAGCTCTGCCAGCGTGCATCAGACTCTGGGAAAAACAATCCGAACAGACACAACCTCTTCACAGTCCTTCAATTTCACCAACACAAAGACAGAACCTTTGAATAGAGCCTCTGAATCTAAAGGTGACATAACTGTCCCATTCTCCCCCTCCTCCACAGCAGGAAGGCATTTAACAGGGTCAAATCTTGGGTAGAAACTGGACGAAGCCCAAGTTTACCTTGATGCATACAGTTGTAATTTGAAATACAACCGATTTGCTGACATAATAGAAAAGATTTCAGTATTCATAGATTACCTTAGAGGTACATCAAGTTCTTCTTTCTCCATTTTCCCATCCAGTTCCTCTGTATTGGTCAGCTCCATATCATTCTCATCAATTCCACATTTTTTCTCATCATTTAGAAAGTACTGCTGAAGTGAAGTGTAAAGTTTGTAGACCTGACTAAAAGAAAGTTTATTGTATGCCAAGATCATATGGCGCAGAAATAGACCTGGAAAGGAAAACATATGCTGTGACATTGGTCTGTAGGAGTTTTATTGCAGAGAGGAGAGTAGAAATCATTATAATAGCCAGAAGCTTAGATGTTGTTAAGCATCTCATCTCAGTCTACCAACTGATAAATCTTAGTTCTGCCAAGTATAAATCTCAAATTAATTTTGTGGCAAAACTCACAGATTGTCAGATCACAGAACGATGTCAGCAAGAGGTACACACTACAGAACATTATTGGTTAATATGAAACATTTGAGTAAAGAGAAAGATCATATTATAATCTTTACTCCTCCATAAAAAGAAAAGCAAAGCTGTATCTTGAGAGAATGCTGCTAACAGCAGCTTAGAGATGACAGCTAGTTACCTATGACACTTGTTTTATGAACTTCTGGCTCTGTTCCACTGAATGAATCGGAAAGGTCATCAAAAAATTGTTCCATATCTTTCAGTTCTCCTTCAGCTATGAGTTTTAACCTAAATAGGAAAACAAACAAGCAACACTTCTTCTAGTGTTTAAATATTATGCATCAAACAATATTCCTCTACTTCAGGTATAGATGAGTGAACTCAAATAAAAGCAAAATAAATAAATAAATAAATAAAAGTTTGATTCACAGAATCAAAGAGTGACTTAACTTGAGGGTGGAGGGGGACCTTAAAGCCCCCCCAGCCCCACCCTCTGCTGTGAGCTGGCTGCCCCCTCAGCTAATGCTGCCCAGGGTCCCATCCTGCCTGGATGAGAACAAACAGAGAAGGTGTTTATCCACAGATAAGGGGCCAGACACCAGAGAGCGTGCATGTCCTGGCTGTGTCGCCTGTCACTGAACAGAGACAGCACATTGACGGGGGCAGACCGGAGCTGAGGACCCAACCGAGGTCGTCCCCCGCCTCACGAAGGCCGCCCACCTGATGTGCACGGAGCCGGCCAGGTTGGGGCAGCACTCCTCGATGGCCTTGCGCAGTCGCGACAGCGGCATGTCAGGCCCCTGGGGATGATGAGGAGAGCAACACGTCGCGACAGAACACAAGTCAGGCCTCCCCCCCGGCCCCTCGGTCCCATTCCCCACCTGCAGCAATGGCAGCAGCAGCCGGTTGAGCCGCCGCCGCTCCAGCTGGTCGAGCTGCGAGCCAGAGCGGCCCAGCTCGCTGAGGAGCACCAGCAGCGCCATCTTGTAAGGGGTGACCCAGTCCTTGATGCCGAACACGTTGGCGTGCACGACGCCATTGGTCATCATCGGGTTGAAGTACAGGCTCTCGTGCACGCTCGCCATAGCGGCACCCGGACGCCTCCCGCCAGGGAAACCGGCTACGCCCGCCAGCCAATCACCGCCACGGCTTTCGTCACGTGAGAGGAGCCGTGACCAATGAGAGGAGGATCTGTGCTCTGATCTCTCTGGACCGGCTGGCGGACTGAGCCGAGGGGAAACGTTCCGGGCGGCGGTGGGGCCCGGACCGCACCATCTGTAACACATCGTACGTCTCATCATGGTGCCCTGCCTCCAGACAGAGCGCTCCGATTACTGCAATAATTCTCTCTCCCATTTTTTTTTCTTATTTCTTTTTTCTTTCTTTTTTTTTCTTCTTTTTTTTTTTTTCCCTTTTCTTCCTTTTCCTTTTCTTCTTCTTCTTCTTCTTTTCTTTTCCCCTCCCCTCCCCTTCCCTTCCCCCTGTTTCCTTTTTTTCTTTTTTTTTTTTCCTTTTTCTTTTTCTTATCTTTTTCTTTAGTTTTATTTTCCTTTTTTCCGCCTTTCTCTCTTTTTTTTCTCTTCTCTTTTTCTTTTTTACTTTCTTTTCTTTCTTTTTTTTCTCTCTCTCTTTTTTTTTTTTTTAATTTATTTTCTTTTTTTCTTTCCATTTATTTATTTATTTTCTTACTGGAGAGGGAGGAGGAGCAACTCATAAGTCACCATTTTTACACATCTGCACATCACCAGGGATTACAACTCAGGCACGCCTGGATGTGGTTAGAGGAGGAGGAGGCAAATCGAGCTTGGAGTAATTTTCTGGAATACATTTATATTGAAGAAGCTTAATGCTGTAATTAGTTGTTGTGAGCATAAGTAGTGATAACTTCCCAGATCTCAATGAGCTAATACTTGTTCAGCTGTATCTGAATATAAAAAGCAGGAAATAGCTGCAGCTGTTATGTTACAAAGGTTAATTTCGTGGTATTTCCTGAAAATAAAGTAAGACAGCTTGGGCGGAAGCACTGAAATGGCAAAGTGGGCTGCAGGGAGGGGCGGAGAAGAGAGCTGCAGTCGGCATTTGCAGAAGTTGGAGAGACAAGGAAATGACACATCTGGCCCAAATCCTGACACTCCATGTAACTCTCCAAACTCAACATGCAAGTCACGCTGACAGTCCTGCTTTGAACCTGCTCAAATAGTAAACCCAAATTACCGTGTGCCTCTGGGAGTGAATGCTGTAAGGACTTTTTGTATTGGTAGTAATACCCACTCTGAAATTCCCAAATAAAGCCTGGAGATTAACATTTACTTCAAAAGTAATGTACAATGGTTTGGGTGTGGTAGGGATGGGTGATGAGCTTAGAGGTCTTTTCCAATCTTTGTGATTCTGTGATTTCACAACTGAAAACACTGAAAGCAAACAGTGATTCCTGCTAAGAATGATTTCTCTATTTACCATGTAAAACCATGGGGGATCACGGAGCTCCAGTGAGTCATCATTCCTCGTTATTCCACAGCAGAAGTAAATGGGACATCTTGTATTAATAGATTCAAATCTTTTAATGCTTCTTTGGCACAACCCCGAGAGCTCAGCGAGGGCAAGGCTTATTAACTGAGCTCAGCAATGCCACTTTGCAGCCACTGAGGTTCAAGTTCCCTGTTAAAGAACAACAGTCATGGTTAAAACTCAGACGTAGTGATAAAGAGATCTCAAATCAGTGTCACAGCGTGACTCACTGACATCTGCCCCAATGAAGGCAGAGTGCTGAGGGCTGTCAGCACGGCCATGGGCTCTGGGAGGTGTCTGGGAGGTTTTCTCTCAGCACAGCTCATGGGAAAACTCATTTTTCTCCCCTCTGTCGCCCATCTCTGAGCCCTGCTGCAAACACAGCCTCCCCACCCCAAGTTACGAAGGGCTTTGCAACCTTCTCCATGAGTAATA
Organism: Lagopus leucura; assembly: GCF_019238085.1. Taxonomy (NCBI): domain Eukaryota; kingdom Metazoa; phylum Chordata; class Aves; order Galliformes; family Phasianidae; genus Lagopus; species Lagopus leucura. The sequence continues at coordinate 4,354,570 of NW_024962260.1, read as the reverse complement.
GAGCCTGGGCTCGAAATGTGTTTTCAAACACTTTTGTTGGGCCCTGTTTGTTGGCTCTGTGCCCTCACGTAAAGCTTGCCTCAGGATTTGCTTTTTATTGTAATACTGTTACAATACAGGTTACAATTTTTTTTTAAATTTATTCTTAAAACTTTTTTTTTTAATTAATATATTTATAAGGTAAATAAAGTAATAACGGGATCCGGAAGCTTTTTGGAGCTGGATTTTCAAATAATAAACCCCTTCAGTCACTCAGCGCCCACCCTGGGGGCCCCGGCCTCACCTCGCCTCAAGGCCACCTCCGCGCCCACCCTCGGCGGCTTTTCCTCTCCTCCCATTGGCTCCTCCCGCCGCCGTCGCGAGGAGAACACCCAATAGGACGCGGCTCCGCGGGAAGGCCCGCCCTCCGTGAGGCGGCCCGCGGGCGGGGGTCGGCGCCGGGTAGGGCGCCGTGCTGAGGCGGCGGAGCGGCCATGAAGGTGACGGGTTTCCTCGGCTGGGCCGGCTGTGGGAGGGACGAGGGCGGCCGAAACGGAGCGCGGTGCGGCAGGGACCCCGCTGGGGGTGGGGCGGGCCGAGCTGCGCCGTGGCCCTCCGCTCCCTTCGGGCCGCGGCCGCCACAGAGGGGCTCCCGAGGCCGCGACCGCCTCGCCGAGGGGCCTTCGCTGAGTCAGCGGGCGGGCGGGGCCCGAGGCGAGGCCCAATCCCTCACGGCTCTCTCGTCTGACCCCCGGATGGGCGCCGTGCCTTCGGGTCTTCGCCGAGCTCCGTTTTTGGGAAAGCTCTGCGCGGCCCCGGGGCGTTAAAGCTGGGCTGCTGCGGGAGGATCCTCCTGCCGCTGTGCGCGGCCGCGAGCAGCCCTGCGGGCACGGCTGGGCTCTGAGGCTGGAGGGCCGAAATGCGATTTCACGGCGCTGCAGGGTGCGCGGAGCGTGGAGGTGAAGGGAGCAGCCGGAGGATCGTGGGGAAGGATGGCTGGAAAGGCTTTGGCTGCTCGGCCGGGCTGTGCTGAGCTCTGCACGGAGGAAGCTGCTTGTTTTAGTGTCTCATCTATGAGTTGTGTCGGTGCTTTCTGGCTCGGTATCACAGGGAAGCTGCAGAGCTGACTGAGGTTAAGGAGCGAATTAAGGACACTGTTTCACTGCCTTTCATCTGCATAGATCCGCTCTTGGAGCAACTGTAACACACGTCTTCTGTCCAATACTTAGAAAATTCAGGTATCAAAAGTGGATAACAAACTTCCTAGATGCATATTTACCCTGAGCTTATAGCTTTGTCTGAGTTGTTACAGGCCATTCAATAAAATCTCTCCTCCAAGTGTTAAACTGCCTGGTAAGGACATGGGTAGCAGCTGCATTCTCTCCTGGTTCTGTTGTCCTGCTGCTGGGTGCCCTGCAGTGGAGCTGGTTGGATTCTCACAAACTTCTGGCTCAGTGTTTTATCTTTCTGCGCTTATTTGCCTGCAGCAGTTTTTTGTTGTTCACTATAAAGCTGGTGTGACAATTCTGTAAGACCATGTGAAGAATTAGTCATTATTTTTTTTGCAACTGACAACTTTCCATTAAGGTGGAAAAAAAAAAAAATACTTTTCAAAAGACCAGCCTCGCATCCAAGAGAGCTCCTAGTGTTAAGTCACCAGTTTTAAGAATGCTTTTCTGAAACGTTATTTAACTGTTACTTAAGAAGGAGGAAGAACTACACATCATTTGTTTTGTGCAGGAGAAAGGAATATTGACGTTTCCACTCTCTGCTGCTGGAAAGCAGAGAGCAAGTCTTGGCTGGATGGCTCAGTGTGGAGGGCAGTGAGCTGCAGGTACCAACCAGGGTCAGTCATGCCCTGAGCTCTGCAGGCTTTTCTCTGTGCTGTGTGAAGGTTCCTGGTTACAGCTGGGGTGAACGTGGCTCTGAAAACAGTTGGGCTAGTGAGTTTTGTTTGTTGCATACCTGTTTGATGTTATTACTGCCCACAGCTTAGAAGCAGAAGGACCGACCGTACTGCTAGCCTTGCAACACTTGTAGTGTCAGCATACAGCAGTAAGAGTGGAGCACCAGGTTTGTGTAGGTCAGAGAGGTGCTTTTGATGTTCCACTCTTAACAACGTGTTCGTGCAAGTGCCTTTTAGGGCATGTTTAGTCCTATGGCTCTGTGCCTCAGCTTCTCTCTGCACCACAGTAAGGACTCCTTTCTGAGCTTTTCTGCTTCGTGTGTGTTAAGATGGAAAGCAGTCGCTGCAGGGACTGCAGTGCCATCACTGGGCTGACGTGTGCTCTGGTTGGTTGAGGTTTGCAGGCTCAAACCCAATGTTCCGTGTCTTTACACTTGAAGGGGTAGAGGCTGCTGTCCAGGCTGCTGTCCTGGAATAAAGAAAACAAAACAGAAGAACTTAGAATAGGTAAGAAAAAAAAAAGGTGAACAAAAATATGTTTAAAAGATAGTTGTACCACTCAGCTTCCTTCTGCAAAAAACCCAGTGTGCTTCTGTTGGTTCTTGTTGTTGTTTAATAGGTTTCCATGAGCCACATGACTGCAATTATGTGTATGACCCAAACAGTGTGTAGGTTCCAAATTCCAACTTGAAGTATAAATCTGATAGAGAATCTGGTGCTGAAGGCTTTCAAGGATAAAAAAAGTAGCAGTGAAATGTGTGTATTTATCTTTATAGTGTTTGAGATAAAACAGTAGGGCTCAAACCAGAAATACAGTCAATATGGAATAAAGTTATTCGGAGGTACTTTAGTTTTGTTAGCCCCTGTGTAAGAGAACAGCAGAGCAGCTCCAGGGAGGGCCTGAAAGATGTTTCCCTCTCAAAGAAACAGAGCATGAGTTTGGAATTAAGTTTGGTTTGTTTGTTTGAAGATCCAGAAATGTTCTTTAGAGTTTCACCGTGAGTCCTAAAAGAACTGAGTTACTTCTGGAGAAGGTCCTACAGGGAGGCAGCCTTACAAAGCTGTTGCACCTCTCGCTCTCGTCCCTTCAGCTCTTGTCCTTCGCCTACAATTGACTGTCAGTCTCTCCTCCTTCACTTTGCATCACCTCTTCAAATTCCTTACTTTTTCTGTGAAGAACTCTGCTTCACAGCAGGAGGAAAGGAGCTCCTTGTGCCTGCTTCAGCCTCTCGGAAGCAAATCTTACCTACTTTGGGTTGTAGCTGGAAAGGGTGGCTGGCTGGGCTGCACTGATGTTTGTATGCTGCATTCCTTGTGCTCTGGGATTGCACACAGCGCGCTTTGGGATGATGAGAGATGGGACGGCGAGGCCCTGTGGCAGCAGGACACGTGTTACATGGGTCTTAGGATATTCAGTTTTATCCCTTTTTCTTTTTTCTGCGTGCTTCCAGGCAGGAGCTACTTCCATGTGGGCTTCCTGCTGCGGGTTGCTGAATGAAGTCATGGGGACTGGGGCTGTCCGTGGCCAGCAGGCCGGCTTTGCGGGAGGCGCCGGCCCGTTCCGCTTCGCCCCGAACGCGGCTTTCTCGTCGTGTCCATCTCCAGCTGCAGCAGCTGCTAACGTGGTTTGCAAAGCCTGTGGACTGCCCTTCTCAGTTTTTAGGAGAAAAGTGAGTCGTTTCCTTTTAAATCATATTTTTACTAATATGAACTAATCTGTAGGCATATGGGGATACAAATACATACATGTTTTTTCCTCCAGTAAGGACAACTGAGTCAGATGGTCAGGGAGGGAGAAAGTGCCTCATCCCAAGGGCACAGGAAATGAACGTCAGACAGGATTAGAAGTTAAGGGATCTGACGTTGGATCTGAGCTGAGCTGGGAATGTGCTGATCCTATTTGTAAGGTGCATGTTTTAGGTGCAGAATCTTGGCTCTTAAAACAGATCTGTGTTTGCAGAGGATATCAGCCATAGTGGTGGGGTACTGAAATGAACAAACTACATAACAGACAAGTTTAACCACTACCAATTTAGTATCACAGCTTCTTTCTGTGAAGTGCTGTTTGTTTGTTAAACGGGTTTAGTTCTGTTAAGTGCTGCTGTGCTCCAGTGACCTCATATCATTTGGGGCCAAGCTGGTGGCTTAATTAAGTTTCCAGGTAAATAAAATTGAGATTGTTGGTGTCACTTCTGCATATGACCATCCATCATTATTACCTTGTCCATTTAGGCCCGCTTACTGACCTCATTCTCTGAAGCCTCTTTGCTCAGTTTTGTTCAGTTTCCCCTTTCCTTGTTGTCTTGCTCCACCTTGGCACAGCCGCAGAGCTATTTGATGGGGCAATTTTCTAGACTTAAATCCTAAAGCTGATGTTTGTCACAATCAGCGATGAAAGGGCAGCAGTAAATTATGAGGTTTGGCGCAGGGTCGTGGGCTCACGTTCTGACTCAACTGCGTGGTTATTTTCTCATCCTTAGCACGTGTGTTGTGACTGCAAGAAGGATTTCTGCTCCGTTTGTTCCGTCTTACAAGAGAATCTCAGAAGATGTTCGACTTGTCACTTGCTGCAAGAAACAGCATTTCAGCGGCCACAGCTGATGAGACTGAAAGTCAAGGATCTGCGCCAGTACCTTGTTCTCAGAAACATCCCGACAGATACCTGCAGGGAGAAGGAAGACTTGGTGGATCTCGTGCTGTGCCACCACTTAGGCTCAGAGGAGGACATGGACGCTGGTAGCTTGCGCTCATCGCGCTCACAGACTTCTGGGTTTTTTACTCATCCATTTTCTATGTCTGTGTCGGTGTCGTCCCAAGGAGAACTTGCAAACAGAGGGGGAAGCACAGGAAATGGGACACCTTTACGGGTACAATAATTAACATGTGTCTTATGGTAGAGTGGCTTTTTTTTTTTTTTTTCCCAACTAGATAATGCATCATACTAAAGTAAAACAAGGACCAGCTGGTGCAGATGGAGGGGCTGGAAAATGCCTTTTCTGTTTCAGATTGGAAACAGAAGATGATTAGATAAGACTGGTAGCTTAGGTGATAGGGATGACTTGAGCTGATAATAATTAGCAGCAGCTGAAACTTCAAAATGTTTGGGAGGAAGGAAAGTATTTTAGAAGAGGTTGGGGTTGTTTTAGTTTTTTTTCTTATTTGTTTTGATTAGTTTCATTTTGTACACAGGGCCAAACTGAAACATCTTCTATAAATAATGATGAAGAAGAAAGTGCCGAGGAACAGGTGAGTTAGGAACCATGCAGAGAAACCTTTGCACGTGACACCACAAAGTCTTTAGATCTGTCAGCATTTCGAGTCGCGCTCTGTTCTTTCAGAACCAGCCATTAATCTGTAAATACTTGCCCTGGAAAGGATAAAGCTTTAGCCCAACTGCTGCAGCTTAATGTAGTCTGTGTTGCATGGAAAAATCTGGTGCTTTGGACTTACCAGGACAGATAAAAACATACAGCTCTGTGTTTCAGACTCCCGGATTGTCCAGAAAACGAGCGAGAGCCTCTCTGTCTGATATTTCAAGTCTGGAGGACATCGAAGGCTTGAGTGTTCGGCAGCTGAAGGAGATCCTTGCGTGTAATTTTGTCAACTATTCAGGATGCTGTGAGAAATGGGAACTTGTGGAGAAAGTGAGCAGGCTGTACAGAGAGAGTGAGGAAAACCACAAAACACGTAAGTTTGTATTCGATTCTTACCTTTCTTTTCTGGTTTCCAGTAGCCGGTTCTGCCAGCAGGACAACTTGGTGTCTGACTTGTTCTGCTTTTGTGGAACAACTCACAGGTGTGGTTTCCCAGTTGGAGCTACATCTATAGAATAGCTGAATGTGGTACCAGTGTGTAAATGAAGCTTTCCAGGAATTGTGCTGTTTTTTCAAAGATTTACTTTCCAAAGCTTGGAGAGCTCAGCTTTCACATGCAAGGTAAAATGGCATGGCTGAGAACTGCTGCTTTGGAGAATGTGAAACTTGGCACCTCCGTATCCTGTATTAGATTTCACAAGGTATTAGCAAGAGAGCTTCTCTCGTAGCTGTCAACAGACCAAAGTAATTCAGGTCTTTCACTGTGACACAGAATTAAAAGCTACAGTGGCAAAAGTCCAAGATCAAGTGGTTTGGTCTCTCTCCATGCTTTCACGATAAGGTGTTTTTGTGGCTGCAGCTCAATGACTTGTATTCATCCAACCTCTGTGCTCAACAGTTGCTGTCTTTCACTTGCCTGATTGTAGTATATGCACAGCCTGATTTCTGTTAACAAAATATTGTGGGAGAAACAGCTTCTTGATGATGCTGCCGGCCTGACAAATCCCTGCCTGGCTCTTTATTCTTGCACCCACCAGGCAGGATGTGAGCAACAGGCAACTGCAGTGACTGGAAAGCTGCCTTAGCTCAGGGCTGCTTAACAGCCAGGTGTTGCCAGCACATAACACTGAAATAACTGGCTCAGAGGGGTGAAGCATTCTGCAGGATCTACCCGCTCTCTGGTACTGCTGGTGAGTGTCAAAGCATGGCTCAAGGGAGACCCTCAGTTGGTGATTAAAGTAGAGCTGAAAACCTGTCTGAAATGAAGCATTAGAGTTAAGATTTTCTCAGTGTGGTCTGACAAAATGTACAGTTATTGAGAGAGGAAAGCTGCACTGAAACCTGGCAGGCTTTGTTCAGTTCCACCATCCTCAGGCCTTGCTTACGCTTCGACAACTTGGTCTGCTTCATTCTGCATCACTGTGAGGAAAGTGTTCTGCTACACAAAGTTCAGAGATGGAGAACAACAAGCTCTGCATTTTAATTACTGTCATCAAGCACTTAATTGAGACTGGATGAGGTTCCTTAACCTCTAAGAGGTTAAGGAATGTGAAATAATTCTTAGCTGGGTTAGAAAACGGTTGTAAGCACGGAGCAACACAGCTTTATGGTGAAGTACCCATTCGTATCTTTTAGCTGGTGTCAGCGTCAGGGCTGAAGTGTTTTCAAGGCCTGAACGTGTGTCCTCCCTCTCCATTGCTTTGCAGAGGGTGAGAAGGTACAGCTGAACGACAACGATGACAACTTGTGCCGGATCTGCATGGATGCAGTGATCGACTGCGTGCTGCTGGAGTGCGGCCACATGGTGACCTGCACCAAGTGCGGCAAGAGGATGAGCGAGTGCCCCATCTGCCGGCAGTACGTTGTGCGGGCTGTGCATGTCTTTAAGTCTTAAACGAAGACCAAAAGCCAATTTTAGTCACCCTCTGACTACCAGGATTTCTGTGGGCAGGAGTGCTGAACCCTGGGGCGTAGATCAGATTTTTAATTCTCAAACGCAACATTTTGAACATCAGGACGTAGAATTTATGAAGACTTTTTTACAGCATACTTAATCTGATGGTTGGGCAGGATGATGTGATGCCTGTGCGCACAGTGACAGAGCTGCCTGACTTTCCTTAAACCCACAAACTGAGTCAAACTGTTTACAGCAGTTATTGCTCTCTTCTGAAGAATATCAGCCCTAGTTATCGCATTCAGTACTCAGCAAGAGGTCACAGAAACCACCTTTGCTCAACCATCCTTGCGTTACGCTGTCCAGTCCTCTAGAACTTATTGGTTGAACATTCTGTTCTTATGCAATTAAACAAACATAGAATGTAACTGACACTGTTCCTGCAACAGTGTTAACAGTGTAAAGACTCAAGAAAGCACTGCCATTAACTGTACCTGCACAGAAGACCTTAAGCAATCTGTTTGACAGGGATTGCTGCGCTCTGAATGTCAGACATTACCCCTGTGTTCTCTTGGCCATTCTCTGTCACTCTGTAGGGCTCTCATCTGGTATCCAAGTACTGCTTACTAAGTACTTTTCTTTAGGAATGATTTTTTAAGAAAGGAGGTACAGGAAACCACGTTCTTGTGGTTCTGAATCCACTCATGCCTATTGTAACTATTAATCTAATGTGATGATTGTACTTCATGTGCCGACAACCTGATCTTACTGTGAATACTAATCAGGGTCACGAAACTACTTGCTGCTAACACGTGGAATGTATAGCACTGCTAACCTTAAGGAGGGATGGTTTTATTAAGGACAGGGGAAAGGAAACCTCATCTTTAAAACCTCACATTCACCAACATTAACCAAGGCTGAGTCACTATTACCCCTGCTTCCCATCAGCTGCTGCATACCTCACTGCTGGTGGCTCAGCTTCCAGCAGGGTGTTGTGTTGGAGCAAAGACCTCAGTGCCTGGGGCTGCCCATGCAGCCTTCTGAGGGAAGCTGCAAAATCACTTCAGATGTGGGGACAGGATCCCTGTGTCCAAGCAGTCCAAGAGTAAGTTAAAAGAAAAAAAAAATGATGAAAGAAAGTTCAGCTAAAGCTACAGTTTCTCCTTTGAATTTCCCCCATGCTAACAAAGTAATTGGAGGTAAGAAAATGATTCGCCAGGGCTTCAATGTCCGCTAATTCTTACCTCTGCTACACTGCCTGTCATTCTGGCTCTTGTCTTTATGCAGCTGGCTTGAAAATGAAAACGCAGCTCCTCCTCAAAACAAAATATGCAGCTTTAAGACACTGCTGACTATTTTTCAGAAGGGAGCAAACCTCTCATGGCTTTATTTTTTAGAGTAACTTTTTAATGCTACTTGATTCCCGGAGTCTCCGTTGAGTGGGTAAGCTGATGAAAAAAGAACCGTATATTACTTCCATGCTGATCGTTAGCCACACAAGCTTAATAAAGATTTGTGATGGGCTTTCACAGCCTCTGTCTCTTTCCTTAACCAGTGGGGAAGGTGGTGGGCAGGCAGCCCAAGCTTTACCTGTCTCTTACAAGCGTGTGCCCAGGCAGACAGCAGCCGCAGGAAGGCACGTGCATTTCATTTCCCCTCAGTGATAACGCGCTGGGAGGCAGTGGAGAAAGCCTGCACTGAGCACTGTGAGCTGCTGCCTGGAGCATGGCAGAAATGGGGGCTGCTGCATGACTGCTGCTTCCGTCAAGGTTGGGAACAGTTCCACAAAGCACAGAATCGAGGCACAGCTTGCTGACACCACCACCCTTCTGCCAGGGAGATTCCTGCAAGCAGGCCTGGGCTCAGAGTCCTGTTGGGACAGGAGCAGGCCTGGGC